>NC_062545.1:279269322-279569322 GCF_016906955.1 Phacochoerus africanus
GGGTGGCTCAATTCTCAGACCTTCACCTCCAGAGAAAACATAGAGCGGGTTCTTGCCCTAGTTTCTGATCTGGCCAAAACTGTAGGGAAGACCCCTGAGTGGTCGGCTTGGGTTGTGTGACAATCTTTCAGTCAAGTGACCGAGGCCAAGGAGGGGCAGGGTCATGATGGACAGCCCTTGCTGGAGCCCCTTGGTTGGAGTGGGGAAGGGGGAGTAGGCGCTCCCTGCCTGCGGGGCTGCAGTCCCCAGAGGAAGGAAAGGATTGCGAGGAATGTAGGCAGGGACCCGGAGGGCTCCTCCCTCCAGCTCCCTCCCAGCTGCAGGCCCGAGGCAGCAGGTCTCCTTGCCCTCCCCCCTCCCCCAGATTTGATGCACCTGAATTCGGCGAGGTCCAAGTCCTAGCAGTGCCTTTCAGAGCGAAGGCAAAGCAAGGTCAAAGCTGTCTGCAGCCGTGCCCCCTGGCTGGGTGCTGGGCTGTGGAAGAAGCCACAGGCAAACGGGAGAGCAGGACACCGGAGAGGCTCGGGAGGGGGGGGGGGGCTGAGGCCTGGGACGTGCAAGGGGCTCCAGACAGAAGCCTGAGCACCGACAGCCTGCGGAAGGCAGCGGTGTGTTGGTAAACTGGCCTCTCAAGGGAAAAGCAGAGCCCTGATTTGCGGGGACTGGCCAATTCCGTCACACAAGCACTCCGACCATGGCCAAGTTCAAGCTCCCAGCTGGGTGGCAGCCAGTTTACAGGCTTCTGAGTATTTAGAAATTGTCTCCCCAGGGCCAGCAGGGGCCTCTCCGCACCCCAGTGGGGAAGTGGGGCGGACGCGAGGGGCCAGACACCCTGGCGGCAGCTCTTGCTGATGTCCTTCCTCCCTGCACTGGGCTGGAGCTGCGGGCCACCCCAGAGCTGGCCACTCCATGCAGCAGCCAAGCGCTGAGCGACCAGAGGCCACAGACCCTGCGGTGATGGGGCCAGCTCTGGGCCTCTGAGCACACCCTGCCTGCCTCCCTGAGACCCCCACAGGAGGAGGAAATGTCGCCAGGGCTGGTTCTCCTTCCACTACGGACCTCAATCCCAGAACAGAGAGAGGTGGGGGCCTGCAGCCAGACACAGGCGGATGAGCCCCCCAGCAAGGCTTTCCTCACCTTGAGAGAGACGGGGACCAGAAAGGGCATGTGCCAAGCACAGCAGCCACTTCCTCCAAGCCCAGGGTCCCGCAGCGAGTCTGTGTTGGGTGGGGGTGGGGAGGGCAGCCTAGTGGTGAGAACTGCAGGGGACAGGAGTGGGACTGCGTGGAGAGGGACAAGGCTCTTCCCTCTCGGCTGCTCAGGACGTCTCTCAGGTGTGGGGACAACCCTGCTTTGTCCCCATTGGGGGCTTTTGATGTTGGGTCTGCAGGATCCTCAGTTGCTATTGGAAACGGTGATGTCACTGGCAGGGGGCGGAGCTTGAGCTGTGCTCTGAGTTAGGGAGAGGAAAGCTCACTCGCGCGTGGGGAGTGGGAGGACAATGAATTGGGGGGATGAGGAGCAGAAGGACAAGGGGCAGGAGGGGCGCTGGGAGTGAATCAGGAGCAGGGGCGCTGGTGGGGGAGAGTGGAGCGGGCAAGGCATGCCTGCCCTCGCTGAGGTCTAGCCTTGGTCCCCTCCGCTGCAGACACCACTCCCTCTGGATCTGGTCTCTCCACGACTGGTTTGGGTTCAGACCCCCAGCCTCTCCTGGAAGGTCCGGTTCAACCTGGGGCAGCCGCTGTCACCCTTTCTGTTCTTCTCAGCCCTCTGGGGGTGTCCAGATCACGTGGCCAGGCTGATGGGGGTCTGCCGCCCATTTGTGAGCCTTCTGGAGAAGAGAGCCCCACTGCGACTGTCCCCGCCGCACGGCTGAGGGCCTCTCCGCACGCGCAGTCAGGGCCGTCCGGCCCCCAAATGTCACTCCCTCTGGGTGAGGACTCGTGCCCGAGCGTGCGCGCACACACGCAAATTGGCACGACTCATTCCGTCATCTCAAAAGACACGCAGGCTGCACGGGTGACACAGACCCTCTCACCTCACCCTCGGCTCCCTGCAGGTTCGAGGCAGCCCAGGCGACCTCTCCGCGCACCCGCGCGCACACGGGCGGCCCCCCTCGCGCTCTGAAAAGCGCTCGCACCAACGCAGGCGCGCACTCTGGCGCGGGAGGGGCCCCCGCTCCTGCTCCGCGTTGGGAAGCGGGGGCGGCGGGAGGGGTCGGAGACGTCGGCCCCGCTCGACGCGCCGCAGTCGCCGCAGCCGCCGCAGCGTCGGGACCGCGACCAGCGAAGCCCGCGCGGGGAGCTGCCGCCGCGGTGTCCTCTCGGCGCGGGGCGCCCGGAGCGAGGCGGAGACCCGCTTCAGCACCGCGGACAGCGCCGGCGGCGCGGGCGGAGCGCCGGGCAGGCCCCGCGCGCCCCGGGCAAGCCCCCGCCGGCCCCAGGCTCGCCGCCCCCTCCGCTCTCGCAGGCGTCCCGGGACTAAGGCTCCAGGGAAGACGTGGCGCCCTCGGCTCGCGGGAGCCGGCGCGCGCAGGACGGCCGGCGCGTCCCGCTGGGAATGCGCCAAGGGCCCCGAGGTCGCGCTGCCCGGAGCCCATGAGCACCATGCGCCTGCTGACGCTCGCCCTGCTTTTTTCCTGCTCCTTCGCCCGCGCCGCCTGCGACCCCAAGATCGTCAACATCGGCGCGGTGCTGAGCACGCGGAAGCACGAGCAGATGTTCCGCGAGGCTGTGAACCAGGCCAACAAGCGGCATGGCTCCTGGAAGATCCAGCTCAACGCCACCTCCGTCACCCACAAGCCCAACGCCATCCAGATGGCCTTGTCGGTGTGCGAAGACCTCATCTCCAGCCAGGTGCCCGCCCCCCCCAGGGCTCACGCTGGGCCCGCTCCTGCCCCTCCCCCGCCGCCCCGCCATCCTCGCTCCTTCACCCTCGAGCCTCCCGCCGGCCCGCTTTCATCCCATCCTTTCCTCCCCTCTCTCCCTCCCCCTGGGAGGGGACTCGGAGGGCTGGTCTCGCTGCCCGTCCCCCATCTTAGCCCCAGACCGGTCACCTGCCACCCTGGCCTGTCATCACAAGCGTTCCAGGGCTCGGGGAGCAGATTGGTGTGTGCAGACCTGTGGCCATTTGGCGCGTGGGTGTCAGTGTGGGGGCGGGCATGCTGCGCCTGCCTAGGAGGTGCTGGTCCCAGCTACATGCAGGACCGCAGGGCGTGAAACTGGATGGGGCCCGGGGCCATCTTTGTTCCTGCTTCCAGGGCCTCTTCCTGTCCTCCTCGCCTTCCCACCCCTCTCGGGTCTGCCTGCCATGGGAAGTGGCCCAGGCGGGAAGCAGGGTGCTCCATGGGGCGGGGGTGGGGACTGCATGAGGGGGGAGGCATCTGGCAGCCGGCACTGCGGGGGAGGACACGACTCCAGGATTGTGCCTGTCGGAGCTGTCCGCCCCTGGGCGCACTGCCTGCTGAATTCCAATGAAGCTGTGGGATCACTGCAATGCAGCCCTTTACGTAAGAGGCGAGACCAACACCGGGCCCTGCCTTGCTCACACACGCTCACCTGACAGGCTCGCTACATCCATGGGCACGGCTGACGCGTGCACACATATTCATCCATGTTTGGGCACTGAGATGCCTAGACTTACGCGAGCACCCGCTCACGCACACCAGCATCCCACAATCAATTGCACACGCTCATTCATACCCACACCTGCCCCCCATGACTATCCATGGACACACATTCTTGCACCACACTCGTGCTCACACACACTCACTCAGGCCTCTGTGTGCACATGCACATACCCACGCGTTGTGGCATGCGGTTTACACATGCATACCCAGTACACACTCATGAGCACCTGCGCGGTCACACGCGTGCACACACACGCCTATGAAGACACCGACCAGGCAGGGTGCAGAGTGGAGCGGGGCCGGGGGGGAGCAAGAGCCGGTCCAAGCAGCTCCAGCTGCAGAAGCCAGGTCAGCGCTTTACTCAGAAAGATCCCTGTCCCCACCTCGCCAGCCACCCCCATGCTCCAGCCCAGAGAACCACAGGGACAGGGCGGGCTGGCGTCGCTGCGCAGGGGAGGGGCAGGAATATGAGCAGTCAGGTAGCGCCCCTTCCCTCCTCCAGCTGACAGCATGGCTGCCTGTGGGCATGGTTTTCCCGGGAAACAGCCAGTGCCAGGAGCAAAGGTGACAGCAGCAGTTGTCACCCACGGTCACACCCTGTGGGCCAGGCACTGCCAGGCATGGCAACCATCACCCCCACCACGTGGGACCAGCACATCCCCAGCCCCACCTGCACAAGCATGTGGGCCTGTGGACCAGAGAGGGGAAAGCAGAACTGGGACAGACACAGGTCCTTCCAACGTGAGGGCAGCACGGAACTGCCAAGCCACCTACCCCATATCCCTGCCCCAGGGTCTGAGCCATCGGCTTCAGACCTGTCTGCAGGTGCCTTGGTCCAGACAGGAAGGCTGGGCTTCCTTGAGGCCGTGGTCGGTGCTGTAACAGCACCAGCCTTGCTCCCACCCCACAGGGCTCAGCCTGCTGTGGACAACACCAGCAAAGGGGCCCAGGCCTCTGGGGGGGGCCCTCGCCCAGCTTCTGCTAATGTTTGGTCGGCCATGTCCAAGGCAGGCCTTCTGGAGCTGCTTCCACCTGTGGAGCCGTGGCCTCCGTCCACCTCTGACCAGGATGAGGCTCAGGGGGTGGTCTGGGTGTGGTTCTCCCACGAGGGGGCCTCGCATAGAGCTCCAGGACGCCAGAAGGACAGGTCTTTGCCCTCCACCCTCAAGGTCTCACTACCCACCTCTCGGTGACCTTCCAGTGTGTGGGGGGGACCGGGACAGGGGAAGCATGGGGAGGGGATCTGTCGACTCCCCGTGGGTTTTCTTGGTCCCTGGAGTCTCGCCCTGCTTCTGCCTCATCCCCATGCTCTGTTTACCCTCAGGAGGTGCTATGGGGTCTGGCACTCCTGCCGCGTGGGCAGGCGCCCCTGGGCACAAGTGCCCCCTGGACACCTAGCCGTTCGTTCAGCCTCTGCTGCTTCTGGAGATCCCGCTCCAGCGCAGAGCCCTGCCTGCCCCTGCTCGAGCTGACCCTGTCCCCTGTGTCCACAGGTCTACGCCATCCTAGTTAGCCACCCACCTACCCCCAACGACCACTTCACTCCCACCCCCGTCTCCTACACAGCCGGCTTCTACCGCATCCCCGTCCTGGGGCTCACCACCCGCATGTCCATCTACTCAGACAAGGTAAGCCTGACCGCTCGACGGGACCCGGCCAGGGGCCACAGGCGCAGGTGCTCAGACCAGGGGCTCTGGGCTCCAGGTGTGGCAGGGTGATGCGTTCAGCACGCCCACGCACTCCCACCCCACACACCCCTCGTCTCGCGGACACACTCACCCCCACTCATGCACACCAACACACGGACACACAGATACAAATCCACACACTCACAGCTACACACACTCCCCGGGACACTCGCACGCTCTTGTGCACCCACACACTCACATTCACGCCCATCAGCACAGCATCAGCCTCTCAGACACTCACGCTCATGTGCCCGCTCCCGCCCCCCTCAGTCACACTCAGACCCTCCCACACACACACTGACACACAAGCCCACCCACACTGCGGCAGACAGCCCACCAACAGGGGACAGGTGCCAAGAGCAAGCCCTCAGAGGCCACAGAGGCCCTCATGGGCCAGAAGAAGGCATAGACAGGGCAGCTTCCTGCACAGCAAGACAGGTGGACTTTGGAGAAGGTGGGGCTGCAGGAGGAGGAAAAGCCCAGAAGGGGCTGGTACAGAGGCAGAAACGAGGGCGTGGATACCAGCCCTTCTCACAGCAGGGCAGGTGCGGCAGGGGGCAGGGGTGGCTGGACGAGGAGGCAGCTCGTGGCCGGAGGGGCTGGCCTGGGGGCGGCAGGCACCACCACTCAGCATCATCGCCCCAGGCTGGGGTGGGGGACACATCTGGCTGGAGCCGTGCAATCCTGGAGCGGCAGCTGAGAGAGCTGAGAAGTCACCGAGTCAGTTTTGCAGGCAATACCCCCACAGCGGTGGGGAACTTGGACTAGTTCACACCACTCTCCCACAGTGTCTGCTTATGACTCTGGGAGGATTGGTCAGCTGGGGGTGCAAACTGGCCACCAAGAGGCTGAGAGGGGCAGCGCTGCCCTACGCATCCCTCCCTGCCTGGGGCCACCTGCAGACGCACCTGGAGGGGCTGCCTGGCGGGGGACTCGGCCAGGTGCCCAAGCTGAGGGGCCAGAGGCAGGGCTGTTGGAGGGTGCTTCCCAGCTCCCCCCCAGCTTCCCCAGCTTCACACTGCTGGAGGCCCTGGGTCCGAGATAACACTTCCTGCCCCACGGAGGGCATCTCAGCTGGGGATGGGTTTGCCTGGGGGCAACAGGGAAGCAAGGCCAGATGGTGGTTCTCTGGGACAGCCCATGGGAGGAGGCCAGTGGAGGCTGGAGCAGCCCCCAACTCCTGTGGCACGGGATTCCCCACCCCCAGCAGAGGCCCCCAGCCAGACAGCTCCTGCCCACACCTCCCAGCCCTGCTGCCTTCCTCTCTCTGGGCACCAGTCGCCTCGTAGACAAGTGGGAGAAAAATTCCTCTACTGGGGAGAGGCTGGAAAGGGAAGCCCTCTCCCAGGGCAGGAATCAGCCCATCACGTGCCCCACCCAGCTCCAGGTTGTGGCCCCACTCCCCAGCCCAGCGTGAGGGCAAACCTCATGGCCAAATCTCAGAGCGCCACCTCGATGCCACTCATGGTACCCACCCATAGACCCATCTGAGCCCAACACGTGAACCACAAAGGCTGGGCCAGAGCCAACCCAAGACCCCAAAGGCAATCCCCTTGCAGCTCTGTCACCTGTTGCATGACAGACAGAGGCAAAGGGGCATTAATATTATTGCTCTTGTTCTTTTTGCTTTTGAGGGCCGCACCCGCAGCATATGGAGGTTCCCAGGCGAGGGGTCCAATCAGAGCTACGGCTGCCGGCCTCCACCCCAGCCACAGCAACGCAGGATCCCAGCCGTGACTTCAGCCTCCCCACAGCTCATGGCGACGCCGGATCCTTAACCCACTGAGCGAGGCCAGGGATCGAACCTGCAACCTCATGGTTCCTAGTCCAATTTGTTTCCGCTGTACCTCGCCAAACTCCCAAAGGGGCATTCTTGCTTGCACTCAGATTCCAAGGCCCCAGGAGGGAGCAGACGAAAGAAGAATCTGGAGGGCTCAGAGGACCCCCAGATGGGTGCGGGTCTGAGCTGCGGAAGGCGGAGTCTGCTCCACCCCCGCCCCAGCAGTTAGCGTTAGAGAAGCAAGGCTGGGCCAGGCCGCTCACAACCCCTGGGCTTGGCCAAGAGTGAAGACTTCCCAAAAAGACTAGTTCTGCGGTCTGGGAAGGAGCCGGTGGGATCTCGGAGAGGCTCACGTCAGCACGAACTTTCCGAGCCCAAGCAGCCCAGCAGGGGCTGTGGCCGCTGCGGAGGTGGGGAGACACCCAGAATCAAGGCCGCAGGCAGGGTGCTGCGGGCCGAGCCCCGAGCCTCCGTGTCTCGGGCTGGACGGGAGGAGCGCGGAGGCGGCCGGTGCGCCGGCGCCCCCTGGCGGAGGTCGCGGCCGCGGCCCCTCAGCCTGCCTGTGCCCCGCAGAGCATCCACCTGAGCTTCCTGCGCACCGTGCCGCCCTACTCCCACCAGTCGAGCGTCTGGTTCGAGATGATGCGCGTCTACAGCTGGAACCACATCATCCTCCTGGTCAGCGACGACCACGAGGGCCGGGCGGCCCAGAAGCGCCTGGAGACGCTGCTGGAGGAGCGTGAGTCCAAGGTGAGGCCCGGGCCGGGGCGCCCCGCGCAGGAGCAGGAGCCGGCGAGCCGCCGCTGTGTCTGTGGCCCGTGTGAACACCCTTCTCTTTCCATCGTGCATGGTCAGCACCACTACGTCTGGCGAGCGCCCGCCCCAGCCTGTCCTCGGCTCATTTCACTCGCTTTTGCCATTAGTCGAAATCTCCTTCGTGTCAGTCCCTGCGGGGCGAGGGCAGGACCACCTGGAGCTCCGCAAACACCCCGCCCCGCCCACGCACCCCTCCCGCCGCCCCGCGGCGCCCACCAGTCCGAGGCCGAGGCCGGGCAGGGAACGCGGGGCGCCGCCCCCGCCCCTCCCAGCCGCTCCCCTAGGGCACCCACTCAGTGTGACCGCACCACGTCCCCCGTCCCCCCTCCCCGAGGGACCCAGTCCCCTCTCCGCTGTGACCCATTCCATGTCCCCGCGCTGGCCTCACTCCGCCGCAGCCCTCCACCTCCCTGCTGCCCATCACCCTCACCAAAGCCCCATCCCCGGACACCTGCCCCCACCCCCACCCCCAGTCTTGGCCCTGCCCCTCGTCAGGCTTCCCCGTCCCCCCTGCACCTCGGGCCCCTCCTCTCCTCACCGCCCACCAGGGGGCGGCCTCTGACGCCTCCTGGGGACCCATTAGAGGCTGGGCTCTAACTGACCCTTCTGCCCCAGCCGCGCCCCTGGCTGTGGGCTGTGGAGAGATCAGAGGGGCGTTTCCGGGGGTCCAGGCGACCCCCACCGCCCCTGCCCGCCCCCACTGCCGGCCTGAGGAGGAGCTGGTGCTCACAGAGGAGGCCCAGGGCCCCGCCCTTGCCCTGGGCGCTCAGCACCCGGGCCATGGCCCCTGGGTTGGGTGGAGGCCAAGCTGGGCAGAGAGGGAGGGAGGCCCAGGCTCGGGAGGGCCCCGGGGGGCCAGACCAGCGGGAGGCGGGGAGCATATGCTCTGCCTGCGAAATCAGTTGGCTTCACTAAGCTGAGTGCCAACGCGGGCCCTGAAGGGAATGGAGGGCCCCGGCCGGGGGTGGAGTCAGAGGGGAGACCCCGGAGGGCCCTGGGGGTCCTGCTGTGGGGGACTGGCTGAGTCGGGGAGGGGGGTTCCAGGCCCGCAGGGCCTCTGGAGACAGCACCCCAGCCCCAGACAGGCGAGTCACCTCCTGGTGTGCCCGCTGTGGCCGCACACCTGCCTGGGGCATGCTCACACACCTGCACACCCAGCCACACACACCCCCTCTCACAGGCGCACGTGGTCACCCCCAAGACAGTCCCTTCACGCTCCGCTCCCCCTGCCACAGACTCAGACCACGCGTGCCCTCCTCGTGCCCCCACCGTTCAGCCCAGGCTGGCGCACGGCACCGGCCCACAGGCTGGCTCGCCTCTGACCCGCTCGCCCACACGCCCGCACACCTGCCCAGACACACAGTTGCTCAGGCGGCACTGGCCCCTACTCCCACCCCAGCACAGGCCAAGGCAGGCTGTGCTCCAGGCAGACACCCACTGACCCGCACAGCCTCACCAACTCCGGTCATACCAGCCCTCCAGCGCCCATGTGGGCCAATGGGGGCGCCCATCTCACACCAGTCAGTGGGAGCAGAACACCCAGACCTCTGAGGGGCACAGGGGGGTGCTGGGAGGGGAGGGAAATAGGGGACAGGGCTGGGGGAGGGGCTGTCACCCCCATTCAGGACTGACGTAGGTGGGCTGGGAACTGCTGGGGCCACACAGCAGGTGCATGTCAGGGGCGGGGCGGGGGGGGCAGATGGGACCCCAAGGGGATGCGTTTGGCCTGGGCACAGACAGGGCCTCCCTTTCTCCCGAGCGTGACCGTTTCCAAGAGCACAGCTCCGTGGCAGGGAGCCCCCGTGGCCCCCGTGGCCCCTTGTCCCCCAGCACCGCCCCGGCCCCCAGCCCGCCCCGGGCCTCGGTGTTTGCGAGCTCCAGGAACGTGCCCGTCTGCAGACGTGCCGAGGAGGTGGTGTGATTGCTTTAGCGCCGTCATTTTCAACCGTTTATAATCTTCTTCTGTGTCTGCATATTTTCTCTGTGCACATTATTCATCAGAGTAAAAAAAGGAACTATGAAAGCCTCGACCAACTGTCCTATGACAACAAGCGCGGACCCAAGGTATATATGCATGGACGTGCACGCCACCCACCGACTAGGGAGCCCCGGCCTCGGCGCCTCGGCCACGAGGGCCGCTGTCCGGCCCAGCGCGCCGCGCCGCCGGCCTGCGCAGAGAGGAGAGGAGCTCGTGAGGCAGGCAGCCGTAGGCAGGAGAGGACAGGGGCCGGCTGCGGGGGGGTGCCTGCGGCCCACCCCCCGCCCCGCGGCCTCGGCCTGCGCCCGCGAGGCAGGCCCGGCCGCAGAGGAGCTGCTCTCTGGGAAGTGCATGCGAATCTCTGGGACCCCCAGGGTTTCCTCGTGGAGCCCAGGAGGGAGCCCACCGCCCAGCCACCCGCCTGCCTGCGGTCCGGGCCGCTCCGGCAGGGCCTGCGGACCAGGCCCGAGAGGAACTCCCGAGGTTTTGAAAAAGTCGGCCCCGTCTCTGCTCCCGATTGCATTCCAAAACTGTTTTCTGTTTCCTGTCCGCTGCACGCCTCTTTCGGAGTCTCGGTCCACTTCAGCTTGCATGCTCGGTGCAAAAGTGAGGCCAGGAGTGAGAGGTGGAGAGAGGCACGCAGAGCAGAGAGCGAGCCCAGGCGAGCGAGCAGGCTGAAGAAAGGACGAGCAAGGCCAGCCGGGCCTGGCGAGGAGCCAGGAAGGCAGGTGGACAGAGCAGGTGCAGGTGCAGGTGCAGGCCGTGGCAGCCCTAGCTAAGCTGCCTCGGGGTTCCTAGCGGCTGCGGCTCGACTCTTGCCCCCGAGGCGCTGTGTGCCCTACCCCGGCCACCTGCTAACACTCCCGCTCACACCGCAGGCTGAGAAGGTGCTGCAGTTCGACCCGGGGACCAAGAACGTGACGGCCCTGCTGATGGAGGCGCGGGAGCTGGAGGCCCGGGTCATCATCCTCTCTGCCAGGTGAGGCCCCTCCGCCCGCTTCACCCCGGGCCGACGTCGGGCATCAGCCTCTAAGACGCCCTCACAAAAGACGGTTGTCCGGCACGAGCACACTGGGCCTTGGAGGTGGGGCTGGACATCCCCGCCCTGGGAAAAAGCAGACGCAGCCCTGGGGATAGAGGGGGCAGCACGGGGCTCTGGGAGCTGGGCTCAGGGAAAGGGCCTAGGGAGGGGACGTGCGGCCCGCAGGTGGAGCTGGGCGGGAGGACCCACAGCGGGAAGAAGCCAGGGTCCTGGGACCGAAGGGCTGGAGCAGCCGGAATGGGCGGTGCGGGAGGGGAACCAATTAGGGACCCTAACTCCAGGTTGCTGCCGGCTGAGCCTGGCCCCGACTGTGACCTTGGGGATGAGCCCACGGTAAAAAAAAAAAATCTCCCTTTTTGCAAATGGCTCTGTCCTCCTGGGAGGGGAAAGCCCAGGCCACCAGAATGGGAAAAGGACGAGCCTCGCCCCATGAGACACGGCCCCACCCCGCTGTCTGCCTGTCCCAGAAGCTGTGCGGGCTCCAGCGGCGTGGAGAAAAACAGCAGGGGCCACCCTGCAGCAGGCCAGAAAGAGCCAGCCACACTCTGAGCAGCAGGGCAGGTGCCCGTTGGCGTGGTCAGTCAACAAACCTTTGGTCCAGAGCCAGGTGCACCCCTCCTCCTGGGGCAGAGCAGGGGGCGGCCAGCCAGGGCTCCTTGGGCTGGAAGGCAGGGAGCAGCCCCTTCTCGTACTCAGTGGGGCCAGATGGGTGGGACAGGTCAGCACAGATCTCCCACTGTCCTCTGCCTGTGTGCACAACCCACACGCTCACACACACAGACATGAACATGAATCACACACACACGTGCCTGGTGTGATGTGACCCATTTCCACCCGCACATACACGCGTCCATGCCATACGCACGCCGGACGCACAGGGCCCGACCCCCCCAGCTCCGGGAAGCCAGGCTGTCCCCCGGGATCTCCTTGACCTTGGCCTCCAACCCGACACACTTGGATCCTCCTCCTGAGGCCGCTGGGAGCATTTTGCAGGGCGAGTCCCATGAAGTCCGTCCTAGTCTCTGACGCTTTTCTACTGACTGCCCCGGAGTTTCTCCTTCGTTTCTAAAACTTAAATTTTTTTTCCAGGAAATCGACAGAACAATGTAAATCAATGATAAGTTAAACAATTTTTAAGAAAAAATTTTGTTCTGGAAACTGTCCTGGAGTCAGTTACTTCCATGAACCACGTCCAGGTTGATCAGGCCTTTTGTCTGTGACTGTTCCATCAATTTACACGGACACAGCAGGGCTGCGGGCTCCCCCCAAGTCCAGCGTCACAGACCTGAATGGCGTCAGGCAGACAGGCCTCCCCACCAGGCTTTGAGGGCACAGCTGACAGCGGGCTGCTGCCCTGACATGCACGAACCGGTGTCACCGGCCGTCTTGGCTGGACACCAGCCGGACCGACTCTCATTCTGTCGCTTCCATCCCAGGGCGGCAGTTCCATTCAGAGCAAAATGAGCAGCTGCATTTCTCCCTGGGGAAACCGGGGGCGGGCCTCCCGGGCCCCTGGGGCCATCTCGTTTCCAGGGCCGGTAGTTGTGAAGCTCTCTCGGCACTCAGACAATCTGCCCAGACTCTCTGTACCCCGCTGCCCACTGCCTGAGAGGAGCAAAGTGCCTGGCACGGTCCAGGTCCACCTAGGCCAGGCAGGGATGAGAAGGCAGTGCCCGCAGACTTGGGGTCCTTGTCCTGACCAGGGAGACCCCAGCCCTAGGGGGCTGGGTCCACAGAGGCTTGCCCATGAGGACACACCAAGAGCTTAGGACCACGTGTGCCCAAAGGGCTGGGCCTGTGCTCTGCCCTACTGGTGGCCCCAGCCCTGGGCCCGGGAGCGCACAGCTGCTCTTGTGGACCCCAGAAGGGGAGCAGGAGCCCTCACCTCTCTACAGTGGCATCTGCCGCGATGCTCGGGGCAGCTCCCAGGCACGCGGTCCCAGAAACATCTGACCGACCAGAAAGCTGCCAGCCCCTCATCTCACAGGTTCAGACATGGAGACCAGAGAGGGTGTGGCTTGTCCAGGAAGTTGCAGGAGCAAGGGTGCCGGGGTGGACGGTCCCCACACAGACCTGACACTGCCACTTACCACCTGTGCCCCGGGCACCTTGGTTTCACCTCCTGCCACAGGGGGAGCACTAAGGCCTGCTCACAGGGATGATGTACGAATTAACTGAGAGTCCATGGAAAGCATTCAGAATAGTGCCTGGGACCCGGTGAGAGAGTTATCAATCGTTAATGACCCCGCCCCACATCTCATGACCCCTAACCCTGCCCACCACAGGCGAGGGGCCTGCTAGAGACCCTGGGAAGCTCTGGGGGTCTGGGCCCCACCCCCATCACCTCTGTGGGGGTCTCCTGGCCCAGATGCGGTGCAGGCTGGGGGTGGGGGCCGGGGTGGGGGCCGCCCCCCACCTCTGCAGTGTCCCCCCGGCCTGGGTCCTGTCAGGGGAGGGGCTGGGAAGAGGCAGGGGCAGACCACACTGCAGGAGGGCCCTGGAGTCTGGAGCCGCTGCCGCGGGCCACGGGTGGGGAGGGTTGGAGTCCTGGCCCGTCACCCCCCTCTGCCCCACAGCGAGGACGACGCTGCCACTGTGTACCGAGCAGCCGCGATGCTGAACATGACCGGCTCGGGGTACGTGTGGCTGGTCGGGGAGCGCGAGATCTCCGGGAACGCCCTGCGCTACGCCCCAGACGGTGAGTGCTGGGCTCCCGGGGCCGCTGGACAGGAGCCGTCCACGGGCTCTAAGCAGACGCTCCCCTCAGGCATCATCGGACTGCAGCTCATCAACGGCAAGAACGAGTCGGCCCACATCAGCGATGCCGTGGGCGTGGTGGCCCAGGCAGTGCACGAGCTTCTTGAAAAAGAGAACATCACCGACCCGCCGCGGGGCTGCGTGGGCAACACCAACATCTGGAAGACAGGGCCGCTCTTCAAGAGGTAGGCGGGGCCGCTCTTCCCACGTGGGCGGGGGCTCACCTCTGAGGTGGGCGGGATCGTTCTTCCCGGGTGGGCGGGGCCTCACCTCTGAGAAGGGCGTGGCCTCTCCTCCCAGGTGGGCGGGGCCTCACCTCTGAGGCGGGCGAGACCGCTCTTCCCAGGTGGGCGGGGCTCACCTCCGAGGTGGGCGTGGCCTCTCCTCCCAGCTGGGCGGGGCCTCGCCTCTGAGGTGGGGGAGCCTCCGTTCTGGAATTGGCGCTCCTCACTGGGTGGTCCCGCCCAGCTTGCTGAATCCTACAGACCAAGCCACCGTCCCCAGTTTTCTCCTCTACCTCCACCTCCCCTCCGCCAGCACTTCCGTCTCTAGTGCGAAAATCATTTGCCGCATTTCCCACACTGACACCGGTGCCTTGAAGGTCACTGGCGTCATGGCTGCCTTCATGGCTCCTGCCCCCACCTTTTAGCGCTGCAGCCCACCCTGAGACCCCACCCCACTCCCTAGGGTGGCTAACAGCCCTGGGGAGGAGGGTCCTGCTGCAGCTGAGGATGGGGAGCATCCTCAGACACTGACCGCACCCAGGCCGTAGAGAGAAGGGGTTAGGCGGAGACCCAAGTGGATGGCAGAGTGGGGCAATAGACAACTCACAGAACCCTGGATGACATGCCCCTCGGGGGGGCAGGGAGGCCCCGCCCATCCGCAGCACCCCCCCCCCCAAGTAGCATGTGCAGAGCCACAGTGCCTGGTGGCACAACAGGAGTACACATACAACAGGCAGCATATGTGCGCACAGGCACCTGCATGTGTACACAGGCAAATTCACACACGTGCCACAAGTACGTGCTCCTGATTGCACCCCACACAAAGAACTTGTGTGCACACATATAAGGCCCAGTGGACACCACACACACACACACACACACACACACACACACGTAGGTGTGCGCAGGCGGAAGACAGGACCTCAACCCTGCCTCCCCTGCTCGCTGGTGAATGGGCCACTGCATCCCTCTGGGCTTCTGCCTTCTCAGCTATTGAGCCAGGGCAGCTGCTCTAAGAATCAAACACCCCAACACACAAAAAGCCTTCAGAACAGGACTCAGCACCCTGGAGCTGCTTGGCTGGCCCGGCTGTGCTGTCCATCTGGTGCTGGCAGCCGGGCCCGCCATCCACCAGACTCACAGGGTGAGGGTCTGACATGCCCTGAAAAGTCCAACCCCCACCGCCCTGTCCAGGGTGCTCATGTCTTCCAAGTACGCGGATGGGGTGACTGGCCGCGTGGAATTCAATGAGGACGGGGACCGGAAGTTTGCCAACTACAGCATCATGAACCTGCAGAACCGCAAGCTGGTACAAGTGGGCATCTACAACGGCACCCATGTAGGTGGGGGTCATGAGGGGGTGGGGGCTGGGGCCTTAGGGTCCTGGGGCCAAGACCCCTGCGTGGCCACCCTCCATCTCATACTCCCACCCCCAGGTCATTCCCAACGACAGGAAGATCATCTGGCCGGGTGGAGAGACAGAGAAGCCCCGAGGCTACCAGATGTCCACCAGGCTGAAGGTGGGGCCTGCCGCGCCGGCCTGGGCTCCACACCCGTGCACCCCATCCAGCCCCTCAGGGGCAGAGCGGTGGGCAGTGAGGTCACTGAAAGTGACCAAAGGAAGTGGGATTGCACTGCAGAGGAAGCCGGGGAGTGAGGGGAGGGAAAGGAAGCTGCCAGTGCCTCCAGGGCTCCCTCCAGGCCCCTCCTGCCCCAACCCCACTTAAATCTGGGGGAGCCGGGTGGGCAAAGACTCCCCTGAGGATGAGCCGGTCGGAGGCAGAGGGACGGCTCGGTGGTCCTTCTGGGATCGTCAGCTTCAGGACTCTCTGTGCGGAGCCCTGGCCCTGGAGCCGACACCCCACATTCTTCCTCGCCAGCCCTCAGCCCCAGCCTCACGGCCTCCGGGTCAAGCTCTCCTTCCGAGTCTGGCCTCCCTGCAGCAGCCCAGGGGCTGGCCGACCCCTCTGTGACTCCCTGGGCTCTGGGAGCGACTGCCTTGGGTGGCCTTCTATTTATTATTTATTTATTTATTTATTTTATTACTCAAATGAATTGATCACATCTGTAGTTGTATAATGATCATAACAATCCAATTTCACAGGATTTCCATCCCACAGCCCAGGCACATCCCCCCACCCCCCAAACTGTCTCCTCCGGGGACCATACGTTTTTCTTTTTTTTTTTTTTGGTCTTTTTGCTATTTTTTGGGGCCGCTTCCGCGGCATATGGAGGTTCCCAGGCTAGGGGTCTAATTGGAGCTGTAGCTGCCAACCTACGCCAGAGCCACAGCCACGCGGGATCCGAGCCGCGTCTGCAACCTACACCACAGCTCACGGCAACGCCGGATTGTTAACCCACTGAGCAAGGACAGGGACCGAACCCGCAACTTCATGGTTCCTAGTCAGATTCGTTAACCACTACGCCACGACGGGAACTCCCATACGTTTTTCAATGTCTGTGAGTCAGCATCTGTTCTGCCAAGAAGTTCCGTCTGTCCTTTTTTCAGATTCCACATGTCAGTGAAAGCATTGGAGGTTGGTGTCTCATTGTTTGGCTGACTTCACTTAGCATGATGGTTTCTAGGTCCATCCATGTTGCTAAAAATGCTGGTATTTCATTCCTTTCAATGGCTGAGTCATATTCCATGGTGTATATGGACCACATCTTCTGGATCCACTCCTCTGTCGATGGACATTTAGGTTGTTTCCCTGTCTTGGCTATTGGAAATAGCGCTGCAGTGAACATCGGAGTACATGTGTCCTTGCGAGTCGTGGTTTTCTCTGGGTAGATGCCCAGGAGTGGGATTGCTGGATCCAATGGTAGTTCTATGTTTGGTTTTCTGAGAAATCTCCGTACTGTTTTCCACAGTGGTTGCACCAATTTACAATCCCACCAACAGTGTAATGGGGTTCCTTTTTCTCCACACCCTCTCTGGCACTGATTGTTTGTAGGCTTTTGGATGCTGGCCATTCTGGCGGGTGGAAGGTGGTACCTCCGAGTGGTTTTGATGTGCATCTCTCTAAGGATGAGTGATGCTGAGCATCCTTTCATGTGTTTCTTGGCCATCTGTGTGTCTTCTTTGGAGAACTGTCTGTTGAGATCTTCGGCCCATTTTTTGATAGGCTTGTTTGTTTTTTTTGGTATGGAGCTGCAGAAGGTGTTTCTAAATTTTGGAGATGAATCCCTTGTCAGCTGATTCACTTGCAAAGATGTTCTCCCATTCTGTGGGTTGTCTTTTTGTGTTGTTTAGGGTTTCCTTTGCTGTGCAGAAACTTGGAAGTTTGATTAGGTCCCATTGGTTTATTTTTGCTTTTGTTGTCAATACTCTGAGAGGTGGATCTGAGAAGATGTTGCTGTCGTTTATGTCCTGGGGGGCCTTCCTGCTCACAGCTTCTCTTCCTTGGCCTGACTCCTCCATGCTCCTTTGGGCTCATCCCGGGCCCCCTCTCCTCCCAGGTTGCTCTCCCAAGACCCTCCCACACAGACTCACAGCCGCATGGGATGGTATCTTAGCTCCCCAACCGGCCTTCTCCCAGTGTCCCCAGGTCCTCAAATGTCTCCTGACCTTGTCAGCTTTCTGAGCTGACCCCTCGTGGCCTCTCACGTGGACCCCCTCTCACCTGGACCTGCACCCACTCCCTCAACAGGCAGAGTAGTTTCCCAAAGCCACCTTTCTGTCGTGTTGCCGTCGGAAAGTAAAACAGCCAAAACGGATGTCCAGGTGGCTTCGAGAGTCAGACGGCTTTTTGCAAATTTTTGGTCTCACTGATTGTGCACAAGCACAGTGCTTAATTGTAGAAAACCATGAGGAAAATTTTAAAGGCAAATACGCTCCTTGAGAGCCCTCCAGCCCCCTCGTCTTAGCCGGGGCGCGGGCCTGCCCACCCTGCAGGCAAAGGGGCCTCTCCCACCAGCCCCTGTTCAGCTTGCAGGCTCAAACCCAGCGTCCCTTCCCCTGGGACCCCCTCATCACAGGCCGGGCTGGGTTCAGCCCCCTCTGCCCATATCAGTCCTCCTCACCCCCCCCCCCACTCCAGGGAAAGGACAGGGCCGAGAGCCCCAGCCCAAGCCCCGGGAGCCTGCAGACTGTAGAGGCAGGCCATGGGCGAGAGGGCCGCACCAGCAGGCAAAGGAGGAAGGGAGGAAGGGCAGAAGGTCTGACCAAGACCCGCTGCTGGGGAAGGCCGGGGGTCAGGAGAGGCCCGCTGATCGGATGAGGGCAATGCCTGCAGGTCCCTGGTCCTGGGCAGGCTCTGAGTGGACCTGCCCCGTCCTTGGGGCAGGGGGCAGGCTCTGGGTCGGAGCAGGGAGTCTGTCACCCCTGACCAGTCTGAGAAGGGGCCCAGGGCGGACTGGACATGCAGACTCCTCTGATGGAGGGACAGACTTTCAGGAAGCTAGACGCCTTTGGAACGCTGGGGAGGCCTGGGCCGCGAGGCCCCGCCTTCTTCCGGAGGCAGGGCGACTGGCTACTCCGAGCTTCAGAAGAGGGCAGAGTCGAGAAAGCCGGGGAGGGGGGAGGCCTGGGGCCCGGTGCGGGGCGGGGCTGGGGGGCTCCCGGAGAGGACAGCGCCCCAGGCAGCCCTGCGCAGGTGGCCCACCCTGAGCCCCCCGCGCCCCCCGCAGATCGTGACAATCCACCAGGAGCCCTTCGTGTACGTCAAGCCCACGCTGAGCGACGGCACGTGCAAGGAGGAGTTCACCGTCAACGGGGATCCTGTCAAGAAGGTCATCTGCACCGGGCCCAACGACACGTCGCCGGGCAGCCGTGAGTGCGGGGCCGGGGCGGGCGGCGGGGCGCGCGGGGCCGCGGCGCCCCCAGAGCCCCTGCTTACCGCGCCCCGCCGCCGCCGCTTCCCCAGCGCGCCACACCGTGCCTCAGTGCTGCTACGGCTTCTGCATCGACCTACTCATCAAGCTGGCGCGGACCATGAACTTCACGTATGAGGTGCACCTGGTGGCCGATGGCAAGTTCGGGACGCAGGAGCGGGTGCGTCCGAGCGGGGCCCTGGGAGCCGGCGAGGGACGCGGTCCAGCGGGGGGGGGGCGGCGGTCCCGCCAGGGGGCCGTCTGGGGTGGGGGTGGGGGGGCCGCTGAGCCAGGGCGGCGTCCAGAGCGGGCGACCCCGGAGACGGGAGAGTTCGGGCGGCAGCGGGACCGCCGGCGGCCGCGTCCCCACCGTCTGTGTTGCCCCGCAGGTGAACAACAGCAACAAGAAGGAGTGGAACGGCATGATGGGCGAGCTGCTCAGCGGGCAGGCGGACATGATCGTGGCGCCCCTGACCATCAACAACGAGCGCGCCCAGTACATCGAGTTCTCCAAGCCCTTCAAGTACCAGGGCCTGACCATTCTGGTCAAGAAGGTGCGCAGGGGCCCGGCGGGGCCGGGCGGGGTCCTGGGGGGCGCTGGGCGGCGCTGACTGCCCGTCCGCCTGCAGGAAATCCCCCGGAGCACGCTGGACTCGTTCATGCAGCCCTTCCAGAGCACGCTGTGGCTGCTGGTGGGGCTGTCGGTGCACGTGGTGGCCGTGATGCTGTACCTGCTGGACCGCTTCAGGTGAGCGCCGCCCGCCCGGGGGCGGACCCTCCACCCGCGGGGTCGGCCGAGCGCCGAGGGGCGGGGCAGGGCTGCCTCTCCCGCCCTCTCCCGCCCGCCCTCTGCGCCCCCGCAGCCCCTTCGGACGGTTCAAGGTGAACAGCGAGGAGGAGGAGGAGGACGCGCTGACCCTGTCTTCCGCCATGTGGTTCTCCTGGGGCGTCCTGCTCAACTCGGGCATCGGGGAAGGTGAGGCCACGGCCCGGCCCGGCTCAACCCCGGCCTCGCCGACCCGCGCGGCGCTGACCTTCCCCTGCCCGCAGGCGCCCCTCGAAGCTTCTCGGCGCGCATCCTGGGCATGGTGTGGGCTGGGTTCGCCATGATCATTGTGGCCTCCTACACCGCCAACCTGGCGGCCTTCCTGGTGCTGGACCGGCCCGAAGAACGCATCACCGGCATCAACGACCCGCGAGTGAGGCCCGGCCCGCGGGGGCGGGGGCGGGGGCGGGAGGCCAGCGGCCGTCGGGGCGGGGCCGGGGAGCAGCCCCCGAGCCCCGCCCTCGGACCCCGCCCTCTGACCCCCGCCCTCGGGCCCGCAGCTGCGGAATCCCTCGGACAAGTTCATCTACGCCACGGTGAAGCAGAGCTCGGTGGACATCTACTTCCGGCGGCAGGTGGAGCTGAGCACCATGTACCGGCACATGGAGAAGCACAACTACGAGAGCGCGGCCGAGGCCATCCAGGCCGTGCGCGACAAGTGAGGGGTGGGGAGGGGCCCCGGGCCGGGCGGCTGGACAAGGGGGCGCCCGCCTTCACAAAGTCAGAGGGTCCCGGCCGCCTGGGAATCACAGGAGGGTGGACGCGAGGCGTCCAGGCTGGCGGGGGCGGGGCGCTGCGAGGGGGACAGGGCAGCTGGGGCGCGCCGGCTCCAGCGACGCCCGCCCCTGCCCACAGCAAGCTGCATGCCTTCATCTGGGACTCGGCGGTGCTGGAGTTTGAGGCCTCGCAGAAGTGCGACCTGGTGACCACGGGCGAGCTGTTCTTCCGCTCCGGCTTTGGCATCGGCATGCGCAAGGACAGCCCCTGGAAGCAGAACGTCTCCCTGTCCATCCTCAAGTGAGCCTGCTCCCTGCCACCTCGGCGCCCCACTCCTCCCTCCCCCGAGGCACGCCAGCGCCCAGCGCGCCCGCCTGCCCTGCCCGGCTCACGTGCCCTGCCGCCCAGGTCCCACGAGAACGGCTTCATGGAAGACCTGGACAAGACGTGGGTGCGGTACCAGGAGTGCGACTCCCGCAGCAACGCCCCTGCTACCCTCACCTTCGAGAACATGGCAGGTGGGCCCCCCGCCCTGACGCCCCGGCTGACGCCAGGTGGGCCCCCCCGGGGACCCGCTGCCCGGCCAGCCCGCAGCTGAGGCGCTGGGTCCTGGCCCCCAGGAGTCTTCATGCTGGTGGCTGGCGGCATCGTGGCTGGCATCTTCCTCATCTTCATTGAGATCGCCTACAAGCGGCACAAGGACGCGCGCCGGAAGCAGATGCAGCTGGCCTTCGCGGCGGTGAACGTGTGGAGGAAGAACCTGCAGGTAGGGGGGGCCACCCTCTGAGGCCTGGTGCCCATGGCCCGGCCTGGCCCCGGCCCTCCTCCATCCCCACAGGCCGGAGCGCGGGTCTGGCTTCCAGGAGCCCGTGTGGGAAGGACTGGAGCTAGGAGCCGCAGCCAAGGGCAGCGCTGGCGGGGGGCCGCCTGCAGGTGGCCGCCGCCGCCAAGCCAGGCTCCAAGCGTCCGCCTGGCCCCTCTGTCTCCAGAGCCGCCCGCTGGCGCCCATTCCATAGGAAGGCAAACTGAGGCAGGGTAAGACAGGGACCCACCTGGGTGTAGCATGCCAGTCCAAGACACATTCTGCCCTCGCCGCCCCACACCCCACCTTGGCGCCCTCCGGGGGACCCCCCCTTCCCTGCTGCATCCTGAGCTCCACTCTGACTCCCATCTCGACTGGCCGGCTGGTCCTGACTGGCAGCCCAGGCTGTGTCTGTGGGAATTTGCTGCCAGCGGGGGACAGGCTGCGTGTGGGGTTGGCACAGCCCACCGGGGATGGGCTGGTGCCCCACTGTCCTGCCCCGCTCTGCCCCATCTCTTCTCTTTCTCTGGGTGCCTCCCCAGAGCCTGCGTTCTGGGAGGAAGCTGGTGTTGCCGAGGAGGGCGGGGGGACAGGGATGCTGGAGCCCCCACGCCTCTCATCTGCCCACTCTTGCTCTTGGGACCTGGCCGCTGCTCTCACCGCTGGGCGCAGCGCCATCCTGGCCGCCAGACCCGAGGCCGGGGCCCGGGAGCCGCCTCTGTCTCTCAACCGCTCCAATTCATCTTCAGCCCCTCAGTCCCTTCCAGAATCTTGCTGTGCTTCCTCGGGGGTCGGCGTGGCCGGCGGGGCCCGTGGGGCCCCCCCTCCAGTGCTCGGAGGGCTCCTCCTCCCCGGGACGCCCGGAAGCCAGGGGCGCCTAGGAGCCAGGCGGACCTCCCAGGAAGAGAGCCAGACGGGACCCCCAAGCCCAGCCCCAGCACGAGCAAGCTCAGGCCCGGGCCCTGGGCAGGAGCAGAGGCCGCCTGCACGTGTGCGCCGGCCGGTCCATCCAGCGCAGAGAGGCAGGCAGGAGTGAGGGCCCGCGTGGCCAGCCAGGCCGGGCAGCAGCCCCCAAGGAGCAGGCGGGGGCAGGTGTGGCCGCCACCTTAGCCGTCTAATCACTTATACATATTCATTTTAGGATAGAAAGAGTGGTAGAGCAGAGCCCGACCCTAAAAAGAAAGCCACATTTAGGGCTATCACCTCCACCCTGGCTTCCAGCTTCAAGAGACGTAGGTCCTCCAAAGACACGGTAAGGGGAAGAGCGCCCAGTTCCACGTCTCCGACTCTGATCTCGCCTCCGTGTCTGTGTCCCGTGCGTCAGGCGTGCCCGCTCCCTCTCCCCGCCATCCCACCCCGCCTCGACCGCCGTGGCCCCTCTGCCCTCACCCCCACGTGCCCAGCACACCAGGTCTTCTCTCTCCGACTCTCTCGACCCTCCTCTGGTCTTTCTCCTGCCGGCCCTCGCCGGCTCCTCCTCCCGTGTGTCTCTGCGTTAGTCTCCCCCCCCCCATGCCATGACGCCACACACACCATCTTGAAGCTGTGTCGTGTCGCTGGTCAGCCAGTCAGCCTCACCCCCTCGGGCTGTGCCCGGGGCCCCGGAAGCCGCCCTGTGCCAGGCTCCCCACCGTCAGGAGGCCACGCCACCTCTCTGTACGTCCGTTTCTCCAGCCCTCGCAGAGGGCCCAGCACCCTCTCTCCCTCCCCGCGACGTCCGTGGAGGGGGGGCTGTGGTGTCCCATCCGTCCATCTGTCTGGCTGCCAGCCCTGCCACCCAGACACCTGTCTCACGTGTCTCACCAGAGCCATGCCTGTTGCATCCCCTCCATGTGGTCTCTGTGTGGGCCGGGGCTGGGGGCCGGGCCTGGCTCCATCTGGGTGGACGGCTGGGGCCTGGAGTTGGAACAGGCCCCTGGCCAAGGGGACCATCAGGTGGGGAACGGCGGGGGGGGACCAGAGGCGGCGGCCCCCACCCCAGGCCGAGCAGGGGCCCTGCAGGAGGTGTGCCGGCGGCACCGGGGGTCTGAGAGGGGGCTCTGGGGCTCCCAGACAGAGGCCCAGGAAAGGAAGGTCTCCCCGGAGGAGACTCGTGCCTCAGCTCCCCAGCCCCAGCCCCTCGCAGTCTAGGCCTTCTGCCCCGGGGCCCAGCACTGCCTGCCCTCCTGCCTGGGGCAGCCTGTCACTGCCCCAGATGTGCGTGGTCAGTCAGACCAAAGGCCCCTACCCCGACTGCCGCAGCCCGGCTAGGGAGCATCCCCAGGTGAGCAGGGGGCCGCCCAGCCCTCAGCCCGGTGGCCTCCCTGCCGTCCAGGGCGGGCAGGCCTCCAGCCCACAGGAAGCCCCCAGTTCACGGGCAGCGCCACCCCACAGTCTTAAGCTCCAAGGCTGAAGCAGGATTTGCAGCCCCCACCCCAGCGCACGGGGAGAGGGGCAGACACAGGACCCAGACAGGGATCGGCCCAGAGCCATCTGAGTCCAGGGCGAAGCCAGTATCCTGCCCCAAGAGGGGCCCGTAAGGCCTGGCTGCTCCGCTTCCCGGAGGTCAGCACAGGAGGGTGGGCGGACGGGGAAGGCCTGCGGGGCTGGGAGAACCGGCCCGGGGCTGTCCAGGCCCCTGGACAGTGGGCAGAGCCCGAGACAGGAAGAGGAGGGCAGAGGGAGCAGAGCCGGGGCGCGGTCCCAGCAGGAGGGGAGCACGGCAGTCCAGCAGGCAGTGGGCCGCTTTCCGAGGGCACGACTGAGCCCCCCAGCCCCCACCCGGAGCAGACATGCAGGCCCCTTAGCTGTTCGGGTGCAGCTCAGCCACCCTCACAGTCCTTTCCCGGGTCACGCTCCCAGCAGACTCCTTGCCCGAGCCTCCCCAGGGACCATCCTCCAGGCGAGCTCTGGCACCACGTAGCCTCTGGGGCTGGCCTGCCCCGCAGGGGTGACTGGGGACACTGCCCGCTGGCAGCTGGGGGTGGGGGGAGGGCAGCCCAGCTCCCACCGGTGCGGGCTGGGCGCCTGCTCGGAGGGAGGCCTGGGTGGGGGGCTCTGTCGGGAGGGGTGGGGTCAGTCCGGCTGCTGAGATCCTCTGCCTCTGTCCCGTGGCCGGTCTGGCCCAGGGCGGCACTGGGCGCTCAGGGCTGGGGTCCCTGGCGGCCGGCGGGGCCAGCGGGTATTGATTGTTGGTTCTTATTTATAGAGCACCGGGGGTGGACGCGGCGCTTTGCAAAACCAAAAAGACACAGTGCTGCCGCGACGCGCTATTGAGAGGGAGGAGGGCCAGCTGCAGATGTGTGCCCGTCATAGGGAGAGCTGAGACGCCCTGCCCGCCCTCCTCTGCCCCCCTCCCCCGCAGACAGACAGACAGACGGACGGGACAGCGGCCCGGCCCACGCAGAGTCCCGGAGCACGACGGGGTCCGGGGGAGGAGCGCCCCCCAGCCTCCCCCAGGCCGCGCCCGCCTGCCCGCCGGTTGGCCGGCTGGCCGGTCCACCCGTCCCGGCCCCGCGCGTGCCCCTGAGTGTCGGGCTAACGGGCACCTTGTCTGTGTATTTCTATTTTGCAGCAGTACCATCCCACTGATATCACGGGCCCGCTCAACCTCTCAGATCCCTCGGTCAGCACCGTGGTGTGAGGCCCCCGGAGGCGCCCACCTGCCCAGTTAGCCCGGCCAAGGACACTGAGGGGTCCTGCTGCTCGGGAAGGCCTGAGGGAAGCCCACCCGCCAGAGACTGCCCACCCCGGGCCTCCCGTCCGTCCGTCTGCCCTGCTGCCTGGCGGGCAGCCCCTGCTGGACTCAGGCGCGGGCCAGAGCTGAGCTGGCTGGGCAGGGCTGCAGGGCACTCCGGCAGAGGCAGGGCCCTGGGGTCTCTGAGCAGGGGAGACGGGCTACCTTGGCCCCCGGGCGGAGGGGCCTGGAGCAGAGACTGAAGCCCCATCCTTCCCCAGCCACTACCAGCGCCACCGTGGGGGCCCCTGGCCCCAGCTGGCGGGGTCGCCCCCTCCTGCAGCGCCCGCACCTCCCAGCCTCCACTCCACCTCTCTCCTCTTCTTGCCCACACCCTCCTCCGCTGGACCCTGCCCTTGCCCACTGCAAACCCTGACCCCCCCCCCCCCCCCCCCGCCCCTTCCCCTGCCAGCCGGCGGCCGCCTCCCAGGGGCGCGCGCTCGGGCTCCCCACTGCCTCGCACCTTTTCCGGACTCCGCGAGGGCTGAGCCTTCTCTTGGCCTCCTCTGGCCTGCTGCCCAGGATGGGCCTCCCCAGACGCTAGCTCGGGACTGTCCTCAGCCCTGCGCGCCGCCTTGTACAGGCCCAGCCCTTCCCGTGTCCAGGCGCGTGCCTCCCCCGCTCCTCGTGCGCGACCGCGCGCTGCCCCGCTGCCCCAGGGGCCCGGCGCGCACCGACCCCCGACCCGGTGTGTGCAGTGGTGATGCCAAAAGGAATGTCACGAAACTTTCGATCAGTGTCGCTTGTTGCCTGCAGGGAGTGTGAAAGAGGGGACCGGGCAAGAGCCGAGGGCAGCCGCAGCCCGCTCACGCTTGGGCGGTGCCGGCCGCAGGGCTCCCGGGGTCCGCGGGCGAGGCGGTGCCGGAACCGGGCTCCGGCAGTCTCTTCGGCCGGTGGCGGGCGGCGGCGGCGGCGCGGTGGCGGCGCGCGCGGCAGGCGGTGAGCAGCGAGCCCAGCCCCAGGCAGGCGGCCAGGCTGGCGAGGAAGGAGGCCGGCCCGAGCGCGTAGACCACGGCCAGGTCGCGCAGGGCAAGCGGCTGTGCGCAGCGGCTGAAGGCGGCGTCGGGGAGAGCGGCCAAGGGGCTGAACGTCAGGCGCCCGGGTGACACGCAGAGCAGCGTCTCGGCCTCTGCGGGACACGGGCGCGGCGTCAGGCGGCGGCGGCGAGGGCCCGGCCCCGCCCGCGCTCCCGAGGGCTCACCTGGCGCGCTGCTCGGGTGCCGGCGCAGCCAGGCGCAGAGCGGGCGCAGCGCGCAGCCGCAGGCCCAGGGGTTGCCGCGCAGGCGCAGCGTGTCGAGGGCAGGCAGGCCGGCCAGGAGACCCCGCGCGAGCGCCGGCAGCTCGTTGTCCCGCAGGTTGAGCGCGCGCAGCAGCGGGAGCGCGCCCAGCGCGGCGGGCTCCAGGCGCGCCAGCCGGTTACCCGCCAGCGAGAGGTCGCGCAGCGCCCGCAGTGGCACGAAGGTGCCGGGCACCAGCACCTCCAGCTGGTTGGCGCTGAGGTCGAGCTGCTGCAGCGCGCCCAGGCCCCAGAAGGCCCACGCGTGCACCCAGCGCAGGCCGTTCTCGCGCAGGTCCAGACGTAGCAGCGCGCCAGCGCCCACGAAGGCGCCGGGCGGCAGCGCCTGCACGCGGTTGTGGTCCAGCAGCAGAATACGCACGCTCTTTCTCAGGCCCCCCGGCACGGCGGGCAGCGCGCGCCCGGAGCAGTTGGCCTGGCCGCCCGGAGCGCACACGCACGCCTCCGGGCAGTCCGGGGCGCCCGGGGGTCCGGAGGGGGTGGCTGCTGGGAGCGCCTGGGTCCAGACTGGCCACGGCGACAGCAGCAGTAGCCACAGCGGCGGCAGCCGCCGCGAGAGAAAGGAGGGGCTGCCCATGGGGGCACCAGTTGGAGGCCAGCTGCCGGCGCGTCTCTGGAGCCTGTCCGTCCCTGGGGCGCCGGCACAAATATTAACTCTCCGGCCCAAGTGCAGGCAGTTCCTGTCCCACAGCTGGTCCCGCGCCTAGGGTGGAGGCTGGGCACACAGCCAGCGCCGGGCACTGCCAGCCACCTGTCCCGAAGCTCTGAGCTCTCCTTGGCTCCACTCCAGCAGCAGCACTGACAAGAAGCCACCCCTCTCTTCACCTGACCATCGGCGTGGTCCACCACCCCACACCCTGGTGAGGCCTGAGCAACTGGACCACACCGTCCGTCGCCCCCGCCACCGAACATCAAACTCAGGGATGGACACACGGAATGGGACCTGGAGGGAGCCCAATCTCCGCCCGTCTCTGGTGCCACAACGTGATCCCAGCGCACACATGCACACGCAGCCCCATGGCGAATGACTGCTGGGGCACAAGCACCCTATTCAGCCTGAGCCCAGAGGACAGGCTAGGGGGGTAGAGGGCTGCACACCTGCAGAAGCAGGGGGCATTGTCACTCCTGCCGCACCCTGCCCTCCAAGGACTCTCCCGGAACTTCAAGGAGACTGTGGGTGGCGCAGGGGCACCAGCCCAAATCCTCCTGTCAAACACTGCTCCCTCTGGAGTCACCGGAGTTGCATCGGTTCCCTGGGGTGGGGGTGGGGTGGCAAGGGCCCACCCGGGCCTGCCAGCTTCATGGGACAAAGCAGCAGGAACGAGCCGGGCTGAGGCCACGACAGGAGGAAGTGGAAGGACCAGGGGTGGGGCTCCCTACCCTGGAAGGTGGACAGGAGGCGCCTAGCACGGGCACTGGGCACCCCACTGAAGATAAAGGAGGCGACCCGAGTGTGTGCGCCCACACCCTTCCCACGGCCCAGAAGGCATCTGCACAGGGGCTCCCGGGGGCAGCAGGGGGAGGCTCAGAAGCACTAAATACTATTTATTTCCCCTCCCTGAGCTGCCCCAAGCCCTACTCAGGTGGTGGGGGCGGGCGGCTCCTCCAGGTTCCCGGAGTCCATGGTGATAGCTGTGAGGCCTTGATCTTCCAGGGGAGGCATCATGGAGGCGTCCAGGTCGGGGTCCATGAGGTGGGACTCCACGTGCACCGTGTGCAGGTCCATGCGATCCTCCTGAACCCCAAAGTGCCCCACCAACCTGCACAGCACGGTCCAGGTCAGGCGGCCTTACGTATCCGAGCCACCCTCCCCGGGGCCAGCAGCAGGGACCCCAGCTCACCCTCAGGGTCCTCCCCTGGAGTCACTCACCTGCTGTCCATGTGTCCAGGGCATGTTTCACTGGGGGGCAAAGGTAAGGTGTGAGTCCGGGAACAGTGGGGGTGGCCTCCAAGAGCCCAGAAGTGCTCCGCACCCCTCTCCCCAGTCCAGCCTGGGAAACACCATTCCCAAGTCCCTGGCGACCTCGCCCAGGAGCAGAGGGCCCTCCCCTGGCAAGACCAAGGGCCTGGGATGGGCAGCGTAGCGGAGAGGCCCTCATCCACCCACCCTGACCCCGGGGCTCACGCACCCCTTGGCTCGAATGACGCCAATCGCCACAATGACGAGGGCGCAGAAGCAGCTGGCGCTGACACCCGCCAGCACCACCAGCAGGGCAATGAGGGCCTCGCGGCTGAGGCCAAGGCTGCACTCGCAGTAGGTTCCAGCTGCAGAGACAGGGCCCACAAGGCCAAGGGTCTGTCGTCACCTGCCAGCGGATGGCCCCCGAGGCCACCCCGCACCCCGGTGGGCCAGCAGGACGAGGGAGGGGCCCTGGCTGGGGGCGGGGCTTGGGGACAAGAGGAGGCACCTGCAGCAGGGATGGACAAAAGGGACAAACACAGCAGGCCAAGCGGGCTGCCAAGCAGGCAGGAGTCAGGCTGGGGACAGGGGGCCATGTCCAGCCCCCGCCCCGCGGCACACCTCTGGACGGAACTCATCGGAAGGTGCTGACCTCACAGTGGGGCTGTGAGGCCGGGGGCGGGGGCAGGGCCCGTGTGCTGCACTGCCCTTGGGTGCTGGGTGCTGGGATTCGAGGCGCCCTGGGCGGGCGGCCCCGGCTCAGGGGGCAGGGGCCTGGGAGTCATCCAGGTGTGCCTGGCCGGGTCCAAGGCAGAGGCTGACAGGGCTGCCCTGGTCTTGGAGGGACAGCCCTTCACAGTGAAGGGGGCAGGGCCTGCAGCTGGGCCCCGGGGCTGCGGGGGCAGTGGTCTGGAAACCCAGCGGGTCCACGGTGGTCAACCCAGGTCAGGATAAGGACCGCTGTGGGTCACCATCCTCCCCCCAAGACTGGGACAAGCAGGGGCCTAGGGAGGCTGGGGGTGGGCCTGCCCCCACAATGGCCAAGCACTGTTCCCAGGCACCCTCTAGAACAGGCAGCTCAGAAACGGACGCAGACAGCACCGGAGGCTCTGGCTAAAATGTGTCATTACAGCCAGACCCCACTGCCCCCTCTGAGGTCTGTTCCCCACGCAGCTTCCCGCAGAACAGGCGAGCACTGCCCACAGGAGGCTGGCTCCCCGCCCTCCTCCCCTAAGGCTCTGCCAAGCAAACGCAGGCAGCAGGAGGAAATACCAGCACCACGGCTGACCCTACAGGGAACGGGGGGCAGGGCGGAGGGCACCACTGGGTTACAGCCAACCCCCGGTCACTGGGGACCTCCCCGACCCTCACACAGGTGCCCCCTCCTGGTGGCAGCTCCTGGCACACCTCTGCACCTGTTGGGTGATGTGTGACCTGAGACACTGGGTTTTACCACACTTGTCCACAAACAAGTCCGAAGGGACGCAGAGCAGGTGTGTCCGTGCCTGGCAGCTGGCACTACCATCCTGCCAGGCCAGTCCAGCGGGTCTGCCTCCTGGCTGGGGAGGCAAAGGCAAGGCCAGCCCAGTACCAGGCAAGAAGCCCCCCTTGTGACCAAGAGCACAGCCTGCCCCAGCGGGGTGGGCCCGGTGGAGCCCAGGTGGGGGGGCGCTTGGCCTGTCTGTCCCCACGGCGCTAAAGCCGAGCATCTCGTCCCTTCTTCCTCTGTGGCAAACAGAATCCTCTGGCTAAGAAGGCAAAGCCCCAGAAACGGGACCCACGTTAGGGCCCCCGTGCAGAACAGGCCAAAGAGGAGGGCGGGGGGGCTGTGGCCCAGCCTGCCTGAAGCTGGTGTCAGGCCTGGGAATGCAGTGGGCAGGACAGAGGAGACGCTCGTCCCAAAGGGCCACTGTTACCTGCGGGGACAGGGACACCAGGCTAGAGCGGCTCCAGCCTGACAAAGCAAGATCGGGGCCATGGAGGCTGCACTGCTCAGCACAACTCTGAAGGCCCCAGGCCTGGCAGAGCCAATGCCTTCCCTGCCTCCTGGAGCCTTAGCACAAGGACAACGCTGGCACCCGGTACTGGCCTTGGAGACGACAGGCCTGTGCGGCAGTCCGCGGACAGCTGGATTCACTGGGCCCCCGGCTGGCTCCTGACCCTGTAGTGGGGCTGGGGCAGGAACTGGCCTCTTTTTTCTTTCTGGCTGCACCCACGACCTGCTCATTCCCAGGCCGGGTGAGCCACAGCAGTGACAACTCCCCGTCCTTAAGCGCTGAGCCACCAGGGAACTCCAGGAATTGGCCTTGCTGAAAGCACATGTCACTGTAAGCCACCTGACCCTAAGCAAGTCCCAGGCAGCTCCTCGTGCCTTGGCTTAACTGGGGACTCCCGGCCACCACACATCCCACATGTTCTGACAGCGCCCACAGGCCCCAGCAGCAGCCGTGGGGAGCTGGACCCACAGGACAGACAGAGCGAGGGTGACCTGAGGGCTCCTGTCTGGGGCCAGAGGGGTGCAGGGTTCCCCGGTGGCCCAGCACTTAAGGATTCAGCACTGTCACTGAGCTCAGGCCGGATCCCTGGCCCGGTAGCTTCCGCATGCTACAGGTGTGGCCGGAAAAAAAAAAAAAAAAAAAAAAAAGAGGCCCGAGCAGTGAGGCTCGAGCTGGAGCCAGGCTGCTGAGCCCTGTGAGCTCTGGCCAAGCCACAGGCCTGGCCGAGCCACAAGCCTGACGTGCCAGGACCCCTCCTGGCCTGGAACCCAAACAGCCGCGCGGCTTCCTGCATGTGCCCCCGGGGGGCCAGGCCCCGCCAGAGGGACAGCCTGCATCACGTGCCCGCGAGGGCCCACAAAGCCAGCAGGACAGCGAGAGGCAGAGGAAAGGTCTGCTTTACTCGGTGCGGGACGGGCGTGTCAGCCGCAGCTCTTGGGCAGGCGGTAGACGCCGGCGGCGTAGACGAGCTGCTGGTCCCGCACTTTCTTCTGCAGGAAGCCCTGCAGCTCCTGCAGGTCGATCTCAGCCAGCGCGGGGCCGGTCACCACGAACATGCGCAGCATGCTGTAGATGCGCTCCAGCGAGAGGCTCTCCAGGTTGGTCAGCATGGCCTGGATGTATGTCCAGAAGAGCTGGGGGACAGCGGCGGCTCAGTGGGCGGGCGGGCCCCCCCCCCCCCCGCAGGGCCGCCACCTCACCGGAGGCCAAGCCGGGCGCCGCCCCCGCCCCCGGCGCACCAGCAGCTCCTCCTCCTTCTGGTCGGCCTGCGAGGCCATGCCCGAGTCGCTCTCGTCGTCACTGTCGATGAGCACCATGCTGTCCCGGTCCTGGGGCCGCTCCTCCTCCACCACCGAGAAGGTGCCGGCCGGCTCCTCGCGCAGCACACCCTGCTGCAGCCACACCGACATGCGCCGCCGCAGCAGCGCCACGGGCATCTTCACTGCCTTGCTCAGCTCCTCCAGGGTCCAGCTGGCTGTGGGCGGTGGAGGGGGGGGGGCAGGCACACTGGGTGCACTGGGGGCCACCCTGCCTCCCAGAACCCGGGACCCAGCTCAGCAGGACTCAGACGGCCCAGCCGGGCGAGGGGGTGGGGGGCACAGGAAGGGGCTGTTGCCTGCGTGACCTTGGGCCACCTGGGCCAGGGCTGCCCTCTGCAGACACAGAGCAGTGCCCGGCACTGGCCCTGGGAGCACGGGCTCACCTTGGTCCTGGAAGTACAGCAAGACCACTGCCTGCACAGGGGTCACGGCCACAGACAGGGTGCGGTCGGCCAGCTCCACATCCATGGTCACCAGGCCCAGGGTGTGCTTCCAGCTGAGTGTCCGCATGGCCTGGGGAGGGCTGGGGTCAGCACAGGCAGCCCAGCTGCTCTGCTGGCTCGGGCCCCCCTCCCCACCACCACAGGCAGGGGAGCACACGGCAGGGCCCAGCTCCTGCTGCGTAGCAGCACAAGTGAGTGGGGAGGGCCACCATGCCCCCGGGAACGTCCCGTCTCAATCCCGGACCTCAGACTGTGATCTGACGTGGGAACAGTGCCTCTGCAGGTGTCACAAGTGAAGACAAGGCTGGTGGTCCTGGAGTAACGTGGGCCCTCACCTACCACCACTGGTGGCCCAGAGGGCGGTGGCTGCACACACACGGGGGAAGACAGAGGCACCGCTGCGGCTGCATGAGGCAAGAGGGCTCGCCTGCGGCCCCCAGAAGGCGCACAGCCAGGCTGACAGCTCCAGCCCAGACCCTGGCCTCCGCCGCTACGTTCCTGTCGTTCTAAGCCACCTGCTTCTTGGTCCTTTGTGACAGCAGCCCCAGGAGGAGGCTGAGGGTGCTGCTGTTACAAACTTCAAGAGAAAAAAAAAAGTGCAAGCAGCCGTGGTGTTGAGGGGCAGGGGGAGCTGGGAGAGCTGTGAGCTGCGCGCTCCTAAAAGCCTGCATTGCCCCGCGGAGAGCCTTGGTAGAGAGACGGCAGAGGCCGTCCTCAAGAGGTCTGCTGAAAGGAGGACCCTGTCGCTGGAGCTGGAGAACAGGCAAGCTTGTTGTGCAGCGGCAGGGACGGATCGTGGAGGGTGGCAAGCGGCACCTGACGTTTGGCTGCGATTTCCAAGCCGGGAAGGTGCGGCCTGGCTGCTCCTTACAGTTTGCAGGCCACGGGAGGGAAACCAGGAAGAAATCGGTACAAGCACCAAGGAACCAGCACCCGGCGCCTGGCATCTTCCCACATGCTCTGGGGAGTCGAGGGGCCCCAGAGGTGACGTATGTCAGGGTGGCAGCAACCAGCAGCGGCCGCCGGCAGGAAAGCCAGGACAGTCAGAGCCCCATCAAGGGACTGGACCGTGAACCGCGCGGAGGCCAACAAGGGTTCGGAGAATTTTCTACCAGTGGAAACGACATCAGCCTGAACGGAAAGGGAGGGCCAGCCAGGCAGGAGCCTGGCTCGGCTCGGGCAGAGCCTCGGAGATGCAGATACCAGATACCTGGCCTGGCCTGGCAGAGCGCGCCCCAGCCCAGCCCAGCCGCGGGGCCAAATTCCCTCCCCGGATTTCAGCCCTGCTCAGGGGCGGGCCCTTCCCTGTCGCCCGTGGAGCGGGGCTGTCTGCCCATCACCAGACGTGGGAAGCAGCGAGGTGCTCAGCTGGCTTCACAGGTTCACAGCTGAAGAACTGTGCCCCAGTTCTCCCCTCACCCAGCCTAGATGCTATTTGTTTGCTTTAAACTTTCTTTTTGGCCACGCCCTTGGGACGTGGATGGTCCAGGTCAGGGATGGAACCCACGCCACAGCAGAGACCTGAGCCGCTGCAGTGACAGCGTCAGGTCCTTACCCCGCTGTCCAACAGGGGAGCTCGCAGACATGGTTTACATGTGGAGGTTTGGGCTCTGAGCTGCTGGAAGGGGAACACTCCAGGAAGGCTCAGCTGGGCTGAATGTACTCTGCGCGTGAGAAGGACGTGAGGTTTGGGGGTCCAGAGGACAGGCTCCTATGGCCTGAAGTGCGACACCCCCCCCCCAAAAGATGCTGAAGCCCTGACCCCCGGGGGGCCTCCGAAGCTACCTGGGAAATGAAGTTATTCCCGTGTGGTTAAAGCGAGGTCGTCCTGGGGTACAGTGGGCCCTTAATCTGGTAGGACTGGTGTCCTTGTAAGAAGAGGGACAGGGACAGCAGGAGAGGCCGTGGGCCAAGAGGCAGGGGACAGAGCGATGTGCCTACAGGCCGAGGAGTGAGGCCTGAAAGAGGCAGGGACGCCCTCTCTTGGAGCCTCGGGAGGGAGCCCTGTGGACCCCGATCCTCAGCTTCTGGCCGCCTGACCTGAGACGAGAGCTCCGTGCTGCTTAAGGCCCATCTGCGGGGCTCGGTCCCGGCCGCCACGCCGGGCCAGGCGCTGCTGAGTCGGCCCACAGCCCCTCAGCTCTGAGTGGGGAGGCAAGGACCAAGCCCACTTCGTGGAGAGAAAACGGAGACACGGCTGGCAGCTCGCCCGGGTCACCAGCAGGCCCTCTGGCACCAAGGCCATGACCTTTACCACCCTCACGCCAGCCCAGAGTCAGGCAGGTGCGAGGCACGAGGTCGGCACAGACCTGGGGCTGGGAGCCTGGCTGGAGGGAGGCAGAGGCACATGGCCGCAGGCCTGCCTCTGGCCCAGCTCCGGGGCTGGCTGTGGCCACTCTGGCGTCCGGCTGGGTTTAGACCAGGTGTCCTGGGCTGCGTCTGGGTCAGTCCAGGACGGAACTCAGGTGGAAGGCAGCGGGGCCTCCGCTGGCAGGTGTGCTGGAGCAGCGGGAGGCCGTGTGCAGCAGGGCGCCGAGCACACGGGCCGCCACACAGACATCCCCCACCAGGAAGGTGGGCGTGCAGTGCCAAGGCCCCACACCCAGGTAGGAGCAGGGAGCGTGGGGGGGCCCTGCACCTCCCTCGTGCGGGGCTGACCACACCCCGGCTCCCTGCCAGGCCACCCCCCGCAGGGACCGGCCGCCCTGCACCGTCCTGTCCCTCAAGAACGAGAAGCCTTAACAGCAGCCGCATCTAGACAGCTAAGCCGGACGAGCCGCCACCCCTCTCGCTGGCCTGGCCCTGCCACTCCGGTACGAGGGGTCTCCGAGCCCTGACTTCTGGCCCCCCATCTCCAGGGGTGTCCCAAATCCCTCCAGGGCTGGGGGTCTGCACCCTGGAGACCTGTGGCCACGCGGGCCCCACACCCCAGTCAGCCTGATCAGCCAGAAACCTGCCTCTCCACCTGCACCCAGAAACCCGGGAGAGCCTCCTGGCCCTGCCTCTCTGCCGAGGCGCCTGCCCCGAGCCTCCCCAGGGAAGGAAGGGTCCTCAGGCCGCAGACCCCGCCCAGGCCAGGCTCCACCCACCCTCGCCTCTGCCCCCGACGCCGGCCCCAGGCCCCAGGACGGATGGGATGAGGGAGACACTCGGCCAACGGGCCCCCCCCCCCCAATCTCGCCCGATCCTGGGGCATCCTGACCCCAAGGCACAGCTCCCAGGGACGAAGCCGCGGAGGCGCGGGACGGGGAGGGTCACGGAGCTCAAGTGCCTCAGGCGCAACCCGGAGGCTCCCCTGGAGGCGGCTCCCGGGCAGACACCCCTGGGGGAGGCCTGGCCCCCAACTCTGTAAGCACAGCAGCGGCCCCTAGTCCTGAGGCCGAGGGGACAGGGGAAGAGGACCCCGGGCAGCAAGCCGGCTCCTGGCGCCCATGCGCCCACGGGCTCCCGGGACGGCGGGCTGGGGCCACGGGGCCCCACACAGGCGCGGCAGTACCTTGAGCTTCTCGTACTTCCTGCAGTAAACCTCCAGCGCCTCGCGGATGTCCTCCGGGACCTCCAGCTTCTCGTCCTTGAAGGGCGGCCAGAACTCGCTGGACAGGATGACGGCGTAAACCCCGAACGGCGGCTGCTCCTCCGGCGGCCGCTTCTCGTCCTCCTCGCGGATGTTGGCGTTGATGCGGCGCGAGTCTGCCATGTCCTGGGGTTGGAGGGGGGGAGACGGGGCCTCGTGACGGCCGGGGCCGCGGGGCGGGGGCCGGGCTGCGGCGGGGAGCTCCGGGCGCCCACCTTGAGCATGACTTCGCAGAAGTGCATCGGGGCCTCGCCAAAGCGCAGCTTCAGCAGCTCCACGTTGCGGATCTCCCTGGAAGGACGCCGCGTCAGAGGGGGCGCCGCGCCCACCCAGCCAGCCCCTGCAGCCGCGTCCCCAGGGGCTGCAGCCGCCCTCCCAGGGCAGGACACACCCGGGCAGGAGGCGAGGCCGAGCCCTGCGCCCGCCCCATCCCCAGGAGGCCAGGAAGTCCCGCGTCCCACAGCCCCTCGCCCCTGGCCTCCCCGGGGCAGCAGCTGGGCACAGGCCGTCCCTGCCAGGCTTCAGGGGCCCGGCGCGGCGCCCAGGGCTGACAGAGGTGCGGCGGGCCTCACCGCTCAGGGCTGAAGCTGAACTGGTGCAGGAGGCGGTCAGCCAGCAGCGAGCGGTACTCGTTGATGAAGAGGTCCTTGCTGCCGTAGATGCTGACCAGCAGGCTGATGATGTCCGAGGAGCGCCGTCTGGAGCTGGACTTGCCTGCACGGCACAGGGCACCGCTGGCGCCTCCGGAGACGGAGGCGGGGCCCGCCTGAGGCACACGAAACACCTGGGGAGCCAGGCCGAGGCGGGCACGGCCCCCGGGCTCCCTCAAGCTCCAGAGCAACCAACAGAGCAGAGCGCTGGCCCGGCTGCGCCCGCCCCACAGCCCGGAGCCCGGCGGGCGGGCAGGCTCTGACCTGGGTCTGCGTCCACAGGGTCGGGCACCCAGTCCTCCGGCTCGCCAGAGTCGTCCTCGCTGTCCTGGCCAGTCTCTAGGCTTGCCGGGTCCGTCTTGGACAGCTCGACAGCCAGGTCCCCCGTGCCATCCGAGTCCCCGGTCAGCCCCGCCACGATCTGCCGCACCGTGTCCTCACGCGTCCTGCCAGGTGCGAGGCCCTCACCGCCGGCTCCGCCGGCCCCCACGACCCCCCGTGACGCCAGCAGCCGGCAGCCACATGCTAACAGTGAGCCTGTGTGACCGCTCCCCCCCCCCCACCCGATTAGAAAGCCACGGTCGTCCGAGAGCAGGAGCCAAGGACTACACAGACCCAAGGCCAGGCCACTGGTGGCCGAGGCAGCAGCTGTGAATCGGGCCAGCTCCAGATGCTGCCCGCAGGCACTGGGTGGCTGGGCGGGACCCCGCTTCACACGCTCTTTTGCTCTCTCACACACACACAAGACACACACTCTGTCTCCAACAGACAAGCGGAGTCTACCCTTCGCGGGAGAAAAAGCGGAACACGAGGCATCTCGCTGCCGCTCAGCCCGGAGCCCGGTGAGGGCCAGGCACCGCTGCGCAGGGCGGGGGTGGGGGTGTGAGGTGCGCAGCGACGCTGGGCAGCGCCCGGGGTCGGCCCGCGGGGCCCACCTCAGGTAGCGGCGGATGGGCTCACAGGCCACGTCCAGGACGACCATGGATGGGTCCAGCGCGCGCAGCGCCTTGATGGCAGAGATGTACAGGGTGATGATGTCGCAGGTGCTCACGCCTGGCCGGGCGGGGGGGACCAAGGTCACGGGAGGGAGACCCAGGCGATGGGCGGGGAGCGGCCCGCGTGCGCCGCCGCCCCCTCCACGTTCCCCTCCCGGGCAGGGGCTACTCTGAGCCTGAGGGCCCAGGGCCGCCTCTTCACCCCACCCGCCGCAGGCCCCGGGGTTGGGAGCCTGGACCCCTGGCTCCCGGGTCTGGGCCCCGAGGTGACGGGCGAGCCGGCAGCCGCGGCGGACCTGGGTGGAGGAGCCGCGTCTCCAGGGCAGCCTTGAGGGACACGAGCAGCTGCTGCCGCTGGTCGGTCCTCTCCAGGCAGTATTTGAGGTCCTCGATGGCCGGCCGGGAGTCTGGGAAGTCTGCGGGAAGAGGCCTGGTCCTGGCACACGCACACGGGCGCGCACACACTGTGCACGCAGAAAGACGCCCGGCAGCAGCCCAGAGCGAGCAGCCAGGCCTCTGCGGGCTGCGGCAAGGCGCCTGCTCCGGCCTCGTGCAGCCCTCACGCTCCCTGTGCCCGCACACTTGACCACCGCCACCCCGGGGAGACAAAGTGATGCCCAGAGCCAGCCCAGAGCTGCCCAAAGGGCCTGCCCAGAACAGCGACCAGGCTCACCCGCCCCGATCCAGACCCCGGGCTGGGGCCAGCTCTGCTCAAGACCCCAAGGCCCAGATCCGCCCCCCACAGCACCCCCCGCCAAGAGCTGGAGGCCAGAGGGGCTGGGAAGGTCCCCCGGGCGGGCGGGGCTGACCTCGGATGATGCTGAAAAGCTCCTCGATGCGCAGACCCGCGTAGATGCGGTAGAAGAACCTCTGCACGTGGCAGCGCCAGCGGCGCAGCGTGCTGCCGGCCTCCGCCGACGCGGGCCTGGAGGGGCCTTCCTGCAGGAACACCTTGCCCAGCCAGCCGACCACCCTCTCGATCCACTGGGGGGAGAGCACAGCCGTGGGGAATCCCCGAGGCCAGAGCACCCGGAACCCACCCTCACCTCTGCCAACAGTGGCCCTGATGCAGGGCGCCACATCCGGGTGGACAGACACACCCGGCGGGTGACACACCCAGCAAGCCCCCCAGGCGGCGTTTGGCGGGACGTCCCTGAGGGTGGGCAGGTGGGTTGACAGGAGACGCTGCGGCACGGAGGCCTCGCGCGTCCCCCACCGCTGCCTGGGCGCGGCAGACCTTCCCTGGGGCCTTGGGCTCGCACCAGACCCCACGGCGGGCACGCTCGTTTTAAACACCACCGCCACGTGCAGCTCACCCACAGTCAGGAAACCCAGGCCAGGACGCGGGGGAGCGAACAGGGGAAGTGGGAGCAGCGTGGTGGGCCCCAGAGCAGAGCCCTGAACCACGCCCCACAGCCTGGATATCCCGAAGCCCCCTCAGTGGGACACCTCAGGCCCTGGCACTGCCTCCAACCACGCGATCCTGCACAGACCTCACGGCAACGGCACAGACTCCTCCTCGCTGTCACCGGGGTGGGCACAAAATGGCCAGCCTCCACCCAGCACCAAAACAGCTTCCATCCCCAGCAAAGTGCTAATTCACTCCAGTCTCCACACACTGACCGCTTTTCTTTTGTCTTTTTAGGGCCGCACCCGAGGCACACAGAGGTTCCCAGGCTAGAGGTCTAATAAGGGCTACAGCTGCCGGCCTACACCACAGCTCACGACAACGCCAGATCCCTAACCCACTGAGCGAGGCCAGGGATCGAACCCGCAATCTCACAGTTCCTAGTGGGATTCGTAACCCACTGCGCCGCGACGGGAACTCCAGACCAGCCCCTTCTAAGTCCAAGAAACCTCCACCCCAGTCTCCGGGGACAGGGCCCGAGGCGCCTCACCTTGTGGAACTCGCGCAAGAAGGAGCGCTCGTACTCGCCCCGACAGCGGTCCTCCATCCTCTCCCGGGTCACCTGGTGCAGGGTGCTGGTCACGGCCTCCGCGCTGACCCGCTCCAGCAGACTGAGCCTGTGTCTGGAGGAGAGTCCTGGCCGTGGAGCCCACAGAGCACACACGCACCCGCCCTCGCCCCACCTCCCCAGGGCCGCCCTCTCCGGGGCACAACTGCTCCATGGGCTCAGAGGAAAAGCCGCCAGGAGGACAAAGCACTGGCAAATCCCTGCTGCCCTCCCCTGCGGGCCTCTGCCCAGGCTGGGGCGAGGGCCTCCCCTACGCAATCGCCATGGCTGGCTGCTGGGGCCGAGGACGCCTCTCCTGGAAGGGGCCCTCAGACAACGGCTAAATACAGCACTACTCTGGCCACATACAAATAACTGCAGCTGCCTCAGTCATCGACGCGTGTCGTGACTGTGACAGCAAGACTCCCGAGAAGGACAGGTTCCGTGTAACGGGCCACACCTCGGTCCAGCCCAAAGCCTAAATAAAGCTGCACTGCTGCCCCTTCACCGAAAGGAACAAAACTGTCCCAAGTGGCCACTGAGAGCAGAGGGTCCACACGACAAGACCTGGCTGGGACACCAACAAAGGCCTCTCCTCTCAAAGGCCGCAAAAGCAACCTGTTCGCCCAGCCTGTCGGGCTCATCTCCTAACTTGTCTTAAAGACAGGAGAACAGCAAGCCCCTCTTTCGCGAGGGATAAACGTCATTCCCCCACCGCCACCCCGACAGGCTACAGAAGGCACAGCAGAGCGCTGTAGGGCCCAGGAAATGTGGGATCCTGTCGGGCTTAGCAGAAGCAACGTGTGAAACCCCGAGCTAGTGTGAGTGACAAACACGCCTGTGACCAGGTGGAAAGGCATAAACTCCCAGCACAGTGTTCCCGGAGCCCCTCCTGTGGCCATGTCCCTGACTTCCAGGACAGGTGACAGAGACCGCCCCCAGCCGGCTCGCCAGCTCTCTCCAGAGGAGCAAGCAGGAGCCAGGAGGAACAGGCAACGCAGGTGCAAGTACTCACAGGACTTGGCTGAGGTGGTGGAACTGCTCCAGTGCCTGGCGGCACCAGCACTGTTGCTTGTCACTGCCACACCCGGCGCACAGCGGGCTCTGCAGAAGGCGGTAGTACCGGCGACGGGCATACCTGCTGTCCAACTCCCCCTCCAGTTCAGGGTCTGTGCCTCCTTCCCCTTTTCTCTTACTCTGCATGTACACTCTCAGAAAGCGCCCATAGAGACGCTGGACCATCTCCTGAAAAGGTCTGGGGGTGGAAAAGAACAGGACGCCCCGCACGGTGGTGTGGACCTTTTCGCGAAGCCCCTGGGCACCAGTGCCCATGAGCAAGCCCAGGCGAGTCCACTTCTCCAGGAGCTCTAGACTCCGCAGGTAGGGATCCAGGCGGCTCTCCAGCAGACCGAAAGCATCGAGGAGCAGCAGAAGGCACTGGGGCTCGTCCGCGCAGTTCTCGCGCTGGGAGATGGTATTCCAGAACTCGAGGGCGATGCTGGCCTGCAGGTCATTCTGGAGCACCTCTACGAACCATTCCTCCAGGACCGAGTGCAGTCCGTGGCTCCTGAGAACCTCCACCGCCGCCCGGAGCTCCTCCTCCTTTGGAGGGACCGCGCCGCTGGTCCGGGAGGATGCCTGGATTACAGAAAACTGTGAGTGGAAGGAAACACCACGCAGAGATGGAGAAGACGGTTACTGGCAGGCAAAGCGGGAAAGGCAGAGAGCAGGGGAGCCCACGGAAACGCCGCTGCGCTTCGCCGCAGGGATGCACGGCCGACTCTCGGAAAGGGCTGTCGAACCAGGAGGGAGTCTGGAGAAAAGCGGCACAGGGACCCGTAGAAACCCGAGGAGAGGCCGCGCAGGGTCCTGGGCACCCCACGCGGGCCCGCCGCCCTCTTCTCGGGCCTCACCAGTCCCAGTGCGGCCGGCGGCACCAGCCCGGTGCTCACGGTATTCCACGCTACCAGCAGCTCCTGGGCAGGCCCGGGGTCGTTCTGCTGCTCCGCCGCCGCCATCTGCGCCCACCAGCTCCCAGAGCCGCCCCGTGTGGCGCGGGGCGATGACGCAGGGCTGGGCGCGCGCGCGCGGCGGTGACGTAATCCGGGCCCGCCGGCAGGGATGCGGTAGCGGCGGTTGGAGCGGCCGGGACCCCGGACGGCCACCATGACCCAGCAGGGCGCGGCGCTGCAGAACTACAACAACGAGCTGGTCAAATGTGCGCGGCCGCGCGGCGGGGCTCCCTGGGCTGGCGGGGAGGGCGTGGCGTCGCCGGCCCGCAGGGCCCGGGCGGTGGTCGGCTCGCAGCGCGCGGCCGAGTGTGTTGTAGAGTCCGTAAGCGGCTGTCCCGGTCCGGGCGGCGCCAGCGCCGTCGGACCTGCCCGGCGCACAGCCCCGGTGTGGGGCCCGCCCCGGGCGCTTGGTATCTGTGGAGCGAGCGAAGGACGAGCGGCTTGAGCACGCACGGCCTCCCAGCCCCGCGCCGAGGGTTCTGGTGCGGTGCCTTCTTTAACCCTGAGTCCCCCGGGACGTAAGACACTGGCCTGGCTCGGGCGGAAGGTGGCCCAGCCGGCAGCCGCTCCTCCGCTGCCTTTCTCTCTCCTACCGAGCAGCGGGCTTCCGAGTTGGGGGGTGGGGGGCGGTGCCTTCTTGCCTGCCCTGGGCCCACAGCCCCTGCCCCTCTCGGCCCACCCCAGGCATCGAGGAGCTGTGTCAGAAGCGGGAAGAGTTGTGTCGACAGATCCAGCAGGAGGAGGATGAGAAGCAGCGGCTGCAGAATGAAGTGAGGCAGCTGACCGAGAAGCTGGCCCGAGTCAACGAGAATCTGGCCCGAAAGATCGCCTCTCGTAACGAGTTTGACCGGACCATCGCGGAGACAGAGGCCGCCTACCTCAAGGTGGGACTTGGGGCCTGCATGTTGGGACAAGTCCCAGAAGGGCCCACCGACAGGCAGGCCGAGGGCCCACTGTGGAGTGACAGAGCAGCTGCCAGCGTGGCTTGGACGGTACTTCTTCCTGCGTAACTCCCTAAGACCAGCAGGAGCCAGAGCGACTCGGCAGGGAGCGGAGGGTAGACTCAGGAGGAAAAGGGCCCTGGCAGGGAAGGGCTGTGGGAGCTTCCCAGAGGGGGGATGGTGTAACCACTGGCGTTTCTGCTCCCAGATCCTGGAGAGCTCGCAGACTCTGCTTAGCGTTCTGAAGAGGGAAGCAGGGAACCTGACCAAGGCCACAGCTTCAGAGCAGAAGAGCAGTGGAGGCAAGGATAGCTGACGAGGCCGCGGGCAGAGGGGCCCGCCTCCACCGCGCCCACCTAGGGCTTCGCCTCCAGCAAGTCTTCACGGCCTCTTTGTTCTTCACGGCAGCGGTTGCTTTCTGTCCTTGTCCTGGGTGCCGAGAGGCAGCTGCCAGCCACCACTGGCTCTGGGTGACAAGGAAGGCCTCGCTGCAGCTCACCAGCTGGGTGTCCTGGCCCTGTGCTCACACAGGTTCTGGGTCGGTCAGTTCTGCTCGGCCTCTGAGGGCCCCCACACACCCCTGGGCTGCAGGGAAGACCCCGCTTCTAGTCTCGGCACCATGTCACCCTCACCTTATCACTTGGCCAGCAGGTGCCCAGGCAAGTGGGAAGGGGCCAGGGCCCTCCTTCACCTCAGAGCTGACCCTGGGGCCGTAACGTCAATAAAGGTTGTCTTTGTTAAGATACACACCACCCTGCCGCCTGTGTCCTGGGTGGGGCTGCTGGCCACCCTGAGCCGGAACACAAACCCCTGCTGAGCTGTAGTGGGGCTCCTCTGTGAGCGGGCGAGGAGAGGGCCTGGCATGACTTTCCCTGTGACTGGCCTTGCTGGCCTTGGGGACCGCTAGGGGTGCCGCTAAGCATGTCCCGAGACGCTTGTCGCCCACCTTCCCCCTCAGGACTGCTGACCCCTTCCCCAAGCCCAGCACCCAGCCCAGCTTCAGGGAAGGCCGTGGTCTCGGCCTGGCGCAGGGAGACACTCTTCCTGGGGCCAGGTCCCCCGGCCAGGGCTGCAGCCCAGCTCTGACCGCTGACTGCCCCACCCTCCCTGGTCACACTGCCTGGGGCCCAGCTCTCATCCCGAGTCCCCTCCGGGTCCCTCTCTCTTCACCTGTCTGTCCTTTTGGGGGTGGGGTGGAGGTTGGAGGTTGGGAAGCACGTGTTGTTGACCGAGTCTGGAGAAAGCTGGGCCCGCCGCTCCCAGGAAAATGCCTTCCTCCAGCCCAGGCCTGGCCGGGGTGTCTCCCAGATGTGTCTCTCCAGGAGGAAAAGCCCTGCATTGGCTGCTGCACCGGGGTGGCCTGGCTCCCCAGGGCGGCCATCCTGCTCCCTGGGGGCGGCGGTTCCGTCCGCCACCTCTCTAAACCCATCCGATTTCCCTGCTGGCCCCGCCCCAGGGGAGTGGTCTGCCTGCCGCGGCCTTCCTGCAGGGCCCTGTGGCGCAGGGACCCTTCCAGTCCAAGCAGAAGCCGAGGCCCTCCAAGCTCTGCCTACCCCAGGCTCCTGTCCCCTCAGGGAAACTGCCAGAGCCCCAGCCCCTGGGCACACGGTTCCAGAGCCCTGCCTCCACCACAGCCCCCACTGTGCCACCTCTGGGGACAAGGGGAGCCCCTCTCCCAGCCGGGGTGGGGAGAGCCTGGGTCACGAGGACTGACGTTTGGAGGTACTGCCGGGGCCACCTCCCCCTGGCACAGAAGGCCCCGCTGGGCCTTCATCACAGCCCGTGTGGGTGGCCACCTCACTGTGGTGCCGCCCTGCTGGCCCCCCGCTCCCCCTTTCCCAGGCCCAGGACCACGCAGGGAAGGCAGAGACAGCCTCACCCAATGCTGTTTATTGAGTCCATCATCGGGCAGAAGAGAGACTCCCATTCATCACAAAGGGAGTGGCCGACGGGGGAGGTGGCGGGATTCAGCCTCCTGTCAGCCCCGACGACACACACACACACACGCAGCAGCGGCCACAGGCAGCCCCGGGCGCCCTGGGCCAGGCCGAGGGCCGGCCCGCCGGTGAGGCCCCAGGGCGGGGAACGGCCGTGGGAGGCGTCCTGGAAGGGCCGGGTCAGAAGTAGAGGGCTGGCTCGCTTCGGAAGTCGGAGAGGTCGCTGGGACTGGCGGGGGTGAGCTGAGGGGACACGCGGGCATCAGACGGCGCTCATCCGGGTGTTAGCGACACCACCCCCCCCCGCCCCCTGAGGCCGCGCCCCCTGGCCCCTGCTCACCATGACCTCCGGGCCCGGGGGCTCCACCGTGCTCGCCGCTGCCACCGCCGGCTCCTGCCACTTGCTCAAGGCCACGGAGTGCTTCGGCGTGTAGTGGGACAGGCCTGCGGGCCGAGGGGCACAGGGGGACGGGTGGACGCGTGCCCAGGCTGCCCACGGCGTCGCCCGTCCCAGCAGGCGGGGGCACTCACCTGAGCGGCCGGCCGGCAGCCGAGGGCTCTCGGGCCCCGCGCTGCTCACCAACGAGGCGCGGGGCAGGAAGAGCACAAAGGGCTTCTCGGCTGCCCCGCCAGGGCCGGGGCCGGGGCCGGGGCCCTCCTCCTCGTCCTCGTCCTCGTCGTCCTCCGCCTCGGCCTCCCTCTCCTCCGCCTCGGCCTCCTCCTCCTGCAGGGAGCCCTCGGCCGGGTACTCGAACGTGGTCTGCAGACTCTTGTCGTTGAAGGAGATCTTCATCTGGGGGCGGAAGGCCCGTCAGCCCGGCCCCGCCACCCGGCCGCCCGCCGGGGCTCCTCCAGCCCGGCCCGAGCCAGCGCGGCCACGACCCCGCGGGGGCCGGGTTAGACCAGGGCACGACTAGGACACGCCACCGGCCCTTGGGAGGTTCCGAGCGCGAGGGGGCTGCCCCCCATCAGGGAAGACCTCCGCTCTCACTCTGCAGGCCCCATCACACCCCGCTGAGTGACCCCCCCCTCCCAGAAGCCTCTGGAGAGCCGCTTCCCGGGGCTGCAGGGCTGCCTTCTCGGGGGAGCCGGGCACCAGCCAGTGGCTCCACGGCAGGAGTGGGGTCCAGCTGCACCCGGCGAGCCCATCTCTGGGGGGACCCGTGTCTCCAGGGAGTCGGGGAGGGGGGTGGGGCTCATCCTTCAGCTTCCGGCAGCTACTCCTGCTGGCTGGGGCCTCTCCAGAGCTGAGTTCCTGTCCCCGCCAGCTGGGCACCAGGACGCTGCTGCCCGCCCAGTGCAGCAGGGACCCCACTGCTCCGCCAGGCACACCCAAGGGCCCATGTGCCAGCCAGGTGGTGGCCACATGCCAGCGCCAGGAAGGGGGCACCAAGAGCTGCCACCCCATTTCACAGATTGCGTCAGGCTGCCCACAGGGCCCTCGTCCACCCCGCCCGCTCTGCAGGATCCAGGCAAATCCTTTGTGTCTCCACAAGGCCTCAGAGCCCAGACCGGGCTGCCGAGCCGAGGGGCGATGCAGACGAGGCACCAGAAGGACTGCGGGCGCTAAGGGTCGGACTCCTCACCCTCTGCGACCCAGGACCAGGCCCCCCCCAAGAGCCGCAGCCCCCCCAAGGCCTGCTCAGCAGAGCTCAGCCAGGCCCGGCGGGTTAGTAATAATAAACATGAGAGCCGCCCTTGCGGCAGATGGGAGCGGCCCTGCTGGAGCTCGAAATATTAAACTCCTGGGCACAGGACGCCGGCAGGCGGCTCAAGTTCCTCCTCTTCCCCCTGGAAGGAGCCAGGGGCGGAGCCAGGCCCCCGGGCAGAGAGCTCGGGGCCCAGGGCCAGAGGGACGAGGAGGGGCCTTGAAGGAGGGCTGGGCCTGCAACACTGGGCAGCAGAGGGACCCTGGCCTCGGGGGACACCACAGTGCCGGCCAGAGCAGGAGGCACTGCCCTGCCGAGCCGGTGTCCAGAAAGAAGGGTACCCACAGCCGAGGGCAGCTCCCGGACCCCTCACCTCAGCACGGTTCACAGACGCCTGCGGGCCAAGTCCAGCCCGGCCGCAGCTCCCTTCCGCCCGACCGTCTGCAGACGAGCGGTCAGGGTCACGAGTGGACAGGCAAGGCCACCATCAGGGTGGATGGAGATGGGTGCTTCTGTCCACACCCTGCTTGGTTCCCAGACAGAACCCCCCCCCCCGCCCCGGGGAGACCAAACAGGGCAGAGGCCTAGCCCGAGGGTGCCCATCCACTGCCCAGAGACCACTGGAACGGGCCTGGACCCTCCTCCACTCAGCTTCCTCGCTGGCAGGAGCCTGACCCGGCCTGGGGACTGCTCCTGATGGGGCGTCCCGCTTGGAAGGCTGTGGGAACTTTTCAGGGGCCTGCAGGGCAGTCCTGCGGCCTGCTGGGGAGGGGCCACCTGTCCCCCACGCGGGACTGGCGCTGAGACTGGAGGACAGAGGAGCCCTGGGCAGGATGGGGCCTCCCCTGACCCACGGCCCCAGAGGACACGGGGCTCTGGGGACCCGGCTTGGCCCCGCCCCCACTGCTGAAGACGAGGGACGGGCCGCCGGATTAGCACGGCCTCGTCAGTCCGCGTGACCAGCTCCTCGCGGGCGCACAGAGGGGGCTGGGAGCAAGCAGACACCGAGCCTGGCACGGCCTGGCCAGGCAGGGCCGGGCGGTGCTCCCAGGCCTGTCCGCCCCCAGCCGGGGCCTGGGGCTCCGGTCACATCCCACCTCCCGCCGCCCTCCTTGTGAGTGCAGGTCCGTGTGGGTCACAGCACACCCTGTGACTCAGCTGGGGGGGAGCGGGTGTGGCCAGGGGCTGGCACTTGTACACACCTGGCCACTTGGCTCTCGAGGACTTTGCCCGCTGTGCTGCGCCTCCTTCCCACCTCCCACGGGGAGAGGGCCCCCTGTGCCCCGCACCCCGCCCGTGCACACCCAGCGCCGGCTACTGCAGGGCGTCCACCCTGGACTCTGGGCTGGGAGCTGGCTCTCCCCACCAGCCCACCCGCCCCAGCGCGGGCTTGCCTGCTCCCATCCCCCACTCAGCCCGAGTTCCAGGGGCCGCGGGACCAGCCCACATGGCCCCTGAAGGGCTGCCACCCTGCCAGCGGGGAAGCCAAGTGGAGGGAGATGTGGGCCTGCTCCACTGGTCCCTGGGCTCTAGAAAGACCTGGGGTGGCACCTGCAGGAAGAGCTGCAGAGCGGGCAGGAGTGGCCCCACCAGGAGGGACGGTGGGGGCAGGCCCCTGAGCGCAGCAATACCACCACCAGACGTGGCAGACGAGGGCGAGGGGTGTGGAGCCTCAAGCCCTGGGGACAAGGCCCGTTGGGCTAGACAGGAACCAGCAGGAAAGAAGGCGAGGAGGACCAAGGGGGGAGAAGGACCGGCCAGACAGGCAGGAGCCTGGCCAGCTGGCACCTCACAAAGGGGAGAGGCCCGGAGCGCCAGCCCCAGGGAAGGCAGGTGTGCAGAGCTGCTGGATGGCCCCACCCGCCAGGACAGCCTGAGGGCCAGGCAGGGGCGAGGAGGCGTGGCCACCATGTCCCGTGGAGGCAGCCACCGCTGGACCATCGAGGACAGGAGAGGCAGAGATAACTAAGTGGGGACGTGTGCCCTCCAGGCATGCCTCCCGGTACTTGGCTGGCTCGGTGCCCCCATCACCCGGCCCTCCAAGGCCAGGAGAGTGCACAGCACCAGCAGTGAGGTGACAACCAGAGCCAGGCTCTGCCCCCCACCCCCCTCCCCCGGCAAAGGCACCAGCACCTCCCACCACTGCCCTGGGTGGTCCCCAAGTTCCCACTGGCTTCCAGGCCCCCACACCCCTGGAAGGTGGGACAGTGATGCAAACCGCGGCTGGCCAGAGGCCCAGCGGCCCTGGGCCTGGGGAGCAGCAGGCAAGTGGGACGACAGGGGACGGGCAGAGCTGAGAGGTAGCCCAAGGTCATTCTGAAGGGCTGGGCGGTCCCAGCCTCCCTCCCACCCAACGGACGTTCAGCTCTTCCTGGTCAGGACAGCTGGTGCGTGCCCAGGCAGAAGATCACCCCGGCAGGTCCTGCTGCTCTGGCAGGGCCGTGGCCAGGCCTCTCCATCTGGACCCCCAACCCCTCGGGCTGGCACGGAGATGGCGGCCGGGCTGGCCCGAGCGCCTCTTCATCCGGGCCAGGGCCTGCTTCCTCCCTCCGCATCCCCCAGCCCCCACAGGCCTTCTCACCCCCGACCCAGCCCAGTGACGCGCACAGCTCTGCCCCAGCTGGGGCCGGAGTGACAGGCTGTGGGCTGCAGCCCCCCAGCCCAGGAAGCAGGCAGGCTCACAGCACATGGCAGCCCGGTGAGGGCAGGGGCTCTGAAGCGCAGCCCATTAGCTCCCGGCCCACAAGCTCCGTGACTCCCGCCACCCCCCGCATCTTCATCTCGAAGCAGGGAGCTGCCATCACTTCCACTGCCAGAGGCCAGTGTCTGCCTCCAGGGTGGCTGGGGTCAAGGGTCAGGAAGCAGAGGGAGCAGACAGGGTGGAGGGCGAGCACGGGGCTGGGGCTGGTGACCCTGGCTACTGGATGACCGCAGCGTGGAACAGAGGACGAGGCGCAGCACATAGGGTGGGGCGAGGTGGGGCCGGAGCCCGGAAGCGCTGTGGGAGACGGGCGTGGATGCCTGGCCGGCAGATGGAGCCGGCAGGAGAGCCAATGTCCTCGCCCACAGAGAGGAAGAGGGAGGGAGGAAGGGCAGTGCCAAGGCCCCTCCCAGGGCAGGAAGACACGTCTAATTAGCACCGGGGGCCCGCAGGTAAGGGGGCTTCTGTGACACAAGGCACATCACCGCCCCCCACTGCCCCAAGGAAACCGAGACTGGGGGGCAGAGGTGGCCTCAGGAATGAGCCGAGATGCCAAGAGCCAGCAGAGAAGAGCCCGCCAGCCACCACCCTGGTTCCAGGGGGAGGTGCACCCACCTGCCCAGTGAGCCTGCTGATGGGAGTCACATGGGGCCGGCCTTGGAATCTGCCCCCAGGGCCAGACACGGGTGCTGGGTGCTAGACGCCAGAATGACCGGGAAGAATCTGAAGAACTTTTCCTTGTGGGCAGAGGGTTCCAGGCCACAAAGCAGCCCTGACAGGAAAGCTCCAATGGGCCTCGCCTCCCAGCCAGGAGCGTCCCCCAGCACCGCAGCCTAGGCTCAGACCTGGCCTGGCACGCACTAGGTGCTCAACAAACACTCGCAGGAGACCACGTCCTGCCAAGCTCGGGCCAGTATGCCTTCCGGGGAGCCGAGAGCCCTCCCGTGCATGGCTCCCGGCACCCAATACTGCACCCTGGGGGAGGTGTGGCTCTGCCCAAATCAAAGGCCCCCTGCTCTTTCCACTTCCGTGCCAGTACCTGCTACCAGAGAGTCGGGACTCCAGAAGAACAAGCCAGGCCACTACTCAAAGCCAGGCCAGGGTGGAGCCCACAGCAGGACCCACGACGGGACAGGCCTGCCCAGCCAAATCCAGACACAGCCACAAGAAGCGAGAGCTAGAGATGCTGCTTTCATGGGGTTTTTTTGGTTTTCGTTTTTTTTTCCTTTTTTAGGGCCACACTGGTAGCATATGGAAGTTCCAAGGCTAGGGATCGAATCGGAGCTATAGCCGCTGGCCTACACCACAGCTCACAGAAATGCTGGCTCCCTAACCCACCGAGTGAGGCCAGGGATTGAACCCGCTTCCTCACGGATGCTAGCCGGGTTCATCACCGCTGAGCCACGAAGGGAAGTCCCTGGGACGCCGCTTTGGGAAAGAGCCTGGGCTCTCCTTACCTGCTGCAAGAATAAAGCCTTCTTTCTCCCGCAACCAAACAAAACCCAACGGTCAGACGCGGCGCTGGCTGGACTGACCCTCCCCACCAGCCCTTCAAGGTACAGAGCAGGCAGGCTGCCCCCATGGTCCCTGGGCTTCCACTGGAACCCAGATTCCCCTGGCTCAACCTCTCCTGGGGTGGGCACGGCCGCCCAGCCCAGCTCTCCTGTGGTCCAAGGAGAAGCCGTCCCACACGCAGGCCAGGTGTCCTGGGAACAAGGAGCTCAGTGACCCGTCCGTCACCTCCCCGGCCTCCCTGCTGGGGGTTCTGTCCGCACCACTGACCTTCTTTCTCGAGGAGCCAGCCTTGGTGAGGCAGGACTTCTGCAGAGCCAGATAACCACCAATCACCTCGATCTCGTGCACGGTTGGGTAGCGCTTCTTCAGGGAGGGTCCCAGGGCAGCAGGGGGCTCTGAAAGGCCACCCGACCCCTCTTCCTCGGCCTCCCTTGGCCTGGCCTCCCCATTGGCCTGCAGGGCCACAGGCTTCCTCTTCGGCACCACTGTGAAGGTGTTGCCACTTCGGTGCTGGAGTTCTGCCAGGTGCCCGGGCCCAGAGGGATGCGGGTGACACTGGGGAGGCACACTGGCCCCAGAGCAGGGCAGTTTGGCTTCTTGGGGGGCCTCGTCCTCCGAGTCCACCTCATCAATGAAGGTGACTGGCAGCCCTGGCCGCCCAGACTCCCTGCCATTCTTGGCCAAGCTGGGAACCCTGAAGCCCTGGGCAGGCTCAGCTTCAGTGGCAGCCAGTGGAGACGGTGGTGGGGAGGAGGGCCGCTGGCACCTAACGGCCTGGTCCACAAGGGCAGTGGCTGGCCTAGGGCAGCCCCCCTGCTCGACTCCCAAAGGGCTCCTCCCACCGGCACACACACCATCCGCTCCAGGCACCAGCTGGGCTTCACGCTCCTGGTGCCGCAGGGAAGCCCAGCCAGCTTCTCCCTCCGGAGGCCCCACGGACTGCCTCCCTTCCGCAGGGGGGGTCCCAGAGGCCTTGCGCTTGGGGATGAACACGAAAGAGTTTCCAGAGTTCATGCGAAGGTTGGCCAGGGCCCGGGCCTGAAGGTCCTCAGAGGGGATGGTGTCCATGTCGGGCTTGGAGGCTGGCCGTATCTCGAAGGAGTCGTTGGCGCTGGTGGCCGCAGAGACCCACTGGCGCTGGCTGGGAGTGGCACTGGCAGGGCTGAGAGTGGGCAAGGCCAGGGGTGCGGCTGGACTGGCACTGGGGGTCCCGGGGCTGAGGGGCGGGTGGGAAGGGGCCTCCGCCACCTCCACCTTTGGCTTCCGTTCACCCGGCCCAGGCGCAGAGCCCGCCAGGCCGTTGGCAGCGCCAGCCCGGGGATCGGGGGCCGCGGGCCCGTTGGGGAGTGGGCGAGTGCCTGCGCTGTGGCTCAGGCCCCGCGGATGGACAGTGAAGGAGTTGCTGCCGGTCTTGTGCAGGAAGTCGCTGCGCCGGGGTCCGGGGCCAGGGCTTGAGCCGCTGCGCTCGGGCTCCGGCTTGAAGCAGGCGGTGCGCTCGCCCACGCGCGGGACGGACCGGCCAGGGGAGGGCGGCGGCGCTGGGCGGCCGCGCTCTGGGCTCCCGCGGCGGCACGGCGCGGCCGGCGGGTCGAACTTCTGGAGCAGGCGACTGACGCGACCGGGAGGCGGCGGCGCCTCGTACACGAGCACCTCGGCGGCGCGGATGCGGGCAGCCGGGCCCGGGCCGGGGCCGGGCTCGGGCGCAGGAGCCGGCGGGAAGCCGGGCGCCGACTCGATGATGAGGATGTTGTCGGCGCGGATGGTGCGCACGCCAGGCACGCAGCGGTACAGCTCCAGCAGCGGCGGCGCCTGCCGCGCCCCCTGCCCCGCCACGCCCGCGCCCCCGCCGTACCGCGCTCCACGCCGCCGCTCCGACTCGAGCCGCATGAACGGGTTCTCGCGGAGCGGGCCCAGGCTCTCGGCCAGCACCAGCCGCTCGGCCGCCGGCCCCGGGGGCTCCGCCGCGCCCGCCCCGGCGCCCGGCGCCGCGCCCCCACCCAAAGCCGCCAGTTTGGCCCGCTTCCGCTCCAGGATCTCTCGCTTCCAGGCGGGCATCGCGGTGCGGGATCCCGGGCCCGGCCGCCCCAGGCCGGCCATGCTGCAGAGCGACCGCCGGAGCCAGCGAGGGCCGGGAACTGCGGCCACCGCCCGCCGCCGGCCTTCGCGCCGCGACCACGCCCTCCCGGCCGCCGCACATTGGAGGAGGTCCGTTCAGACCCGCCCGGGCCCGGCGGCCCCACCTATGGCAGGGAAGGACGGCGGGCCGTGCTGATTGGAGGGCGCCCTCCCCGACCCCGCCTACCCGCGAGCCCCGGTGGACAGTGGCCTTCGCCGCAGCAGGCCCCCATTGGCGAGGCCCTCTCGGACACGCCCCCGACGCCTCAGGTCGCTCCTCGGAGGCCCCCACTTCCGCCTCTGCTCCCTCGGCCAGCCCCCCGCCCCCACCGGACTGAGCCCGGGGAGAGCAGGTCCCGGTCTGCCTTACCCCCGTGGGAAGATCGATGGAGGAAGAGCCAACCCAGGGCTGGAAGCTTCCGTGAGCAGGGAACCGGCTGCACACCTGCCTCATGGTCCGGGAACTGCCCACCTGCAGTCCTCTGTCCCCCGCTGGACTTCTGGGGGATGCCAATGCTAGGGCCCCATCCGGTGATGAGGAATTGCTTTCTCGGGAGTCCCTAGCTCTTGCCGCCCCCAGTATCCACTCAGTTGCTCAGAGGAGTAGTGGAAACTCCACTCACGCCCAGAGCCCACCAAACACAGAGGGGAGTGCGGAAGCCGTGAGCAGGTACAGAGGAAGGGGGCTCCCTCCCCGCACGGAAGCAGGCCCACAGCTCTCCAACGCAGACAGAACCTCGAGTCAGAGCGTATACTCCGTTCACGTGTGGAACCGCCCGTCCCAAGGCTGGTATGGGCGCCACTGACTCTGAGAACACAGCTTCTCTGCCTACTTGCCAAGAGGAAGCTTACTCCCCTTGGAGGGCTGCACAGTGCCCACCCACAGTGCCCGTGGGTGCCAAGGAGAGAGGGGGAAGGTGGCCGTAGATAAGGACAACGTCACCTGCCCTACGTCAGCAGTTGTCCAGTAATGACACCACTGCGTCGCACACTGCTTACCTTTCAGGGACCAGGCTCCAAGAGCACCTGGAGCTCTGCAAAATCCAGGGGCAGGCTTCGACCTGGGGGTGTCCGGCTCAGCGCCTGGGGCCCTTGGCAGTCTGTAGCTGCCACTACTTTAACAGCACTCCAACAGCCCAATCTATTCATCTAGAGAGAAGAAACTGCAGTTCTGCCTTCCAGAGCCCAGATGTCCCTTCAGGACGCGCCTCAAACCACCCTTCCAAAGAAGTTAGGCCTTCTTATCACTTCTAGGTCGACAGGATTACCTCATTCTGAACTACCAGAATACAGCGGAGGGACACCAAAACACACAACCTGAAAAGAACATTAAAAAGAAATCCACTCCCAACGGTCAGCTTGTCTGGCTTCGACACGTTGCGCGGATCCTGGGTAAGAGACATTTTTGAGGCTGTGGGGCAAACGACCAGTTTCCAGCTCAAGCATCTCAGTGGTTCAGGCCACGTGGGAAAAGTTCCCAAAGGTGCTTCGCTAGAAAAAGGGTCCACAAACGTGTTCTGTAAAGGGCCAGCCAGTAAATATTTTAGCCCAGTGGTTCTCACCAGGGACAGCTTTGTCCTCCAGGAGACTTGGCAATGTCTGGAGACACTTTTGGTTGTCACAAGTGAGGGGTGCCACTGGCATTTCGTGAGTAGAGGCCAGGGTTGCCACTAAACACTCGACAAGGATCAGGACAGCCACTCCCCATGCACACACAACGAAGAAGTATCCGACCCAAAAGGCCAATAGTGCCGAGACTGAGAGACCCTGTACACTGCAGACCACATTCCCATCCTGGCACGTGCCTCTTTGTTTTTACAACCCTATAAAGATGTACGTCATTCTTAGCTGATGGGCAGTACAAAAACAGGCCCCAGGCCATAGTCTGCCAACCCCTGCTCTGCAGCTCAGCAAGGCCCACAAAGACTCTGAAGCCACACAAACTTCTTGATAGGTTCTCAACCCGAGTGCACCCTGTGTTGACTACCCCCTGCCTCCCCAGGCAGAATCTGGGATTCCCCAAGGGAACCACCACCACTCCCCCGGCCCAGGAAGCTCTGCCAAGTTCCAGCCCCCCTTACAACCTCAGCTCTGTAACCTGCTGCACCCCGCAGCAGGGGGCGTCTCAGCATTCATCTTATTTCACCATCGAGAGGTCAAGCAACCACTGTGCACATCAGCAAAACATTCTTTTATTTTCATCTCAGCAGATGTTCTCATTTGGCACCTGACTGACTGACACCACACCAAAGCCCTCAGGCCAACAAGCATGGGCTGAGACCATGTGCAGACTTCTCGTTTGTAGGTCGCAATGCCCACGAGCCTCAGAGTACCTGGTCCTCTCCCTGGTCCCCTAGGAAGGCCTACATCTGTCTCAGGTACGCTAACGGGGCCGGCCACAAGGTGATGCACAAGTCACGACACTGCAATCTGCTGGGACAGGAAGCCAAGCAGTGCCTGGAAAGCACACAGCTATGTGGAGAACTCCAAATAGGGTTCCAGTCGTGATTATTCAACGTACTCCTGTCTGCCTGGGCTGGAATGAAGAAGGCCTGTCCTCCCCAGGGAAACCAGGGAGGAGACACAAGCACGTTTACACTTTCCAGAGCTCAAGCATCGAAGGAGGTCTTCTCCTGGATGGGCTGGGGCTGGGGCCGGGGGCGCTCAGGTCAGTGCTGCTGGCCAGAGGAAAGCTAGGAGTCCAGCTTCGCAGCCTTTGCACAGGGGGTACCTCCCCAGGATCCATGAAAGTACTCAGAGCCGATCAGAGCATTTTGCCTACATGTAGTTTCCACCTGTCAGAGGTGTTCAGTACTGTGTGGCCTGGGGCCCTTCTCGGGAATCTCAATTCAAAGTTAGCTATTCAAAACATGAAAGAAGAGGGAGTACATTTCAAGGATCATGGCTGCTCTTCTCAGCCCTGCTGAGGGAACAAGTTCAGACATGACTGGAAGAGAGAAAACTGGGCACTCGGCAGGGCTCAAGCTGGATGTCAGACTCAGACTTCTGATGCAGTACAAGTGGGACCTCAGCTTGGGGTCCAGCATTCTAATTTATCCTCTGCGAGGCTAGTTGACCCGGCAGGCACGGATCATGAGCAGCTGCAGAAGAATGAACACCGGGGACGTGATCAGGCCGAACCAGAGCTCCCGAGTCTGCTCCACCAGCTTCTGGCACAACAACATCTCGAAGACGAACTTGAGGCTAAGAACTGTGAGGACCCAGAAAAGGCGGAGCACGGCCAGCCGCTTCTCTCCGTCCTGGAAGAGGCGCACGGAGACGATAGTGGTGAAGTAGGTGCTGAGCCCGTCCGCTGCGAAGAAGGGCACGAACACGTTCCACCAGGAGAGGCCGGGAGCCAGGCCATCCACACGCAGGGCCAGCAGCACGGAGAACACCAACAGGGCTAAGAGGTGCACGAAGATCTCGAAGGTAGCGAAGCCCAGCCACTGCACCAGCTCGCGGAGCGAGAAAAGCATCGCGCCGGCTGAGCGCGGGCCACGGCCCGGCAGAGCGTCCCAACCTCAGGGCTGGGCCTCCACTCCTCACGGACCTCGCTGGCGCCTGCCCCCGTCGGCGCCGCGGCCAGCGAGAGGCAGCGAACGGCCCCCACCTGCCCCGGCCCTCGGCCCCGGCGCGCCGCCGACCCCCAAGCCCCAGCCCGGGACCCGACACTGGCCGCCAGCGGACGCCCGCGGCGCTCGGACGCCATGCCCCGCCGGGCGCAGCCCTAGGACGTCACTTCCGGCCGACGCCGGAAGCCGGAAGTCGGAGCGGGTCCCCGCCGCCGGGGTCCCCAGGAGCTGTTTGCTGGTCGCATCGCTCAGTGCAGGGCTTCGGCGGCGCGTGCCCCGATGCTGAGCCCACAGCTTCTGGTGCTCTTCGGCAGCCAGACAGGCACAGCCCAGGATGTGTCGGAGAGGCTGGGCCGCGAGGCCCGGCGCCGGCAGCTCTGCTGCCGGGTGCAGGCCCTGGACTCCTACCCCGTGGTGAGGGCTCCCTGGGCCTCGGCGGGGAGATCCAGCAGGCCTGGGGCGCTGGCCCCCAAAGCTCTAGAAGCCAGGGAGCTGCATTTCGTCTGAGAGCGAGCCCTTCCATTACGGCGGATTCAGGGGACGGGAGAGCTTAGGAACAGCGCCCAGCTTAGCACCTGAAGGACGGGGCAAAGTAGGAGGGTGGAGCCCGAAAGAGAAGGCTGGCTGGGCGCGCGCGGGCGCTAAGTCCCTTTGCCCATCACTGTGAGTGAAGGAGAGCGACCCAGGCTGCTAGGAAGATGCCTGGCCATTACAGCCTGAGGCCTTACACGTATGTCTTTTTGTTGAGGTGAATCTGATTAATGAGCCCCTGGTGATATTTGTTTGTGCAACTACAGGCCAAGGAGATCCCCCGGACAACATGAAGGTAAGGCTGACCTGAAGTGGCTTTCTCTGCTCAGGAGCCCAGATCCCTGCCCTCAACCCACATCCAACTTTCATTGCTTGGAAAGTCTTGAGAGGCACAGTAGGTGCCTTCTTGTACCTGCTGCACGTTAGCCATGGGTTTGGAAGGATGTCTTTGGGTGGCCCTGGGGGCTTGGTTGTCTTCCCTAATAAACTATTCACAGGCTACCACTGTAACTTTTCATATTTTCCTAGGGCTATATAGAAATCTGGTATGGGTCATATGTGTATTTCAAAACTGTTCGACCTTCAGGGAACATTCTTCAATTCTTTGGCCATCTTCTGAGCACACACCGTATTCTGGGCATAATCTGGCGCTAGGACTCTGGCTGTGAACCTTGTAGTTACACTTCTACCCTCACGGAGCTCAAAACATAGCAAAGGCAAGACTTGAACTGGCAGTTACAATACCAAGAAGTGCGCGCTGCCAGGGAAAGTGCCGGATGTTATGGGAGCACTAACGGGGGCTCTCTGGCCCAATCCGGAAGTTCAGGGACGGCTTTTGGAAAGTGTGGAGTATAGGCAAGCCCGGAAAAATAAGGGGGGGGGGGCTAGCCAGGCACCAGGAAAGAGGGAGCAGCCCCTGGAAAGAGCAGAAAGCAGTTTCGGAAGTTGAGCCAAGGAGTGAGTCAGAGTTGGAGGGGAGAAGAGCGGCCGGCAGCCGGGCTGGATCCCAAGGAGCCCAGCAGCCACAGAGAGGCGGATGGACGTGAAACCAAGGGCCGTGGGATCCGTGGGGTGACGCAGTCCTGTCCATATTCTAGCAAAACCAGCAGTTGTCTGCCGGGGAGACGGGCTGTAGGAGAGCACGCACAACCCCAGGGGTGCACAAAGCAGCCCAGAGACTGGCGGCTTGAGCCAGGGTGGGGGCAGAGTGGAGAAAAGCCGACGTACTGCAGAGATGTCAGAAAGGTGAAATGGACTGGACATAGAATCGAATCTCAAAGTTGAGAAAGAAGGTGGAATCGAGACAGGAGTTGGGGCTCAGGTACTAAGATGGACGGCAGTTGCACACGCAGATGTGAGAGAATGGGGGCGGGTGAGGTACCTGGCTGTTCAGGTGGCGGCACAGTGGGTCTGGAGCTCTGATGAGCTCCTAGGTGGAGGGAGATGTCGGAGTGGCCAAAATACGGAGTTGTGCAAAAGGAAGCTGCCCCCTGCCCCCAGGACAGGCTGCCCTGTCCACTTCGAGCCTGGCAGGTGGGAAAAGCCTGTGGCCGCAGCGGCCAGAAGAGGGCGTGCGCCCCTTCCAAGGTCAAGGCAGAGAGGTGACTCTCTCCAGAAGGTCTCCCGCACTCACAGCCGGGAAACAAGGTCAGATAAGGCCTGAGGGGCCTCGGCGGGCTTGATCAGCAAAGGGCCGTTCCGAGACCTCGAGGAGGAACCGCTGTACGTTCAACAATTCGAAAAAGCTTGGGCTGTGACGGGGCTAAAGGGTTCAAAGGAGGCTATTTAGGTGGGGAAGCGCGGCCTGTCTGAATGCTGGTTGGGGGGGAAGTGACAGGAAACTGAAGAATGGGATTGCAGTGGGGGAGGGCTCCCTGGACAGGAAGGAGGCGGGCGAGGGGGCAGGTGTGTGGCGGTCAAAGGCTGGGGGCGGGGGGGGGGGGGGGGGGGGGTGGGACAGACGCACACAACCCGGACAGAGCTGGGGCTGAGGAGACGCTCCTTACAAACGACGTGACCAGAACATGACGTTGAGAAATTTTCCCAACAAGTGTGACAAAAAGACGGGAAACAAGAAATGTGATATTGGGATTCCAGGATTATCCCAGCAGCCCCAAAGCGCAAAGAAGAGTGGCGAGGGCCGGGCCTTCAGCCTGGAGAGCCCGCCTCATGCCCAGGGGGTGCCTGCCAGCTGCGAGCAGGGCTCCCACTGACCACGCCTGGGGCGGGTTTCAGCTGCTGGGGACAGAGCAGGGCACAGAGGGACACTGGCTTCTCAGCAGCCACCACCCAGCTGGACCAGCTCAGAGCAAAGCTTTGGTTTCTTGGGAAGATGATTTCGACTGAAATGCGCCCCCGGGGTCTGCCTCCGCCCCGGCCCCTTGCCAGAAGCTCCCTGGAAATGGTCTCAGCAGGAGCCAGCGGGGGTCTGGGGAGGCCGAGCAGGCCCAGTCCAGCCAGCAGGGTCTTGAGAAGGCCAGGGAGCAGCCCAGGCCCATGGGCAGACCTGTGCCCTGACAAGGCCAGGACCCTACTGGCGGAAGGCAGACGGTGAGGCGAGGCTGGACCGCACACACGGTGGGGGGGTCAGGCTCAGGTCATCAGGGGCTGAAGATGCCAGTGCCCCTGGGCCCACAGGGAGGCCTGGGCAGGACATGGAGCAGGACGTGCTCCGGAGGGGCCACCCCAAGGGGGACGCTATGGTCAGGGAGGGAGGGACTCGGGCCGGCCCCTTGGGGGTGTGGGTGTAAGGCGCCTGGGAGAGGGTGACAGCCGTGGGACCCCTGCTGGCCTATGGACAGGCTGAAGCCCTGAGGGAGGGGAGCGCCCGAGCAGCCCAGGAGAGGAGTTGCAAAGGAGAGCAGAGGCCACGGAGCTGGGGGAACCGGGGCCCGAGAGGGGCCTTGACGTGTCAGCCCAGAACCTGTTCTGTGGCCGCTCAGGCCCAAGCCTGTGGCTGAGGGCTCAGGGCCGAGGCGGAGCTGCACAGCCCCCTCTGGGGAGGCCCCTGCCTGCCTATGCCCAGCGGGGCTCCACAGCCTCCCCTGAGAGCCCCCACTCCAAGCCCCTCGCCCAGAGCCCAGCTCCATGGTCTCCCCTTTACCGTTTTCTCTTTTTTTCCCAAGCCTCTTACCTGTGTGATAGGATTTATTTAAAAGGGTCTTGTCTTGGAGTTCCCATCACAGCTCAGCGGTTAGCAAACCTGAGGTTGCAGGTTCGACCCCTGGCCTTGCTCAGTAGGTTAAGGATCCAGTGTTGCCATCAGCTGTGGTGTAAGTCTCAGATGCGGCTTGGATCCCGTGTTGCTGTGCCTGTGGTGAAGGCTGACAGCTGCAGCTCCGATTTGACCTCTGGCCTGGGAACCTCCATATGCCCGGAGTGCAGCCCTAAAAAGACAAAAGACCAGGAAAAAAAAAAAAAAGATTTTAAAATGGTCTTATCTTAATAACAAAGCTGTCGAGAAGCAGGAGAGCAGGCCCCTGGGACCCCCACCCCACCCGTGGGCCCTGGTGGCCCAGAGCTGGCCCAAGCCTGGTATTTCCTGGCTGTAGGGCTTCTGGAAGTTCATATTCCGGAGAAACCTGCCGTCGACCTCCCTCTGTCAGATGGACTTTGCCGTCCTGGGCCTTGGGGATTCCTCTTACGCCAAGTAAGTGAGGGCAGGGGCTTCTGGCCGCCAGGGGCTATCCTGGGGCACGTGACCAGCCCCTAGGCTCCCCCTTTGGGACCTGACCCTGGCCATGCCCAGAGACCCTCCCTGGTGGGCTCCTCCCCCGCAGCCAGAGGCCTGGGGCTCCAAGCGCAGGCCGGCGGCAAGGGCTGGGGCTGGCTTGGGCCTCTTGCAGGGCAGGGGTGCTGTCTCGAGCCAGACTTCCTGGGCCTGAGCCAGTGTCCTCTGTTGACACGGGACTTAGGGCGACCAAGGCCCACCCTGCCCTCGCCCACTTTTAGAAGCAGGCTCTTTGAGATGTTCGGGCTTAGGCAGAGCACAGAGAACAGCAAGAAGCGAATAGGTGCCTAGCATGGAAGACAGCAGCCCAGGGCCACCTCGAGGCCACCGCCTCTCCAGGCACAGCCGTGGGGCCTCCCGTCTTTGCTTTTTTGCTTCTCCCCGTTTTCAGGACACACTGTGTCCTAAGCGGAGAACAGGGGAGGGCCACGGGCTCTGCGTTCAAGGGCAAACGGCCTGAGTTCCTGAAGCGTTAAAGCCCCGACTGTCAGCTCAGCGGCTAAGGGCGGGGCCCGCACTCGTCCGGGCGGATGGGACAGGAGGGCGGCGACCCGTCCACGACCCGTCCATGGGGCTTGCGGTTCTGTTCTGTGCGTGAGGCAGACATCTGTCGCCGCAGGAGGGGTGAAGGGTCTCTGTGGACAGTGTCCCCGGGAGGACCTGTCATTCAGGGAGCCGGCAGTGACAGCCAAGGACCCCAGGAAGAGCAGCTGGGCCGTCCCTTCCGCCTCCAGCGCGGGGCCTGCGCCAGCCTCGTCTCTCCACAGGTTTAACTTTGTGGCCAAGAAGCTGCACCGCCGGCTGCTGCAGCTGGGGGGCAGCGCCCTCCTGCCCGTGTGTCTGGGCGATGACCAGCACGAGCTGGGGTGAGTGTGGGAGGGGGCGCCCTCCCGCGGGGCCCAGCCACGAGCAGGGCCCCAGACCCGCATGCACCTGTGCTCCCTGCAGGCCTGATGCCACCATCGACCCCTGGCTACGCGACCTGTGGGAGAAGGTACTGGGGCCGCATGCTGTGCCCCTCGACCTTGGTGTGACCACGCCCGCAGTCCCGTAAGTGTGGGCCTGGGGGCGCCCCAGACCTGGCCTGGCACGAGGCTCCCAGGGGCGGCGCTTCAGGCCAGCGGGGGACTGACAGGTGTCCGCCCCCTTGTAGCTGGCCCTCCAGGTTCACCCTGCAGCTCCTTCGGGAGGCCCCCAGGAGGTGCTCGGAGGAGCTGAGCGTGGCCGGGACAGACCCTCAGGGACTGCCTTCAGAGCTGCAGCCCTTCCTGGCACCCATGGTCACCAACCAGAGGGTCACCGGCCCCTCACACTTTCAGGATGTCCGCCTGATTGAGTTCGACATCTCGGGCTCCGGGATCAGGTGAGGGTCTGTCCCCAGGCTGCGCAGGGCCTGGCCGCGCGGGGGGGGGCAGGGCTGTGGGCTGCGGGCCGGCAGGTCCTCGCCCAGAGCAGGCGCTCAGCAGGGTGGGCAGCTGAGATGGTGGCGCGAGTCGGGGGCCACACCTCCACCCCGTGGACCCCCCCCCCCCCCCGCCAGCCCTCCCTGGACACCTGTCTCCTTCCTCTGCCGTGTCCCCGGAGCCCCCAGCCTCCTCCCCCCCCGCAGGCAGGCCCCTCCCCCCACCCTCGGGGCTCTTCCCCCACCCTCGTGGCTTCCCCACACAGCTTTGCAGCAGGTGACGTGGTGCTGATCCAGCCCGAGAACGCGGCCAGCCGCGTCCAGCAGTTCTGCCAGCTGCTGGGCCTGGACCCCGACCAGCACTTCACGCTGCAGCCCCAGGAGCCAGGTGAGTCCCCGAGCCTGGGGTGGGGCCCCCCTCGTGCTGCCCTCTCCCCTGCCGCCCCAGTCCCTGGCCCCCCGAGACCCCACCCCCCTGTGCTGCCCTCTCCCGTGCCCACCTAGTCCCTGGCCCCCCACGGCCTCCCATCCCCTGCGGCAGGTGTCCCTTGCCCAGAGCGGCTGCCCCAGCCCTGCTCCGTGCGGCGCCTCGTGTCCCAGTATCTGGATATCTCCAGCGTGCCCCGCCGCTCCTTCTTTGAGCTCCTGGCCTGCCTCTCCCCGCACGAGCTGGAGCGGGACAAGCTGCTGGAGCTCAGCTCTGCCCGAGGCCAGGAGGAGCTGTGCGAGTACTGCACGCGGCCCCGCAGGACCATCCTGGAGGTGGGCAGGGGCGCGGGTGGGCTGGGGATGCGGCCTCGGGGCCCTGCCAGCCGCACCTGCTGAGGCTGCCTCTGCCCAGGTGCTGTGCGACTTCCCACACACGGCCAGCGCCGTGCCCCCTGCCTACCTGTTCGACCTCATCCCCCCGATCCGGCCGCGGGCCTTCTCCATCGCGTCCTCCCTGCTGGTGAGGGGCCGGCCTCGGGAGGCTGGGCTGGGGCCACGGGGCTGGGCGGCAGGGACCACGCAAGGGGACGTGGGTGGAGCCTGAAGCCAGGCAGCGGGCAGCCCAGCAGGGCAGGCACCCACTGTGCCCTCCGCCAGGCTCACCCTGAGAGGCTGCAGATCCTCGTGGCCGTGGTGCAGTACCGGACACGCCTCAAGGAGCCCCGCCGGGGCCTCTGCTCCTCCTGGCTGGCGTCTCTGGACCCCGGGCAAGGTAACCCTGGTCCTCGGGCGGGGGGGCGTTACCTTGCACCGCAGCCAGTCCTGGGCCTCTTCATGCTACCCCCTCCTGCACCAGGACCCGTCCAGGTGCCCCTGTGGGTGCGTTCCGGGGGCCTGAAGTTCCCAGAGACACGAGACACGCCCGTGATCCTGGTGGGGCCCGGCACGGGCGTGGCCCCCTTCCGAGCAGCCATCCAGGAGCGCGTGGCCCGGGGTCAGATTGGTGAGCACGGAGTCTGGGAAGGGTGGTGGCCAGGCTGAGCCTCGAGGGCCCAAGGCCCGGCTCGAGGCCCCTGTGCGTCCCCAGGAAACGTCTTGTTTTTCGGCTGCCGCCAGCGGGACCAGGACTTCTACTGGGAGGCAGAGTGGAAGGAGCTGCAGGAGCGGGGCTGCCTGACTCTCATCACAGCCTTCTCCCGGGAGCAGGTGGCTGTGCGGCGGCCGGGAGGGCGGCGGGGAGGGCGGCCGGGGACGCAGACTCCTCCCACCCACCCCTGCTGCGTCCTCCCCGCAGGAGCAGAAGGTATACGTGCAGCACCGGATCCGTGAGCAGGGGCCACTGGTGTGGGAGCTGCTGGAACGCCGGGGCGCCCACTTCTACCTGGCGGGGTGAGCCTGGCCGTGGGTTGTGGGGGAGCCGGACCTCTGGAGACTCTGTCACACTGACCCCGTCCTCCCTGCTCCTCCAGCAACGCCAAGTACATGCCGGCCGGCGTGTCGGACGCCCTGACCTCCGTCTTCCAGGAGGAGGGTGGGCTCTCCAGCCCCGAGGCGGCCGCCTACCTTGCCAGGCTCCAGCGGACGCTGCGTTTCCAGACTGAGACGTGGGCCTGAGGCGCCGTCGTGCTGGTGGCCGCAGCCACTCTGACCACTGTCCTCCGGGGGCCGTTGCTACCTCCCGCCCTCATGCCAGCGGGAGGACAGGCAGCTCTCCGGCAGCCCGCCCGCCCGCACTCCAGCTGACTCCCATCCCACCCGCGCCCCGGCCCTGCGGCCCACCCCCACCACGAGGGCTCCAGGCTCCTGCTGGCCCCGCTCGGGTCCCGGTCAGGCTGGGGCCTGGGCTGCACACACCTTCCTGGCCTGGCTCCAGGAAAGTCTCAGCAATAAATGATGTGCTCTGAGTGGCTGATTCCTGCCTGCTCTTCCTTGTGCTGTCAAGGTGCTCGGGGCAGGCGGGCCCCCAGCGCCTCTGGATGGGCGCCGCCTGCCCGCCCTGGGCACGGGTGCACCTTTGCTCACCCACACGCTTTCACGTCCGATCCTAATACTGCGGATGCTGGCTGTTTGCCCTCCTTGTGAGGCTGGGCCCTGGCCCTGACGGCCAAGCGCTCTGGGGGTGGGGGGGCTGGCTGGGAGGCATCTGCTGGCAGGGACTGTCCCTTCCCAGCCCAGGGCGGGGGGGGGGGGGGGGGGGGGGGGGGGGGGCAGGGGGCAGGGCGGGCCCAGGATCAGAGCAGGTGTGGGCGGTGGCCCCGCCCCTGGGAGGGGACTTCCCGTTGGAGGAGTTGGGCCGGCCTGCCCACACCGCCACCACCGCTGCCGCCACCAGCCACCACCGTTGCACCTGGGACCCGGCTCTGTCCTCCCTGGCTGACGGGGACGATCCTGTTGGGGTCGGCACGCTGGGCCAGAAGCTGGCTGAGGCTGGCCCTGGGGGCCCAAGTGACGCTGACTGCGAGGGACCAGCACTACCAGCTGCGCTTCCTGCCAGGGCCTGTCGGAGCCGGCAGAAGGCAGCCGTTGCTGCAAGGTCAGTGCCAGACTTGCCCCAGCCCTGGAGGCCGCCCTGACCTTCAAGGCTCCAACCACCCGCCACTGTCTCTGTCGCCACCCTGGGGCCCTCACCCACCCATCCTGACTCCTGCCCTGGGGCCCCCACCCATGGCCCCACTGATCTCAGCTCTGGGCTCACTCATTTGCCTCTGGCCTCCCTGGGCCCTGAGGACCTGGACCCGCTGTGCCAAGTGCTGGTACACGGTGGGTCAGAGGGCAGGGCCCTCGGGAACCCTCGCGGTGCCAGGATTCCAGACAGTGAACCCCTGCTGGGGGCCAGGCCCATGGAGGACGAGGAGGGGCAGCCGGGGGAGGAGGACGAGTGCCCCATCTGCACAGAGCCCTATGGGCCCGGAGAGCACCGCCTGGCCCCGCTGAACTGTGGTCACGGCCTGTGCGCAGGGTGCCTGCACCGGCTGCTGGGCACAGCCCCCAGTGCTGACCTGGGCCGGGTGCGCTGCCCACTGTGTCGCCAGAAAACACCCATGCTCGAGTGGGAGATCTGCCGCCTGCAGGAGGAGCTGCTACAGGCCGATGGGCCCCAGCGGCCACCGCTCGCCGCCCCCCCGCCGCCCCCCCGCCGGGGCCCGGGGCCCTGGGGCTCCCTAGAGCACCGCTACCAGCTGCGCTTCCTGACAGGGCCTGTCGGTGGCCGAGGCTGCCTGCCCTTCCTGCCCTGCCCGCCCTGCCTGGGCACCTGGCTCTGGGCCCTGCGGGAACGGGGGCCCTGCGCCCGCCGCCTGGCGCTGCTGGGCCTGCTGGCCCTCGAGCTGCTGGGCCTGCTGCTCATCTTCACGCCGCTCGTGCTGCTGGGGCTGCTCTTGGTGCTGCTGGACAGCTCCCGCCGCTGAACGGCGCCTACTGTGTGCGCCACCGGCCGGCCTGGGAGAGCCATGGCCACCAGCAGACAGGAGGCCCGGACTGACCCGAAGCCTGGGTGCCCTGAGGGCCTCAGGGGCACCTTGCCTTGAGGCCTAATGACCAGGCAGAAGAACCCCAGGTCGACCAGAGCACTTGCCTTCAATCGAGACCCAGGACTGGAGCCCAGGACGCCTGCCCCCCTCGGAGCCTGTGTTCCGCATCTGCCCCAGCCAGAGACTCCAAACTGCCCTTCTGCCCAGACATGGGCCACTGGTGCCCCAGGACAGCACAGAGGTCTGTGACCGGGGCCCCAAGCGCTCCTCGGTGGACAGGCACCACGCTGCCACCTGGCCTGGCTGCCAGAGGGGCAGTGCCCAGTGGACACAAAGTGAACAGAGGCACCTGGCAGTGGGTGGAGCCCAGGCAGGGGCCCCGGCGCCTACTTGCCCATGTCCCAGATAAGGGCCAGCATGTGTCCCCTGAAGGTCAGGGCAGTCGCCGGGAGGGGACTGTGCAGCAGGGGCCAGACTGGGAGCTGAGCGGCAGCCCTGAGCCACCGGTGCGGTCAGCAGTGCCCCTCAGCTGCAGGGGATGTGGGCCCAGCCAGGCCCTGGAGCCAGAGAGCACCGCACCGGGTCCCAGCTCTGCCCCCGATGCCCTGCAGCGTCCTGCCGCTGAGCCTGGGGCCTTTACCTGAGGGACAGAGACCATCACGGCGCCATTTCGTGGGCCTGCCCGGCACGTGAGCTGGCTCTCAGTAAATAGCATCCGCTGCGGCCCTGCTGTATCGCACCATTGTCAACTTCCCCTGCCTTCATCAACCAGGGACAGAGTCCCTTCGTGTGACCGCAGCCAGCCATTGTCCCAACCCCGGCTCAGAGTGGGCCCAAGGCCATTCTCACACAACCTCCGAAGGTCAGGGCAGCACGAGCCAGCTGGGCTGAGGGTCCCCCTTCGGCTGCGCTCACATCCTGTGGCCGGTGCAGAGGGGATGTCCTCCCATGCCCAGCTGGGCCTGCCTTGCACACCTGCCCACACGCTCCTGCATGGCGCGTCCAGCTGGCCCTGCACAGATGCCTGGCGCATTCACGCACACGTGCACACACACGTAGGCCCAGCCTTCCCGAGCAGCACGCCTGGCCCGGCCTGGCGCCTGGCGAGCAGAGCAGGCTGACCCCGAGCAGCACTGGGCCTCCCTCTGGCTGCTCCAACCTGGACCCTGTCAGGGCAGCCCTGGGCGCCCACCCTGGCCCAGGCCGGAGTGCAGGCCTAGGCAGGCTTCAGTCCAGGGAACAAGTTGCAAACTTTGGCAAAGAGTTTTAATGGCAAAGTTGGCTGCAGCGACAATGCCACGCGGGTAGGGGCCAGAAGCTGTGGTGCGCAAGGGGTCAGCAGGCAACAGGGCAGGGCCGATCCCTGAAGAAGCGGCGAGCGAGGGCGGGCGGGCGGGCGGCGGCGGCTGGGCAGACGCTACATGATGGAGCAGGCGGACAGCGGGTTCCGCACGTGGCAGGTGCACGCGGCCCCGCAGTACTGCCGGAAGGTCTGGTAGCAGCTGCCCTCAGGCTCGCCCCCCCACTGGCCACCGGACGGGGCGGTCAGCGCCTCGGGAGGCAGGCGGCTCAAGATGGACGTGTTGACGGCCAGCGCAGCCAGGCCGTAGTCAGTGAAGAGCACAGTCTCACGGCGGCAGGTGGGGCAAGAGATGAACTTGTACTTGGGGCAAGACTCGTAGAGAATCTGCAGGCACTGCTCGCAGACAGAGTGCAGGCAGGACAGCACGCGGGGCCGCCGCTGAGTGACGTTGTACGTGTGCCCGCAGGTGGGGCACTCCAGAGGCTCGCCCGCGGCTGGCGCCGAGGCTGCCGGGCCGCCCGAGGCCGCAGAGCCCGGCCGGATCACGTACTGATTGGCGATGACCTCGTCTGCCGGCGCCACTCGGGGGAAGCCCAGCTCCGCGCTGCCCTTGCGGGGCCGGCGTGGCAGAGGCGGGGTGCGGGGCGCCCCTTCCAAGGCAGGCATGTCCCCCCCACATGCCTGGTTGGCGATGATCTCCGTGTCTGAGGGCCAGGCTCGCTTGGGCGCCAGAGCGGGGGTGGGCCGGGGCGCAGGTGGGAAGCAGGGGGCGGCCGCCGGCAGCTCGGGGAACTTCTCAGGGTGCACGATCTTCATGGCCTCCATCTTGAGGATGACATGGGGGCCCTTCAGGCAGGACATGAGGAAGCCTGGCCAGCCACTGCCCGCCTCGGGCCCGGGGTCAGCCGGCATCCGGCTGTCTCCAGTCAGGCTGGGCGTTCGGGTGGGTGGGGGAGTTGGGTGGGGCCGGGGGGGAGGCGAGGGGGCAGCATCCTGGTCCCGCCAGGCCTGGTGGGGACCCTGGCTGCTCTGTGGACTCCTGGGGGAGGCTGGCAAGAGCTTGGGTGGGAGGGCCCCCCCCAGCGGCCACAGCGGCTTCTCGGGTCCAGTCCTAGGAGGAGGAGGGAGAGGCGGGGGAGGAGGAGAGGTGCAGGGGCAGGGGGGTGTGGGAGGCTGCCCTGGGCTGGAAGTTGGGCCCAGGGACTCACCCAGGGTCTCTGGCTGCTGAGGCTGGCGAGGGGGCGTTGGGGGGGGTCCCCCTGCAGCCGAGATCAGCAGTCCCCGGGCCGGGACATCCGGGCAGGCAGGGGCTAGGTGGGCCCCATGGCTCCAGGACAGGGCGCCCAGGGAAGGCAGCTAGCCTGAGCCCTGGCTGCCGAAGGACTCGGGCCGCAGGCTCGGCGGCGGCGGGAGCAGAGGAGAGGCCTGGACCGGGCCCGAGCTGCAGGTGAGAGACAGCGCGAGGGCAGCAGCGCCCGGGCCCACCCTCGCCCTCGCCCTCGCCCTCGCCCTCGCCCTCGCCCTCGCCCTCGCCCTCGCCCTGCACAAAAGGCTGGGTGCCCGACCCTGCCCCTGCCCCTCGCTGGACTCGGAACCTAGCCCCGTCCCCAGGCCCCGCCCCCAAGAGCCGACCTCTCCTCCGGAGCCGGGGCCGGCGAGCGGCGACCCCGCGCCGTCCCGCCCCGCCCGCGCTCACCTGCCCCAGCCTGGCGTCCCCGGGCCGCGCGCCGCCGCCGCAGAGGTTGTCTCAAAGGCAGGCCCTGATGCGGCGCCCGCTTCTGAGCCCGGCGGCTCCGGCGGCTCCGGCGGCGACCTCGGGCGATGGCGGGGCCGCGGCGGCTCCCGGGGGCGCGGGGCGCGGGGCTCGGCGCGGCGGCGGCGGCGGCAGCGGCGGCGGCAGGTGCGTGCCGAGCGTGGCGCGCTCTGCGGCGGAGGCGCGGGGACCGCAGTGCGCGCGGCGCCCGCCCGCGCTCGCAGCGCCACCCCCCGTCTGGGGACCCGCGCGGGGTCCGCGGGGCGGGGCCAGGCTCTCAGCCGCCCCTCGATCCACCAAGGGCCCTGCGCCCGCTCTCGGGGTCGCCCTTCTCCCTCGGGCCGCGTGCGGGTCAGGAGCCCCGCGGCGTCCCCCCTCCCGCCTCCCCCGGCCCCGCCTGGCGGACCCTGGGTCCTAGTCAAGCCCCCCTCCCCAATTCCGGAAGGGATAGCTCGCTTGGAGATCTCACGAAGTCAGAGAGAGAAGGGGTTCCCAGACCCAGCGAGGGACTGACTGCCTTATGTCTCCTCGCCCCAGAGTCAGGGTCTCTGCTTTTGTGCTTCCGCTAGGCCGCGGACAGGCTCTTCTGGCTCACAGGTGCACCAGGCTTAGTGTCCAGCGCTGGAGGCTGAGAGGGCGGTGTGACCAGAGAAGGACGTGCAGGGGCAGGAAGTAGGTACCAGGGGGCGCGGGGGTGGGGGGAGCTGGGGAAGGCTCCGAGGACAGGACGCTTGGCCACATGGGCGGTGTGAGGGGTTTGCGGAAGGTCAGACAGCTGGACAGGCCGCCGTGGGGCAGTGCACGGAGGACAGGTGCCTACACTGGGCGGGGTGGCCCTTTCGGCATCCCAGCAGGTCACCACGTGTCCCATATACAGTTGTGTGTCATACAGTTGTCACCTGACCCCACCCAGCAGAGAGGCCCCATTCCTTTCTGCTTCTTCCTGAGGCCAGGCTTCCCTGCCCCCTGGGGTACACGCTCCGCCTGTGAGGAGCCCTCAGGTGAGAGGGAGGACAGAGGACACGCTGGCCACTACAGGGAAGGGGACCAGGGCTGCAGGGGCCCCCAGGGTGACAGTCCCTCACCTGCCAGGGCTACCACATGTCATGCTGGCACTCCTTGGATCAGCACTGGCCCCTGCGCCTGACTCCGGACCGTCCCCACCTGGCCACGGCCCCTCTGTGCAGCCACACTGCACCTGGCCATAGGCCTAGCCCCGAGTCCTGTCAGGCTGCCGAGCCGAGAGGTCGGCGACCCTGACGAAGGGGCCCACATGGGCAAAACGGGCTAGAGAGGCAACCCCGGCCCATAGGCTTGACTTTGCTGCTCTTGGCCACCTCAGACTAGGGCCCGCGCCCCAGTTTTCTCCACCGTTCAGGGAGAGCGAGTGTGAGAGGTGTCAGGTGAGCAGGTGCCCCGTGGGAGGGGGCAGAGGTGGCCTTATCGGGCCCTAGCATAACTGAGGCAGCATAATTGGCCACGGGAGAGCTGGGGGCTCCAGCCTCATGCAAGGCCTCTGCTCATCTACAGGCCAGCTCAGTTTGGGCGCGCATCCAAGGTGGTACCGCCACCAAGCCCCACCCCTTGCCCTAGGCCCCGCCCCTAGGGTTGACGTCCAACCAGGTGCAAGCCTCCCGCCTTGAGCCCGCCCAAGTCCACGCCTCCCTGAGCCTAGCGGATCAGAGCTGGGGCAGCCCAAGCCGGATCCTGGACGGTCTGGGGCCGGCTGACCCCGAACAGGGTGTTTAGGGAAACCCTCAAGCGCGGAGGCTTCTGGGGAAGAAAGTTCCTACAGGTCGTCCCCGACCTCGGCCTGGTTTGCGCATGCGCCAGCCTCCTGCTCTCCAAGAGGGGCAGGGGCCGTAGGCGGTGGGCGGTGCTTCCGGCGCCTGCGCAGTGGGCCGCTGTTGTCCTCCCAAATCCCGGGCTACCCGGCCAGCGGCCGCCCCCACAGTCTGGTAACGCATCGGCAGAACTCGTGTCGGGGCTGGTCTGACCCGCCCCACGCAGCTCACTCTGGTCACCTGGCTTCTCGGTCAAGTCTGACTTGATCCCGCCCTTCCTGGGGCTTACCCCCGGAGCGCCAAGGACTAGAAGTGCGGGTCCAGCCCACACCTACTGCCCGGGTCGGCCCGGGGGGCGGGGGGTGCGGAGGGGGAGCTCGCATCTATTGTCACCTCTGCATGCAGTGACCCTGTATGGCAGGATCTATGTGCCACTTTACACATGAAGGTGGGAGAGGGCCCAGGGGCCCAGGATGGGGACCCTGAAGGGGGCGCTTCTGGCCCAGGAGTCCACCAACCAGAGGTTAACTGTAGTTTCAGAAGTGAGCTAGAAGCTGCGCTTGCGTAGGAAGCCCATGCCGCAGATCATAAGTTTTATGGGCAAAGGTGTGTAAATCAAACATTTTTTTATCAGTTAAAAAAAAACAAAACAAAACAGCAAATCTTGGAACATTCTAACACCTTGATCTCTGCCTGCCAGGTAGAGGCAGGGTCACAGGGAGCACCTGTACTCTCTGCTTCAGGCGTGTGAAGGGTGGCTGGGACCGCAAGACGACCTGCAGGCCCCGGGGGGGGCCTGTGGGCCTGAACCCAGGCTCGCTCCCTGTCCTGCTTTCTGGTGAGCTGCAGATCCTTGGAGGGCCAGGACATGCCCCGGATGCGTTGCGGATGAATCACCCAGGCTGGCAATGTCCCTCGGAGCCCTGGCCGTGGTCACCCGCCCATCCAGAGAAGGAAGGGTGGGTGGCCGCTGTGCCCAAGAAGCTGGGGCCTCCTGTTTCCTGGGAACCCCATCTCTGAGCCCCGCCCATAGCCCCACCCTCCCCAGGAGGGAAAAGGCAGCAGCCAGCCGCTCAGCTCACAGGTGCTGGGACCTGACCCAGAGCACAGGAGGACAGACTGCTGCCGTCACCCCTTCAGGTGGGTCCTGGGCTTGAGGGGCTTCCCTGCACTGGGGCCTCTCCCCCGCAGAGCCAGCTGAGCTCCATCTCCCAGTCTCCTGCATGCACCCTGCTGCCAGCTCTATGGCAGGACACGGGTGGGGGTGGGAGTGGGGGTGGGGGGTAGCTGGGAGGTGCCTGGCCCTCGCTCTCCCTGTGCTCTGCTCACCTGCACCGGCTCTGACGCTGGGCCTCACGCGTTCCTTCGCGGACTGGCTTTGCTCAGGGCTGTGGGCGGTCCCCTCCACTGAGTTGATAGCATCTCCCCTGCCCATCCCTGCCAGGCCGGCCATGGACCCCCAGGAGATGGTCGTCAAGAATCCCTTTGCCCACATCAGCATCCCGAGGGCACACCTGCGGCCTGAGCTGGGGCAGCAGCTGGAGGTGGCTCCATTCTGTCCGGAGTCCCAGGCTCTGCCTGGGGGGTCCTGCACCCTGGAGCCCACCGAGGAGAACACAGGGCCCAAGGGTGCCAAGGGTGCTGCTCCCTTCCAGGGCCAGCAGGCCTGGCAGCAGCCCAGCAACCCCTATGGCAGTGGGCCGCGCCCGTCAGGACTGACCTATGCGGGGCTGCCACCGATTGGGCGTGGGGATGACATTGCCCACCACTGCTGCTGCTGCCCCTGCTGCTCCTGCTGCCACTGCCCCCGCTTCTGCCGTTGCCACAGCTGCTGCTGTGTCATCTCCTAGCCCGGCCCCCACTGGGCCACGGAGCCTGCCTCGGGACCCCCGGCATGGCAGCCGCAGCAGGGCCTGGACAGTCGGGACAGCCACTGGGCTGTTGTAATGGGCTCTGGCCGCTCCCCACTCTGGACAGAGACAGCTGCCCGCCACGAAGGCTGCCCTCTCAGCTCAGGCCCCCGAAACAGAGCCCCTGCCGTGACGGCAGCCGCGGGGTCGCGGCTCTTCAAGGCCCCGGGCCCAGGCAATAAAGCAGAGTGAGCTCTGTTTCCACAGTTCTGCTCCTTTGCGCCGCCCCTTTGGGAGGTGTCCCAGCTAGGGGACACCACAGGCCAGTGGCTTCTGTGGGACATTCAGGGATGGGGAAGCCACTGCCTCGGGACAGCGTAAACCACACCGCCCTCTCAGGGCGGCCGGAGGCCAGACAGGAAGGCCGGCCAGGCCTGAGTTTGAGCTGCCTGCCTTCCCTGGGGCTGAGGTCAAGTCTGGGAGGCAGGTCAGTCTGCGGGTCAGACAGCAGGAGGATGCTGCGTGTGGCACTGCAGACGGAGCCCAAGAGGCCTCCAGCGAGAGGACCAGGTGGGCGGCACAGTGGTGGATGGGACCCGCGCTGGAGGCTTCCCAGGCGGGGAACCCCCGTGCCAGCACCAAGCCCCGCGCGTCCTGAGGCTCTGCCCTGCCTCAGCTGGGGCATTTTTCTGGCTTCTCGCAAAACATCCAGTCCCTGAACACCTGCTGCGCGCTGCTCCCGCTGTCCTGCCTCTGAGGTCTGGGCTTCCAGAGGTGGGCAGAGAAGGCGCCGGGCCAGACCCAGCTCCCACCCAGCGGAGCAGCTTAGAGGCCCAGCGGGGGATGTGTGGGGCGCAGGGCTGCTTGGCACTGGCATTGCCTCAGTGCTGGGGTGAGGCCGGGATGCCGGCGAGAAGAGCGAGCACTGGGCCCCCTGACGTTGCCGGGGGAGCAGGCCCAGCTGGCCTCGCAGGACAGACAGGTCCTGGTGCCGGGCCTCTCCTGAGCCCTGGTGACTGGCCGCACGGCAGGACCCGTCTCTGGGCGGAGGCAGACCTGTCACTGGCCTGACTACATGGGGACTCAGGTGTGCCCCCACCGAAAGCTGACCCCACCCAGGCCAAACACAAAAACCTGTCCAACCAGTCCAGGAGCCGGAGGACTGCCTGGTGGTAGGAGTTAGGAGGGGCTCCTCTGGCCCTTGGCCTCCTCCAGCAGGGCCGAGAGGATTCTGGGGTCCCAACCCGGCCCCAGCCCGTCCCCCACACGCCCCATCCTGCTGTACCCACAGTCCTCGTCATCGCAGGCTGGCCCTGGGGCTTTGGCCAGGCAGATGCCGGGTTGGGGGGTGGCCTCTGACAGGGGCGTCCGGGGCTGCCCACGGTGCCCTGTACCTCAGAGCGTCTCTTGGGGCCTCTCTGTGTGGGCGGGATCCTCACACTTGTGCTTGAGGGCCTCCTTGGAGCCCCGTGATGGGAACGCGACAGGCTCAGCCCAGGCAGGGACATGGACACACACGCTGTGATTGAGCCGCTGAGAAGCAGGGCTCTTCAGAGCTCTGAGCAGGTGGGGGTCCTGGCAGGCTTCCTGGAAGAGGTGATGCTTGAACGGAAAGCTGAAGAAGAGGCATTATCACCCAGATCGAAGCTTTCCCATCGTGAGGTTGCGGGGGGCACGGTTAGCATGCAGGTGGGGTGGGCACAGGTTTGGAGCCCTGAAGCAGGAAGATGGGCAATGGTGAGTGGCAAAGCCAGGCCTTGGTGCGGGGTTAGCAGAGCTGGCTTTGGACAGGGAGGGGGCGGGGCATGCTGAGGGCGGGGGGGGGGCACCTTATCTCCTGCCCCGTTGGTGGTGCTGGTGGATCTAGTTGCAAGCTCTTTGTGGCTGAAAGGGGAGCCCGCGCCCTCGCCACCCCCCCCCCCCCCGCAGCCACCAGCTGCCTCCCTGCTGACTGGTCCGTGTTCAGCCAGTAACGCGAGCCCTGAGGGGGGAGCTGTGGCGGCCCCGGGTCCCTGCCACCCCAGGCCACACAGTGGAGCCGAATGCAGGTAAGAGAGGCCGCCTGTGGTGGGTGGGTGCTGGGATGGCTCAGGCGGCCCATGGAGAGACCAGGCAGTAGGCCAGGATGCCGCCCAGCCGGCAGCCCCAGGCATTCAGCTATGCCCAGCCCCTGGCATCCACTGGCCCCACTGGCCACCACCCACCCTCCCATGTCTGCAGACACTTGGGCTCCTGTCCGGGTGCCGGGGCCCCAACCGGGCAAGACACTTGCTGAGGCAGACGGGGCGGGCGGTGGCTTCACTGCATGCCTCCCCCAGGATGCGGCAGCCAGAGGGTCTCCGGGCCTCCCGAGAGGGCACAGCCGCTGGCCCCCAGCGAGGAGACTGCATCATTTGCTACTCGGCCTATGACCTCGCAGGCCACCTACCCCGCCGGCTCTACTGCGGTCACACTTTCTGCCAGGCGTGCGTGCGGCGGCTGGACGCGCCAGCCCACGAGCAGCGCTGGATCCTGTGCCCACAGTGCCGACAGAGCACGCCCACACCCCGGGGAGGGGTGGCCATGCTGGACCTCGACCTGGCCGCCTTCCTGGCCATCAAGGCCGAGCGGGAGCCGTCCCGCACGGAACCCCAGCCCTCCATGCCCCTCAAAAGTGGCAATGCCACCATCACTCAGCAGCCGGGCCAGCTCTGCCCTCCCCTGGGCCCCCAGCCCCGCTTCCCCCAGCCCCGCCGCTGCTGCTGGGGCTGTGGCAGCTTCTGCTGGGACCCCCTGGGCAACCCCCAGGTCTGAGTTCAGTTCTGGCTGCTGCCGCTCCTGGCAGGGGAGCTGCTGCCAGCAGTGTGCTGGCCTCGGAGCTTCTGACCGCAGCACTGCCTGCCCAGGACAGCCCGAGGGCAGAGTGTCCTGGGTGCCATCCCAGCTGCTCACCCTGGGGCCACAGCCTAATGTCGGGAGCTGTGCTCACAGCAACAGAAGAGGTTTCCAGAGACCGGGATCCTGGGAAATGCCCAAGCCCCACACTAGCACGCACGCCGGGCCAGGGTGCCACTGCCAGAGTCGCCCGCGAGCCAGGTCCCGGTCTGGACCCAGCTCAGAGGATACCTCCTGGAAGGGGCTGGGGGCTGGTCCTCGGGGCCTGGGCTGCAGGCCGGAGGGGCAGGGCCCGGCCAGGGCTATTCCCGGCCATGCTGCAGCGGGTCTCCCTGCTCCGCAAAAGATCCCGGAGGTGGGAGCCGGGAGCCGAGCGAGGGCCACTGCCTTCACCTCTGGCCTGTGCAGCAGCCCTGCCAGGTCCATTTACTCCTCCAGGCTCAGGAGCTCCCACTGTGTGCCAGACGCTGCGTCCCAAGGGTCCCCTGCAGGCACAGTCCCTGCTGCCACAGGTGTCCAAGGAGCCCCAGGCCCAGGGGCGGTGGGGACCCACCTGTGACGGCACTGGCCCCAGGCCGGACCCCCTCTGGGCCCTCAGCTGCCTTCTGCCTCCCAGCGGCCACCGCACAGACCCCGCAGAGGGACCAGAGCGAGGGCTGGAGACCGTGGGCACCGACACCCACCCGTCAGGTGACAGCATGTGCATCCTGACGGGGAAGGAGCTGCCCCTCTGGAGCCCCAGGAGACGGCGGGGCCCGCCTGGGGCAGGGGGCGGCAGGGCAGGGAGGCACGGACAGGAGAATGTGCTGAGAGGACAGCCAGGCGCCGTCTTCCGCTCCAAGGACAAAGTCCCCTGCATGCAGCGAGCCGGTGGGCGGCAGCCGGTGCTGGGGAGGCCAGGCCCCAGGGCAGGGGTCGGCCGCGGCAGCCGAGGAGCACGGAGGGGACTGCCCCCAATTATAGGCACCCCGCCAGCAGGGGGGCTGGTCCTGGCTCAGCGGTGGTGGAGGGAACAGGTGGCTGAGGCTCCTGGTCCCGGTGGGGCTGGGCAGTGGGTGGGGCGGTCATGTGGCCTGGTGGAGGGGCCTCGCCCACCCTCCCTACCCGCAGATGGAGGCAGGGCACCTGTGACCGTGACCACGACCGGCCACCCCTGGGGCCGAGCGTGCTGGGGGTGCTGTCAGGCTCAGCTGGCCTCGAACCCAGACCCGCCCTGGATGACCTCAGGGGCTGTTGCCCTCCCTGGCCACCTCCCGCTGGCTGGGCAGGAAAACGATCCTAAGGCCCACAGGGCCCAGGGCAGCCTTCCCGAGGGGCCCCCAGGCCAGCCGGCCAAAATGCCCACACCCTGCCCTGGCTCGAGCAGGCACGTGCAGTGTCTGGCAGTGTCACAGAGGTGGCTCCTCTGGAAGTCCCGCCCCAAGGGCCAGCTGCACAGCCCTGCCACCCCCGGGGTGACAGCAGGACCTGACGAGGCAGGCACCGGGGCTGTGATGGTCCCCTGGGGGCCTCAGCTCCTGGGTAAACATTAATGGGACTCGGGAGACACAGCAGAGTCATGTGTGTGCGCCCGGAGGATCTTTGACCTGCGGCTGCTCCCGCCCCGTCTCCCGCCCAGAGGTGCCCCTCGCACTCACACAGGTAGGAGCTGCTAGGAACGGGCGGGGGCCCAGGGCACCGGGGTCAGGGCTGGGTGACCTCCAGGCCCGGGGCTTAGTCCCCCACCCCCACCCCGAGCCTCCAGGAGCTGAGGACCAGAGACCTGCTTGGGGGCGGAAGGAGGGAGGGGTGACAGCAAGCCCTGGAGGACCCGGGCCTTGGGGACTGGGGGCCGAGGTGGGGCTTGATGGGGGCTCCAGACCCAGCAGGCTGCTGAGGGAGGCTTGAGGTGGGGTGGGGGTGCCCAAGCCCCCTGTCCCCCTCTGCATCACTGAGGGTGGGGCCTTATCAAGTGGAGACGTTGCATCTGGTATCAAATGCCAAAGTCTAAGCCGCGACCATCTGCAGCGGCCTCAGTGACACCTGATAGGAGAGGTCCCCGGGTTCCCGGCTCCCAGCACTTCCGGTCCACACCCCAGCACCTGGGCTGCCCACCAGGTCCTCTTCCAGCCAGGACCAGCCGCAGAGCCCGGGTGCCCTCAGCTCTGTCCCCCCAAAACTGGACCGGGCTCCTCTGACAACCACTTGAGGTCCCTGCAGCCGTCTCCCTGTGGACAGAGGAAACAGAAGGTCACCGAGGCCAAGAGCGGGTGGGAAGGGAGGACAGCGGCGAGGTCTCAGGTCAGGACACCCCAGGACCTGGTGGGCAGAGGGGGGGGAGGGGCTGCCTCTGACCTCCCTGCCCCCCACAGATCTGGACCTGGGCCCCAAATCCATGCCGAATTCCCTCACCGGCGGCCAGGTGCCCCCCCGTGCTCTGGACACAGTTGGCCTGGTGGACCAGGGTCTGGGAAATGCAGGTATCAGCAGCCCCAGCGTCCCCGGCCTTGGCCACCCCCTGGCCCCTGAGCTGCTGCTCTGGGTGAGCTGGGAGGAGCAGCTCCAGCCCCTCCCCAGGAGAGCCCAGGGGGCTCCTGACAACCCCGGTCAGGGCTTGGCCAGACCAGTTAGAAGCCCCCTTTCCCTTCTGCTTCTGTCCCTTCCCCGCAAACCCGTGCTGTAACCCCTCCACCCCCTCCCGCCCCCACCTGAAGGTGCCCAGGAGACAGCCAGGTCCCTGGCCCTGCCTGACCCGACCCCTGCAGGGACCGCCGGTTCTGCTCCCACCTTGGAAGAGGGGGACACAGACCCCTGGGCCCTCCCCCAGCTGAAGGACACCGGCCAGTCCTGGAAAGGTAGGTCTGAAGGTGCCCCGCGAGCCTTCGCCTTGCTGAGTCTGAGGGCGGAGAGGCCTCCGGGAGAGAGAAGAAGGGGCCTCACGGAAACCTGCTGTGTGGACCACCGCCAGGGCCCCTTGTCCCTCAGCTTGCCCTGCACACCCTGCCCCTCCCCACTCCTGCTGGCTGTTAGGCGTCTGAGAGGCCCCCAGGAGCCGCCTGCCTGGCCATTCAGCAAAGGCGCAGAGGAGGGGACCCAGGCCCTGCCCCAGGCGGCGGGGAGAAGGAGCCCGGGAGGGTGCAGGGGAGGCAGGGCGGGGACGGCTGGGGACAGCCCTGCCCTGTGTCCTCAGAGCTCAGCGTGACCGGCAGGGCGCTGCAGGTGGTGGTCGGCGTCCTCAAGGCCTGCGGGCTCCTGGGCGGCCTCTACCTCTTCATCTGCTCCCTGGACATCCTCAGCTCTGCCTTCCAGCTGCTGGGCAGTGAGTGACGGGCCAGGCGGCCAGGGGCAGGCCGGGCCGCCAGCCGTGCCCCGCCTCAGCACGCGTCTCTCCCTGGCACAGGCAAAGTAGCCGGGGACGCCTTCAAGGACAACGTGGTGCTGTCCAACCCCGTGGCTGGGCTGGTCCTCGGCGTGCTGGTCACTGTCCTCGTGCAGAGCTCCAGCACGTCCTCCTCCATCGTGGTCAGCATGGTGGCCTCCAAGCGTGAGTGCCCCCTCCCCTCGTGGGATGGTGGTGGCTGGGTAGGGGGAGGGAGGCTGACACGGCGCCCCCACAGTGCTGACCGTCCGGGCATCTGTGCCCATCATCATGGGTGTCAACGTGGGCACATCCATCACCAGCACCCTGGTCTCGATGGCACAGTCGGGGGACCGGGATGTGTTTCGGAGGTGAGTGGGCGGGGGGGGGGGGGGGAACCAGGGGCGGGGGTGGCGGCGAAGGCTGAGGCCTCCGACCATCTCACCCCATGTGACCTCAGGGCCTTCGGGGGCTCGGCCGTGCACGGCATTTTCAACTGGCTCACGGTGCTGGTCCTGCTGCCGCTAGAGAGCGCCGCCGCCCTGCTGGAGAGGCTCAGCGCTCTGACCCTGGGTGTCGCCAGCCTGCAGCCCGGGGGGCACGCACCCGACATCCTCAAGGTGCTGACCCGGCCGCTCACAGACCTTATTGTGCAGGTGAGGTGACTGCTGCTCCCGGCAGGACCTCCGCGGCCCCGCCCCGAGCCCTGGCACGAGGGGGCGGGTACGCCTGGGGAGGTGGCGGGGGGGGGGGGGGGGGGGGGGGGGGAGGAGCCTGCCCTGGGCGGGGGAAGAGAGCGTAGTGGGCTGGGCTGCGCTCATCTGAGTCCCAGGCAAGTCCTGCGGAGCCAGCCCGAGCCCCCTCTGTCCCGCAGCTGGACGCTGATGTGATCGCGGGCAGTGCCACGGGCAACACCACCAACAGTAGCCTCATTAAGAGATGGTGCGGCACCAGGGCGCAGCCGGTGAGGTGCCTCTGACCCCTGACCTCGCACCTGCTGCATGACCCAGGGCTGCCCATCCGGCCGTCCTGAGTCCTACCTGCCTCGCCCTCCCAGACCGCGGGGAACAGCAGCCACTGCGGAGCGGCCGGCGGCTGCGGCGGCCCGGGTCCCGAGAGGAACAGCCCTGCCCCGGAGGAGCTGCTGCCCTGTGAGGCCCGGCGCCCGCCCCCGCCCCGCCCCCCGCCCCGCCCCCCCGCTGCCGCTCACCCGCCCCCGCCCGGTCCCCAGGCCGCCACCTGTTTGCGGGCACAGTGCTCACGGACCTGGCCGTGGGCTTCATCCTGCTGGCCGCCTCCCTGCTCGTGCTCTGCGCCTGCCTCGTCCTCATCGTCAAGCTGCTCAACTCCGTCCTGCGGGGCCGCATCGCCCAGGCCGTGCGGACGGTCCTCAATGCCGGTGCGGGGCGGGGCCTCGGGAGCCGAGGGGGCGGGGCCAGGAGGCGGGGCTGGGCGGGACCGGCTCCCCCTCCCCAGACTTCCCCTTCCCCTTCAGCTGGCTCAGCGGCTACCTGGCCATCCTGGTGGGTGCGGGCCTGACTTTCGTGCTCCAGAGCAGCAGTGTCTTCACCGCAGCCATCGTGCCACTCATGGGTGAGCACACTGGGCGGCACCTTGGCTGTGGGGAACGGGGCTCGGGGCTTGCGATGACCCCCGGCTCCCCCCAGGGGTCGGGGTGATCAGCCTGGACCGCGCCTACCCTCTCTTGCTGGGCTCCAACATCGGCACCACCACCACGGCCCTGCTGGCCGCCCTGGCCAGCCCTGCGGATACGCTGCTCAGCGGCGTCCAGGTACCCCCGAACCGCGCCCCAGCGCCCTCCCACTCCCAGGACAGGTCCCGGGCTTCCCCTCAGGCTCATCCTCCACCGCCGCCCTGTGGCCCAGAGCCCCCCCCCCCCCCCCCCCCCCCCCCCCCCCGCCCTGAGGCCTCAGGCCCAAGCTCTCCTGGGACCCACCTCTGGCTGCCGCTCAAACCTGCGGCCCCACCTCCTGGGGCCCCAAGGGCATCTCTTAGGACCCCAGGCCCCCTCCCTTCCCCTGCCACCTCATCATTTCCCGCAACCATGCACCCCTGGGGCCCACTCTTCCTTTCTCACGGCAGCTTCTCTGCACTCTCTCCTGCCTACTCCTGGCTGTGTTCCTTTGAGACCTCCTGGCCCTGAGGGAGGGGTGCTCAAGCCCCTCTCTATCCCTCAACCTCCAGGGCGCCCTCCACCCCCAGCAGCCCAAACCCAAAAGGACCCGGACTCACCATCCTCCTTCGGAGGCCCCACCCACCTGTGCCCGCTGCTCCCTGCATCCTGGCCCCCTCAGGACACCTGACTCTAGCCCCCAGCTGTGCGCTCCACACCCAGTCCTCTATGCCCCACTGCCCTGGCTGGGACCTCTCTCTTCCACTGTCTCTGTCTCAGCTCTGACAGCTGCAGCTCCTGAGAGTCTGGATCCAGCTGGGCTGCTGCCCGCCGGAAGGGGAGGCACCCCAGCCCTTCACAACTCCCATCTGCTCCCTTGCCTTGGCTCTATCTTTGTCTGTTCAGAACCTCCCAGGGCAGGGCCCTGCTCCACCCCCTCCAGGAAGCCCTCCAGACTGCGCCCACCATACTGACTCAACTCTGGCGACCCGTCTCTGGAGGGAGTTGTGTCCCCTCTGTGTGGGCCCCTGTAACTCCTCCCTACAGGAGCCAGGCCAGAGTCTGGGGCTGGGTGGCCAAACTCACTCAGGGATGAGAATAAGCAGGGTCGCTGTGGATGTCGCATCGGCGAAGCTAAGCCAGCTCTGGAGAAGGGCGAACCGCGGAACCATCAGTGATGCAGTTACCACACGGGGGGCTGTACTGGGCTTCTGACCCCCACAGTGCGGCGGGTGTGGGCGGAACGTGCCCTCCTAGGGGGCCATCTTGGCCAACAAGCAGAACCCCAGACAGACTTCGGTGCCCTTTCTGCCAGGAAGGGGAAGGGCAGGCATCATGGGGAGCCCAGAGGCCCCTGAACCACTGAGCCCAGGCTCCTGACCCCGCCCGCCCTCCGCCCCGCAGGTCGCCCTCATCCACTTCTTCTTCAACCTGATCGGCATCCTGTTGTGGTACGTGGTGCCCATCCTACGGCTGCCCATCCCACTGGCCAAGCACTTTGGGGACCTGACGGCCCGCTACCGCTGGGTGGCCATCGCCTACCTGCTGCTCGGCTTCTTGCTGCTGCCTCTGGCTGCCTTCGGGCTCTCCCTGGCGGGGGGTATCGTGCTGGCTGCAGTTGGGGGGCCCCTGGTGGTGCTGATTGTCCTCATCGTCCTGGTCACAGTCCTGCAGCGGCACCAGCCAGCCTGGCTGCCCCGCCGCCTGCGCTCCTGGGCCTGGCTGCCCCTCTGGCTCCGTTCTCTGGAGCCCTGGGACCGCCTGGTGAGCCGCTGCTGTCCCTGCAAGGTCTGCAGCCCTCCTCAGGCCGTGGCCAAGGAGGCCCACTGCTATGAGAACCCCGAGGTCCTGGCTTCCCAGCAGTTGTGAGGGGTTGGCCTCTGGGTGCCCCGGGGGACCCTAGAAGCTGTGGACTTCTGACTCACTCGGGTGGCTTTCTTAGCAAATAAACCAGACTCTACCCAGGCATGGGCGGTCTTCTCTCTCCAACCAGGGCTGCCAGGGGGTGGAAGTGGGTTCCGCCGGCCTCCGGAGGGATCTGGGGGTGTAGCAGCGCCGATGCTGCCCCCCAGCGGACACTTGGGGGCCTGCGTTGCGACCGCGAGGGAGCTGGCCGCCCTCGAGGGGCGCCCACGCAGCTGACTCCAGCTGGCCCGGGCTGTAGCTTATCTCCTCTAGGCCCCTGGGGACAGAAGGCCCTAAGTAGCAGTAGGTCCGGAGCTCGGAGACATCCTGCAGCAAGAATCTGGGCTCCTGGGTGGCTGGAGGGGATGGAGCCCTTCCGCGTGGGGTCAGGAGGGACGGGGGATCGGCTCTCCGGCGCCACTGCTCCGAGGACCCGCGCGGGCAGCTCCTGAGCCGTCCAGCCCCACTGTGGGCGGTCGGACTGGGGGACATCATGTGGCCCTGGCGGGGCCCGAGTCCCGCAGGTGCATCGGGAGGGTTCCGGTAAGAACCGGGCGGCCCCGAGGCGCCCTACTCCTGCTCTCTCATCCCCGTTCCAACCCCGCTCTCTTTCTGGGCACAGGGCTGCAGGGCATGAGGCTGCCGAAGTGGCGCGTGGGAGGGAACGGGCCCGCGGGGGGCCGGTGGTGCCCAGCTAGTACGCGGTATCCTGGGTCCGCCGGCTTCCACCTGGCCCACCGCCAGGGGCGCCACCCCACCCGCCTGGGCAGAGCAGGTGCTCAGCGCCCCCCACCCCAGCAAGTGAGTCCTGCCTGTGACGCCTGGCGCCTCTTGCACCCGGAGGCCCCAGCTATGCAGAACATCTCGGAAGGGGGGCCTCTGGGCCAGGTGCCCACGTGGGGGTGGCCAGCGGGAAGAGGTCGCCCCTGCCCTTGCCCACAGCGGGGCAGGTGTCCACACAGGAAGCCTTTTGTCTGTTTGCCAGCCGGTAACCCGACTCGCCTCCAGCCCAGGATTGCCCACAACCCCAGCCGGACCCATGCCACCACCTGGAGAGAGGACCCTTGGCGTTCACCCAGAACTGGTGTGCTGAGCCGGCTGAGCGGGCGCAGACCTGCTGGCACAGGGGCTGACCCTGCTCAGGGGCTGCTTTGCCCCGTTTTGTAGTTTGCTGCTCTAGCAAGTCCCCTCCTTCAGTGCAAAGGTGCTGACCTAGTGGTGGGCACTTCCTTCCCAGCCCCCAGATCTGCCCGGCCAAACCCAGCCAGGGACAGGTGTGAGCGGTCAGGAAGGTGAGACCAGGGGACCCCAGGAGCGATGATGGCCCCTTGACCACGTTTCACTTCTCCTCCGTCCCCTCCGTGTCCCCCAGCCCCTCACAGCCCTTCTCGGTGTCCCCCTGCCCCTCTCAGGCCCCTCTGTGCCCCCCAGCCCCTCAGGCCCCCTCCATGTCCCCAGCCCTCTTGGTGTCCCCCAGCCTCTCTCAGCCCTCCCCAGGTCTCCTGAGTCTGGGGTTCACCCTGGCCTTGGGAAGAGTTAGCCACCTGTTCTGAGAGTCACAAGGGGCTTCATGGGAGCAAGACCCCCGCGATAGGCTCACACCCCCCCTCCTTTTGGCTTCCCCCCAATTTTGTGGCCTCAGGATACACCAGGGGTTCTGCCATCAGCCTCCCTCCCATGGAAGTCCCCTGAGGAGGGGCTGGGCCTGGCTAGTTCCCAGGGGACATGGTGGGGGCCCCCCCCAGTGGGAAGGCGCTGAGAGGGGAGGTCGGCACTCCCGCGCCTCTCCTTCCGGGGCGGGTGAGGCCGCCCACAAAGGCTCACTGCTGGGTCCTTTGAGGCTGAGGATCACTGTCTGCCTGCTGCTCCTGCCGGGCGGTAACGCACCCTCCCGCTGGGACCATGGCCACGGGTAAACAGAGCCGTCGTTGTGGAAGCTTCCAACAGCTGCAGGCTGGGGCGGGAGGGGCGGGTGCCCGGCACGCCCGCAGTCCCGGCCCAGGCTTCCCTGGGTCTGGCCTGCTCTGCCCTGCATCCCACCAGGCCACAGACCCCCACTGGGCCCAGACACCTGGGCCCGGGCCCTCTGCCCCACGCAAGGCCAGCTCTCCACTCTGTGGCAGAGGGCGGGGACCTGCAGGGCCTCCCCCCGCCAGCCCTGTGCAGCAGTGGCAACTGTGGTCCTTGGCTGAGAGCCACAGGGAGGCTCTGGCTGTCTTGTTCCCAGCCAGTGTTCACTTCCGAAGGGCAAGGCAGACAATCTGGTGCCCCGGAGAGAGCTCTGGGGCTCTCTCCCGGGTGAGTGACACAACCTCTTCTTGTTTCCTGTAAAGGAGCAGTGCCGCACTGGACTCCCAGGCCCATGGGCACCAGTCACAGGGAGTGGGCCTGTACCAGTGGGGTCCCAGTCCAGGGGGTGGCTGAGGTGGCACGGTTTTGACAAACACCTCAAAGAGAAACCTCAGCAGGCTTTGCACAGCTGACTTGGAGAAAAATCGGAGCTTCTCCTTTTCTCACCAATTTGTGGATTTGTGACAATTTAATGCTACCAGGCCCAAGAACCCCCCTGCTGCAGTGCCAGGGCCTTGCAGACTGCTGTTTGGGCAGCTAAGCAACTTTGCAGGGCACTGTGAGAACCCAGAATGCCAGGCAGTGACCCTGCACACCCCATACGCCACAGCCTGTGGCCAGGAGAAGCCAGACCCACCTTCCTGGATGGAGGGGGCTGGTCCCCAGGCCCTGCTGGGACTGACAAGCAGCACCTGGTACATGCTGACTCACCCTCCAGGTCAGGACTGCAGCCCCGAGGAGCACAGCGGCAGCCCACTCTCAGGGACGGGAAGGCAGTGTCTATGCCAGCACGCGCGGCCTGACCCAACAGTGTCACCCACCACGAAGTGTACGGTGATGTGTCGCAACCCTGCAGTGTGCCATGACCCTGGGCATTACGGATTACATGGAGAGGAGGGAAGCGGTTCTCTCTAGATAGAAATGACCAGGTATTGTTTTCAACGCCCTCGAGTTGGGGAGCAAAGGAGAGTAAGAACCTTACTGAGAAAATCAGAACCTAGAGCCCCCCCCCCCCCCCCCCCCCGTTTAGCACGGCAGGGAGACTGCACGGGAGGACCCAAGACCCAAGTAATTCATTGTGTTTTAAGATGTTTCCCAAATATAAGGCAACTGTACTCTTTCTAGAACGATTGATTCAAGGGGTGACCGCATGTAATTTAACAGCTTTTCCTTCATAAGTTGGCCCCGCCTCCGCGAACAACACACAAAACGCAAAAGCAGTTGTCCACCCGGGCGTACCGATCCACGGTTGCCTAGAGGCCTGGGCGCCGCCCTGCTCTCCACGCAGCTCTGTGCACCCCTGGGGCCAAGGCACCAAGGCGACGGGCGCGGAGCCAGCGCGGTCTCCACAACAAGCTGCTGCCGGGCAGAGCCCCGTGCCGCCCCGCCCTCCTCTCCCCACCCGTGCCCACCTCTCCCCGCCTCGGCCCCTCGCCCCAGCCCCGCGCAGCGGGCCCACGTGCTCCCTCACCTTGCCCGCGACGGGTGCGAGCCTGCGGACCAAGGAAGGGAGCAGGGAGCCCTAGGGCCTCCGCTGCTCTGCGGGGAGGGTCCGACTCCACCGAAACGCCCGCCCCGGCGCCGCCGTCCCTTGGCCCCTGAGCCCCGCGTCTCTCTGCCGTGAACCGCCCCGCGGCTCGGAGACCCGCCAAGGTGCGCCCGGAAGCCCACCCGAAGGCGCACGGCGGGGCCCGGGCCCTCGCGCTCGCCCACGGGGCGCGGCCTGCCCCCCTTTCCCCAGCCCTCTGCCGTCCCTCCTCCGCGGCCCGGCGGAAGGCCTCGTCCCCGCCCTCACAGTCTCCGCGCACTGCGGCGGTTACCAGGACGCTCGCCCTGCGCAGCCAATAGCACCAGCCTGTCGGCGTGCTCTCCAGGACCAGCCAATGAAAGGACAAATCAATCATTTGAAACATCCAATGGACAGAGCACCGCAGAGCGAGGGGGGGCATTTTGATAGGGAGAGCTGAGGCCACGGCTGACCAATAAAGAGTGAAAGGCTTTGGTAGGGTGGGCTTTAGAACCCTCGATTGATCGGGCCTCAGCCAATCAAACGAGTCCGCTTGCCAGCCTCGTTCCTGTAGCCCAATACCGGGCTGACGGGGGCGGGTGCGGTGAGTATATAAGTGCCGGCGGTGCGTCGGTTGTAGCACTCTGCGCGCCCGCTCTTCGGCTTTTCTTACAGGTCTCCTGCTGCCGCAGCCGTCGCCTCCGCCCCTGCCGTCGCCGCCGCAGCCATGAGGGAGATCGTGCACCTGCAGGCCGGCCAGTGCGGCAACCAGATCGGCGCCAAGGTGAACTGAGGCATCGGGTCTGGCGCAGATCCTCCGGGCGGGGCCGGCGGGCGCCAGGAAAGATGGCGGCAGCGGGCGGACGGCGCCCCCGCATTGCGGCCCCGCGCGGCGCGGGGACCCGAGACCCGGCGAGGACCGCTGCGCGGCCCGGCGGGGGCATGCTGGTGGCGGCGGCGGCGGCGGCGGTGGCAGGGGGGTGGGGGGAGGGGAGTGGAGGGCCGCGCCGTCCGGGGCGGGGCGGGCTCCGGGCTGCTCCGGCGTGACTCAGCCCCGGTCCGCCCGCGTCTCCCGCAGTTTTGGGAGGTGATCAGCGACGAGCATGGCATCGATCCTACCGGCACCTACCATGGGGACAGCGACCTGCAGCTGGAGCGGATCAACGTGTACTACAACGAGGCCACCGGTGAGACCCCCGCGCCCATTCCCCACCCCCTTGCCGCCCGGCGGCCCTTGCCACGCTGACCCTCTCCTGTCCCCCAGGTGGCAAGTACGTGCCTCGCGCCGTGCTCGTGGACCTTGAGCCGGGCACCATGGACTCCGTGCGCTCGGGGCCTTTCGGGCAGATCTTCAGGCCGGACAACTTTGTCTTCGGTGAGCGGCGGCTCCGGTTGGGTGGTGGCTTGATAGCTAGAACGACTCAGAGGTCAAGGGGTGCCCAAGGTCGCCGTCTTCAGGACCGCAGAGCCGAGGTCCTGAGCCACTGTGCCCCGTAGAGGCTGGGCTCCGGGGCAACCCCCCGCCTTGAATCCCTCAATCCCCTCTCCTAAAGCGGCTTTCGGGGGAAGGCCCAGCTGTCGGTGCTTGGGGAAGGAGCAGATGTCATCTCCCTGCTGACAAGGCTGGGGTGGTGACAGCGGCAGCTCGGCTTCCTGTGGGAATTGGCAGGCGCTGCCTGTGGGAGCGGCCAGCTTGTTCGACGACCTTAGCTTGGCTCCTTAACTTTTAATGGGGTGATTGTCGTCTTATCAGTTTGGGGGGTTTGTCGGCTCTTCTGCAGGATGGGCTTTGTGCGTCACCACACGGTGTGTTATTTGGCCTCTTTGGTGGCCCCAGAGTGATCGGCTGCCCTCTTACAGGTCAGAGTGGTGCCGGGAACAACTGGGCCAAGGGGCACTACACAGAAGGCGCAGAGCTTGTCGACTCGGTGCTGGATGTCGTGAGGAAGGAGGCAGAGAGCTGTGACTGCCTGCAGGGCTTCCAGCTGACCCACTCGCTGGGTGGGGGGACCGGGTCTGGGATGGGCACCCTGCTCATCAGCAAGATCCGGGAGGAGTACCCCGACCGCATCATGAACACCTTCAGCGTGGTGCCCTCGCCCAAGGTGTCGGACACGGTGGTGGAGCCCTACAACGCCACCCTCTCCGTGCACCAGCTGGTGGAGAACACGGACGAGACCTACTGCATCGACAACGAGGCCCTGTACGACATCTGCTTCCGCACCCTGAAGCTGACCACGCCCACCTACGGGGACCTCAACCACCTGGTGTCGGCCACCATGAGCGGGGTCACCACCTGCCTGCGCTTCCCCGGCCAGCTCAACGCCGACCTGCGCAAGCTGGCCGTGAACATGGTGCCCTTCCCGCGCCTGCACTTCTTCATGCCCGGCTTCGCGCCGCTGACCAGCCGCGGCAGCCAGCAGTACCGCGCGCTGACGGTGCCCGAGCTCACGCAGCAGATGTTCGACGCCAAGAACATGATGGCCGCCTGCGACCCGCGCCACGGCCGCTACCTGACGGTGGCTGCTGTGTTCAGGGGCCGCATGTCCATGAAGGAGGTGGACGAGCAGATGCTCAACGTGCAGAACAAGAACAGCAGCTACTTCGTGGAGTGGATCCCCAACAACGTCAAGACGGCCGTGTGCGACATCCCGCCGCGCGGCCTCAAGATGTCGGCCACCTTCATCGGCAACAGCACGGCCATCCAGGAGCTGTTCAAGCGCATCTCGGAGCAGTTCACGGCCATGTTCCGGCGCAAGGCCTTCCTGCACTGGTACACGGGCGAGGGCATGGACGAGATGGAGTTCACCGAGGCCGAGAGCAACATGAACGACCTGGTGTCCGAGTACCAGCAGTACCAGGACGCCACGGCCGAGGAGGAGGGCGAGTTCGAGGAGGAGGCCGAGGAGGAGGTGGCCTAGGGCCGTGTGGTACCCATGGGACCTCTTTATTCACTCCCAGCCTGTTCTCTGATAGCTCCGTCTCATCGTGTGTGTATCTGTTCTTCTTCCTGTCTCGACATCACATGCTGTACAGACACCACCATTAAAGCCTTTTCATAGTGGCTGCTTTCGCCTCTCCAGTTCTTTCTGATAGGCTTTTCGGGTGCTGTTGCCGAAGGTCAGCGCGTAGTTGTCCCGTGCGGCTGCAAAGGGCAAGGCCGCGGCGAGCTCAGGGTGAGCGTGCAGGTGGCCGTTGGGAGGGTGGGCGCAGCCTGGGAACACGCAGACTCCTGGGGAGGGGAGGGTTCCCTGGGCACCTGCCTCTTGGAGGCGGGCCTGGCTGTGCACAGGGAAGCTTCTAGTTTTCGGTGTGAGCCCCTGCCCTGCCACGCCGGGGACAGCAGGGAGTCTGACTCAGGGGAACCCTGTGGTCACACGGCGGGCCTGCCTGTGGCTTGGTGGGGGTGAGGGGCCCCAGCCACCGTCCCCTCCCCACAGTGGCGTGTCACCACGACCTTGCCTGTCAGGTGGGCAAGGAGTCTACTGCACTCACATGGTATGAACCCCATGTAGAAAGGTCTCAGGCCCTGGCTGTTGTAGATGGCGTTGCTGGGCCAGTGCGTTCTGGGCAGCCTCTCCCCCAGGGCGCAGATGGGATTTCTGAGCAGGAACTGGGGAGACAGGCAGGCCCTGCCCTGTGCTACCTCCCCCAGCTGGAAACCGGTAAGCAGAAGGCCCCAGTGGGTACGGGGCTGGCATTCATTCTCCTGGGAGGTGGCTCAAGCGTCTCTTCTGTCCCCCCCCCCAACAACACTCCAGAGCTGGGGGCCCAGACCTGGCCGGAAGGACTGGGAGGAAGGGGGCAGAGGGGAGCAGCCTCTCTGGGCCAGCAGAACCCGCAGAGGGCCGAGGCGTGGCATGCTTCGGTGGGCACCTGGGAGCAGGTATGGGCGTGGTGTGCACGTACCTGGCTCTTGTCAAACTCATCCATGGCCTGCGTGAGCCCATCGTGGTAATTCGTCCCCATCACCCAGGCAAAGCGGGGGATGAAGCCAGCATAGCCTGGGAGGGGAGGAGGAGGTCAGAGTCCCCCCACCCCAGGTCTCCCACCTTCCCCTGGGCTCCCAGGGCTGTCAGGTCAGGACCCCTCTTCCACCCTAAACGCTGCTGGTGGGGTCGGGGTGGGGCCAGAGCCCTTGCACGGCCTGTCACCTCAGTGCTCTCCCCAGACCTGCCTGGGCTCTTGCAGCCCTGGGAGGGGGCAGGGTCGGATGCCCCCCCGCCAGGGGCCTTGCAGCCTTGGGGGGCTGTTGGCTGTCCCCTAGCCTGGGCCCCGGCACCCACCTGAGATGGCCTTGCGTTGGATCAGGTTGGGGTGGTCCAGCTGCGGCAGCCTGTGGAGCCTGCCCACGCCTAGGGTCTCCTGCTGGTGCCCTGGGGGCGGGTACATATCCTGCCTGCAGTGGTACAGCTGAAAGCAGGCGGGAAGTCACCACCCCAGCCCCCACCTGGGCCTGGCTGGGGTGAGGCTCCTCCCACAGCTCCCTGGGCTCCCAGTTACCTGGTACTGCCCGGGGGCCTCGTGGGCAGGGGTGGTGCTCTTCCAGCCCTCTTCCCCTAAGGCCAGCCGCAGGCCCGGGTGTCCGAGGTCCCTGGAGTCCCCCTTCCTGCCTGGTGGGCATGGCGGGTAGGGGGGGTAGGGCATGAACCCTGCAGGCAGTGGGGCTTGCCAGGCAACCTTCTCTGCCTCCAGTGGCCCCTGGGCATCCACCCCCTGTGGTGGGAACCGGCCCAGGACCTCAAAGTTCTTGTAGGGCTTCCGACCTGTATGGACAGAGCAGCCTTGAGCGACAGCGGGTGGGAGGACGTCCCTGGAGCAGCAGGGCCCGTGGGCAGGCGGTTACCAGTGTAGTGGGGGAGGTAGGGCTCGGTCAGGTCACGGCAGGGCACGAGAGGCGGCTTGGATTTGCTGAAGTCCTCGATGAACTTGGGCTTGGCTATGGGGGACAGCACGGAGCAGGGGCTCTTGCGCACGCTGGGGTCTGTGAGCAGCTGCGCCGTGGTGCGCCCGTAGGTGTCCCCCACCTGGTAGCGCAGCTGCGGGTAGAAGCCAGCGTAGCTGCGAAGGAGAGAGGGGGAGGCCCCTGCGAGCAGGCGCACAGCCGGCCTGCTGGCCACAGGCAGGCTGTTCCACCTCCCCTGCCTTCTGGGACGCTCGAGGCTCCAACGGGCAGCCCTCGCCAAGCACTGAGAAGAGCCCCACCCCCAGGAGGGGTGCTCCGTCGACACGATCGCCATTGGGGCATCCCCCCGCCCCGGCACCCAGCCACCTTCCAACAACAAGGGGCTCAGAGAGGAGGGAACGGAACGGGGAGCTCTGTCCCCTCAGAGCGAATAGGGATGGTGACAGGGTCTGGGCTGAGGCACAGGGGAGCCGGCTGTACACGAGGTGGTCCCACCAGGAAGGAGCGGCCGGTGGCTGCCCAGGCGGCTGGTGGGAGGCGAGGTTGAGCTGAGCGTTGTGGGGGTGTCTGCTGCTAAGCCCTGAAGGGTGGCCGGTGTGACACCCATGGAATGTGAGTTGTTTTCTTTCTAAATCTGCTAAAGTGAAGGCAGGTTCGTTAACGAGCTGAGCAAGGCTGAAGGCAGAGCCTCTTCAGGGTCGTCTTGCCCAAGAGAGGGGTCTGGTCCTTTTGTTTGTTTGCTCGCTTGCTTTTTAGGGCCGCACCCGTGGCACATGGAGGTTCCCAGGCTAGGGGTCCGATCGGAGCTGTAGCCGCCGGCCTGCACCACCGCCACAGCAACGCCGGATGCTTAACCCACTGAGCGAGGCCAGGGACCGAACCCGCAGTGTCATGGTTCCTAGTTGGATTCGTTTCTACTGCACCACGACAGGGACGCCAAGATGAGGCTGGTTCTTCCCAGGCTTTTCCTTGCACGTGGATATGTGTGCAGGTGTGCCCACACACGCTGGGGAGGCCTGTCTCTGATTTTGACGTGGGGGCAGCCGCTGAAGCAGCCTGGCTATCCGCGGCCATCCGTCCACTCGGGATGCTGATCTCTCTGTAAAGCGTGGCACTCTCTGGAGTGAGAGGCCAGTCTCCCCAGCTGTCAGGCTGCCCCCCGTTTCTGCGCTCCACAAACATGCTGACAACCAGTATATGCCTGCAGCAGCAGGGGGGTTACCAGGCCCCTGCAGCCCCACCCCCACTCCCTGGCCTCCCAGGTCCACAGGCCAGGCTCCTGCTCAAGGGCCCCACCCTCTGGCCGCTGCCTCCTGGGGCGCCCCTCACAGCTGGCCTTGAGCACACAGGCCCCAGCCCTGCTCCCCGATGCCTGGCCCCAGCCTCCCTCCGTCCGGGGCTCCGGGGCTTACCCAGGGATGTAGTGAGGTTCTGGCGGAAAGAGGCTGTGCTTCTGAGTGGTTGTCATCTCGGCTCAGCTCTGCTGTGTCCAGCTCCAGCCCCTCTGCTGCCTGCATCTTGCTCCCTCGGGGAGAGGAGCCCTGTTGCCTGGCAACCATTGTGACGAGGCCGCCGAACACACGCCCATTTCATGGTCCGGACACTGAGGCCCAGGCAGGCCGGGAGGTGGCAGACTGAGGACCCAGAGCTTGGAAAACCAGGACTAGTTGCAGCTGAGTCCGCCCCGCGAGGAAGCGAGGGTCGACGTGGGGCCTGGGCTTGCTGCCTGCAGGACACCAGTAGCCAAGTGAACAACAGCCCCCAGCGTGAGGCTAGGGGAGCCCCCCCCCCAGGCCCCTTTCTCAGACCAGAGGCCCCGGGAGCTTTGGCAGCGGCGTCGCCATCCTCGGAGGGACGGTCTAGCCGCAGAGCTGCGGGGACGCTGTCCTGGAGGGCATTTTCCCTGGCGCTGAGCACTCTTTTCCGTTTTAAACACGTCCTGATTGTGTGTGTGTGAGGGGAGGACTTTCTCACCATAAAAATGAGGAAAACCACCAGAGAGGAAAAGACCAGTGGGTTCAAAGACACGTCACGCAGATGTGGAAAAGAAAAGCAGTGCACGCAGTATTCAAAGACGGACGACAAACCGGGACAAACGTTTGCAGCAAGTGTTCGGTGCAGATATGATATCGGTAGAAAGAACCGACAGAACAAACCTAAAAAAAGAGTCCCCGAGAGAGAGAAGCACGCACGTTAATGTCGCCGCCTCGGGGACCGGCGTCTGTGCACAAACGGGCAGAAGACGGAGCCTCCCCCGGATAAACGCCGCCGGGACGATGCTGCTGGCGGTTTCAGACACACCTGGGCAGCATGAGAACCACCTGGAACCTGGGGACATGGGGCAAGTGCCTCCAGACGGCTCCGCTTTGGCCCAGGGCTTCCGCTTGGTGCGTCTGTCCTGAGGACGTGATGGGTGTTCGGGGCGACGGGCGAGCACGTCCCCATCCCCGGGAGAGGCCCGCGCTCCCCATGACCCGCGGCACACGGAGGGTCCCAGGCTAGGCGGTCGCATGGGAGCCTCCACCACAGCCACAGCCACAGCCACGCGGATCCGAGCCGCATCCAGCTCATGGCCGGGCCAGGGATGGAAGCACTGAGCCAGGCCAGGGGTGGAACCCGAAACCTCGTGGTTCCTAGTTGGATTTGTTAACCACTGAGCCACGACGGGAACTCCTGCGGCATACGGAGGGTCCCAGGCCAGGGGTTGCATCAGAGCTGTAGCTGCCGGCCTACACCACAGTCACAGCAAGGCAGGATCCAAGCCAGGTCTGCAACCTACACCACAGCTCATGCGCCAGATTCTTAACCCACTGAGTGAGGCCAGGGATCGAACCTGTGCCCTCATGGACACTATTGGGTTTGTCACTGCTGAGATACAACGGAAACTCCAAAATGTGTATTTTTTCTAAGAGTTCTCTACCAGTCTGTCCATCTGGACCGCCCGCCCAGCCAGGCAGGGTCCGTGCTGGATGGGAGGGGTCTGGAGAGGACACGGAGGGTAAGACGTTCGGGCCGGGTCCTGCCTAGCTTAGGCCAAGGTCAGGGCCAGGGCTGGGGCTGGTCGGCTGGTTGGCTCTGGGGGGCCCTGCTGGCCAGATGGACTGTGGCTCACTCAGCCTCGTTGTTCCTTTGCGTTGCAGCCTAAGTAGCTCCGTCCACTCGGGATAGCTTGCAGCCCCTGTGCCCCACACCTCAGCCCTGCCAGGGCCGCTGGGCCTGCCTGAAGGTCAGCCCGGTCCACGCGGCCCCCCCCACTGCTGCCCTGCTTTCCCCAGGGCAGTTTCCAGGCGGCTCCTGGACCCCCCCCCCCCCCCCCCCGCCTGACACCTCCTTCCAACGGCCGTGCACAGCTCGGCACCCCCAGCTCTGCCAAGGCCTCGGTCTCCCCAGAAGCCCTACTAGAGTGGACCTCCAACTCCCTGGGAGACCCTAAAATCCAGGAAAGTGGAAGGTTGGGCCAGGAAAGGGGGAGGGAGGAAAGGAGGCCGAGCCAGGGGTGGGGCCGCGGGGCTACTCGCCAAGGCCGGTCCCAGGCACCCACCTGGCCGGTCAGGGCAGGGGCTCCTCCAGGGCTGGACACTGCTGCTTCTCCAGGGAGGCCCTGGCGACGGTGGGGGCACTGCCAGCCGGTGAGGTCACAGAACCCCATGACGTCCCTGGAGGAGGGAGCCAGAGACCCTAACAATGAATTTTGACCAGAAGGCCGTTAAATTCCTGGCAAATTTTCACATCTATGGAGGCAAACACTGGACCCACGGCCCCCTGAGACAGATGACACTTCTGCCTTCCCTGTACCTCCCGGGCGACAGGCGGGCTGCGGGCAGCAGAGGGGGGTGGCCATCGGGCTGGGCCAACAGCGGCTGTCCACGACTCTCGCAGGAGGCCCGGTGCTGCTGTGCTGCTGTCAGGCCTGGAGCTGGAGCTGGGGGCCGCCTGGGGTGAGAGGTGGCCCCCAGGGGTGCAGGAGCTTCCAGCAGGCCCCAGGATGCACATGGGCCTCCTCTCCGGGCCCCCGCCCGCCTGCGCCTGGACCCGGAAGGAGCCGTGTGAGGGAGGGTTCCTGCTCCCCCAGCCCCAGTTCCTTCAGGAGGCAGGCAGGGGCTGCGGGGGCGCCCCCGGGAGGACCCAGACCCAGAGCTTGCTTTCTGCCAGTGCTGGAGCGACGCCCTCCCGTCGGGACCGACCTGGATGTCCCCGGCCCCACCAGGTACCAGGTGCCAGATGCTTCCATACGCTCGTCCTTCCCACACCCTCACTTCAGCATCGGCCGCAAGCACCCCCCCCCCACGGTTTGTGCCCCTCCCCGTGCCCTCACCCGCCCCAGGAGTGGGACCCCAGCCATCAGCCTCCCTGGTGTGACACGGCCCTCCACTGCAGAGGGCGGTGGCCGCAGGGCCTGGCAGACCATGTGGTTCCAGAGCGAAAGCCCCTTCACCCAGAAAGCTGACTTCAACCGAGAGCAAAAGGTGGGGAGCTCACCCCGCGGGTCCGGGGGGGCCCTCCAGGGACGGTCCTGTAGCAGCTTCTCCCCGCAGTGGCCGTCACCTGCCGACTACCAGCTGCTCAGCCCGCCTGCAGGGCCGGCCTTCAGCTTTGGGGGCCACCCCGGCTCCAGGCCCCCCCGGGCCAGAGCCCGCCCCGGGCGGCTGCAGGCATGGGGTGTGGGGCCCTGGGCCCAGCGCCCCCTGCAGCCCCCTCCTCCAGCCCCACGGGACGAGACGGGCCCCAGCCCCAACAGCTACAACATCCTTCCTGGGTGCCGTCTGCGGAGCCCAAGCCCGCCCGCCTTCTCCATGAGCCGCTCGCCGCTGCTGGCCTCCTGGGTGGGCTCCTGTAAGGGAGCAGGGGCCTGGGGGAGGGGGGCTCCGGGTGGCATGTGGGGGGTGGGGGGCAGGCCTTGCGCACGGCTCCTCCCTTCTTTCTCTGCAGCCTGCACCCCGGGCCCCGCTGCCTACGACGTGGAGGACCGCTACAGCACACGCTTCCCCTGGGCACCCCGGGCGGTCATCCAAGGCGTGCGAAGACCCAAGCGCCACGACACGGGCCCCTTCTGCACACTCTAGAGCCCACCGGGTGCGGGGGCCGCTCGGTTGCCAGGGGTTACCCTGGCCTCCCTCTGGAACTCAGTGTCCCCACCTGGCCTTCTGACCCTCTGGGCACCCCAGCCCAACCTCCTGGCTGGCCGATGCTTCTGCGAGCTGAGGGTGAGGAGGGCTCAGCCTGAAGCCTCCTCCTTCCCACCCCCTTGCTCTATAGAGAAGCTGCTGCTTTCTCTGAATTCTGTTGTGTGCTTGGCCGCTGTCCCTTGCCCACTGGGCTATCCTGCAGGTGTGGCCCTCAGCTGACCTGTCGTGTCCGGTCCTCCCTGGCCAGGGCTGGCTCTTCACTTGCCCTTCAGTGCTCTCTTCTCTAGGGTGGCAGGGGTGGCACTGTTGGGGTGGAGGTGGGGGCATGATCCATTGCCACCTTGATGTGAGATCTGCCTGCCCATCTGCCAGGTAGGGCCCAGAGGACCAGCTTGTTAGGGCCTGGCCCTTCTTCCCCCAGCACCTGCCCAAAGAGCCTGTGAAGTCACACAGCCACGCAGGCCAAGCTGCAGCCAACAGGCTCCCCGGGCCTTCACCCGTGAGGGCCGAGCCCAGCCCACAGCGGCAGTCCAACGGCTGGACTCCTCACCCCAGGAGCCCTGCCCTCCTACCCAGGGCTCTGCCCAAGACTGCCTCCCTGCAGGGGCCTCACCTGCAGCTCGTGGGGTCTCCAGTCACTGCACCTATTCCTCCGAGGGTGCTCCTGTGCCACCCAAGCCCTGGGCCAGGCCCCCTCCTCTGTCTCCTCTGCGGGAGCTCCACTTCTTCACAAAGGCCCTGCAAGAGCGGCTCCCCTGGTGTTGGTCTCATGCCTTGGTTGTCGCAGAGGAACCAAGGACAAGGGAACATGGGTGCCAGGCACCTGCAGCCTCCTCTGGGGCCCAACCAGCTGGGGCCCGAGCCTGGCACCCCGGGAATTGGAGCCGTGAGACTGCGGACCGTTGGCACTGGGCCCCGGGCTGACCAGCTCGGCCAGGGGGCAACTGAGACAGGGCTGTGGGAGCGCCGGCCTTGGGAGTTTGGTCCAGGTTGGGGGGACCAGGAGCTCTGCTCACAGCGGTACCACCAGCAACCACTAGGGCTCTAAGCCAGGAGTGGGACCAGCAGAAAGGATGAAAAAATCTCCAGTTGTGCTGAGGAGGGAGGGCTTCCTGGAGGAGGCAGGGGAGGAATGGGCTTTCAAAGATGAGCTCAAGTTTGCCAGGCAGCAGGAAGGGAACTTCTGGCCGAGCGAACTTTGGAAGCCAAGGCACACGAGAAGGGAGAGGGTGTGGGGTTTGGTGTGGCCAAGCTTGGGAGAATCTGGGGCTGGGGGATGGAAGGTGAACCGGAGGGGTGGAGAAGCTGCAGAGGCTGTGCGCTGGCTCCAGGGGCTTGCACCCTTGGCAACCGGGAGCCCGAGGAGAGTGCCGAGCAGGTCGTGCCCACTGTCCCTGTAGGAGCTTCTTGTACCGCAAGGGACAAGGAAAGGCCTGGAACCAAGAGAGAGTCAGCCTGGACTTTAGCTTGAGGGCCTACCACCTGGGGTTAGCCAGGGGGTTACGTGCTCAAGGTGACCAGAGGACAGCCATCCTTTGGCATGCTGTCACTGCAAGGCCACCCCCTCCCCAATTTGAGGCACACTTAGATTTCGATCTCAGCTGTGAGCTTGGTCAGGCTGGACAAGGAGGGAACCAAGTTCCAGAAAGAGAGAGGGCCACAGGGGCAGGGAGTTTCTAGGGTGGCAGGGCTCCATTTTCTCAAGCAAAAATATTCTCAACATCAAAAGGCTGCCATGAGGTCAGCAACACGATTTTTCAAAATTAAAATAAAATGCAGGAGTTCCCGTCATGGCGCAGCGGTTAACGAATCCGACTAGGAACCATGAGGTGGTGGGTTCGATCCCTGGCTGTGCTCAGTGGGCTAAGGATCTGGCATTGCCATGAACCATGGTGTAGGTCGCAGACGCGGCTCGGATCTGGCGTTGCTGTGGCTCTGGCGTTGCTGTGGCTCTGGCGTAGGTTGGAGGCTACAGCTCCCATTCGACCCCCAGCCTGGGAATCTCCACATGCCGCGGGTGCGGCCCTGGAAAAAACAGAAAAAAAAAAAATCAAATAAAACGGCTAAAATGTTCCTTCTGAAACCCACGAAGCAGGCCGACCCTGCAGGCGCCGCCGCTCCCGCAGGCGTCCCAGAGCACCCCGCCCGCGGTTCTTCGGGGCCCAGGAGCCGCACCTGCCTGAGGCCGCAGGCGCCGCGTCGCTGGGCGGGGCCGCGCAGGGGGCGGGGCCACGCGGGGCGGGGCGGGGCTTCGTCCGGGGCCTGCGCGACGTCCGGGCGTCGGCTTCGCGCTGGGTCTCTGCCAGGCGCCGGCCGTGGCTCTGCTTCCCGGAACCTCTGCGCAGCGGCGGCGGCGTTTCCGGGGAGCCGGTTGGCGGGCGGACCCGGCTGTGCGGGGCGGAAGTGGGCAGCTGCGGTCCAAGCGGAGCCGCGCTGCGGGCGGGACCTGGCCGAGCTGGAGGGCGCCGGGGAGAGGAGCTCGGGCGGCCCCCGAGGCCCTGGCGAGCGGGCAGCTGCCGGGCCTGCGGCTACCGGATCGGCGCCCGGGGAGCGCGGAGGGGATGGGGCGCCGAGCCGGGTGGGGGCGGGGGCCTCGGCCATGTTCGCGGGGCTGCAGGACCTGGGCGTGGCCAACGGCGAGGACCTGAAGGAGACGCTGACCAACTGCACGGAGCCGCTCAAGGCCATCGAGCAGTTCCAGGTGGAGCCGGGTGGAGGGGCCGGGTGGAGAGGCCGGTGGCTTGGGTGTGTGAGTCCGGCGGGGGGGCGGGGTCCGTGGGAAGTGGGCGGGCTTCTCTCCCTGCAGGTAGCTGCGTCTCTTCCCCGGGAGGGAGGAACCGGGTGTCCTGAACTAGGACGACGTCGACTGCGATCTGAGCGGTTTCCAGCTTTTGCAGTTACAGCCCAGCCAGCACAGCTGGGAACGTCCTTGTAGCTGCCTCCCTGTGTACTCAGCATAGGGGTGCCTGGCCAGAAGTGGCTGTGGCTGAGGTTTCTCTTGCCGCCCGGGGTAAGCAAAATCGACCTCACCTTGGCCCTCCGCTTCCTTAGACAGAGAATGGTGTGCTGCTGCCCTCCCTGCAGTCGGCCTTGCCCTTCTTGGACCTGCATGGGACACCCCGGCTGGAGTTCCACCAGTCGGTGTTTGATGAGCTTCGGGACAAGCTGCTGGAGCGGGTGTCAGCCATCGCCTCCGAGGGGAAGGCTGAGGAGAGGTAGGTGGGCAGGTGCGATGTGCGGCCCCCTCCCAGCACACTCACGCTCTGCATGTCCCCCGGGGTCCCGCCTGCGCACACCACCTGTCTAGGGTCAGGCAGGTAGGTAGTTGCTTCCGACTTGTTCTGTGCTGCCTCCCTCAGTCGTGCCCGTTTTTCCAGGTACAAGAAGCTGGAAGAGCTTCTGGAGAAGAGCTTCTCTCTGGTGAAGATGCCGTCTCTGCAGCCGGTGGTGATGTGTGTCATGAAACACCTGCCTAAGGTAAATCTGCGAGGCCAGCTTGGCCAGGCGTCGGCTGGCTCCTGGGAGGTTTCCCGAGCTGCCTGCCCTCGGATGCACAGCTCCAGGCCTGTCTCCGTGCTGGCCTCTCCCTGAGCCACGCCGCCTGAAGCTGGGCACGTGCTTTGGGGCACGGAGCTCTTTCTGGGTAAAAGCTGTTTGTAGTCAGCATGGCCGCTGACTACACCTGCCAGGGCCTGGGGGGCCAGTCCCAGGTGCCCCCCCGTGGGTTGGGCTGGGCTGGATGTGATTTGTCCTGAGAGACCCCTGGGGCCCAGGGGCTGCTCACAGGTGGCCCGTGGGGTCGTGTAGGTGCCTGAGAAGAAGCTGAAGCTGGTGATGGCTGACAAGGAGCTGTACCGGGCCTGCGCCGTGGAGGTGAAGCGGCAGATCTGGCAGGACAACCAGGCGCTCTTCGGCGACGAGGTCTCCCCGCTGCTGAAACAGTACATCGTGGAGAAGGAGAACGCGCTCTTCAGCCCCGAGCTCTCCGTCCTGCACAACTTTTTCAGTCCTTCCCCCAAGACCAGGCGCCAGGGTGAGGTGAGGCGGGGCAGGGCTGTGCGGGGCAGGCATGTCTAGGGCCACCCTGGCCAGCGCCATTCCCACTCCCGTGAGCGCTGGCTTGTCTGCTCCAGGGCGGTGGGCCTGGCGCGGCTGGATCGCAGCGCTGTGCCTGGCGTGGGTCTTCTGGGTCTTTGACCTGCCTCCACTGGGCAGCTCGGCAGGCCTTTGCGTTAAGCTCTTGTGTCTTCTTTCAGCCGTGGGGATCTTCCTCTCTTTATGCTGGGTATTCCTTGTTTCAACACCTGCTTCTGGGTGGCGACTCACTGCCTCGGAGGCCAGGGCACTGCCTGGGTCCTCAAGCTCTCACGCGGGGCGGTTCCATGCAGTAGACGTTGCTGTCAGTCGCCCGGAGCTCCAGGGCTGGCTCCAGGGCTGGCTGACGGCTGTGGAGGCGTGTGGCCGTGGGGCGAGGCGGGCTGGGCCGCCAGGGTGGCGTCTGGAGGTGAGGAGGAGCTGGCTCCGGGCGTGAGCAGAGCCGAGGCAGGGGCAAAGGCCAGGGTGTCTGGGGTGACAGGCGGCCCTGAGTGCTCCCTGGAGCACGCTGGGGAGGCAGGGTGAGGTCGGGGGCGTCGGAGGCGTCGGAGGCCTTTCCTGGTGAGGCGGGGTCCGGGGGCTGGCCAAGCGGCAGGGTGACCCTTCACCCCAAGAGGCCAGATGTTGGCCGAGCAGCGTTGGCTGCTGCCTTCGCAGGCGGCCTCCCCACCTGGGCTTCTCTGCGTGTGTGTGCGGTGAGGCAGGTGTCGCCTAACCTCTCCTGGACGTCGGGCCAGTGCTCACGGCACCGCTTCCTGGCCAGGTCGCTGAGCGTGCCTCTGAGCGCTGCCCTCGTTGCCTGGCATTTGTCCTGGGGGACGCGTGGTCCTGCTCCTCCTTCACTCTCCCCTCCAGCCAGGGGGCCCTGGGGGCTGGGGCCTTCCTGCCGCCCCTAAGTGCGAGGGCAGAGCGAGCGGCCGCTGACAGGTTACCCAGGGCCCTCGGGTGGGCCGGCTGCAGGGGCCACAGTTCTGTGCCCCGCCTGCCCGCGGCCCGAGTGTCGCCCCCTCCTGGTGGCGGTGGGCAGGCCTGGCTGTGCAAGGCCGTGCGCGTTCCTGTTCCGCGTTAGAGGTGCTGGGGCTGGGTGCCGAGACTTTGGGTCGTGCTCTGGGTCTGCTTGGCTCGCCCGGGTCCCTGAGGCCTGCTGCAGGGGCCTGGCCGGGGCCCTGAGGTAGGGGGCTGTCCCCGCGGGTGTCTGCTCCTGCTGCGTGTCCCCCAGCTTGCACTGTGCATCCTCATGGCCTGTCAGCCCCAGGGGAGCGCATCCTGTTGGCTGCTGCCCCGTAGGGGCAGGTGCGGAGGTGGAGCCCCAGCGGGGCGGCTCCGGGTGCTGGTCTCCGCGCACTGGCAGCTCTAGCGGAGTCAGGTCCTGGGCCGATGGCCTCTCCGAGAAGCAGCAGGGCCAGATGTGGGGTTCGCCTCCCTAAAACCCGAAAACGCCCCCACGCAGCACGAGCTAATGTTACGTGAGGGGGCCTCAACCCGCAGTGGGTGGCGGCCGGACGGCTGGCCTGGTGACGCGCCACGGTGTCACCGGCAGGTGGTGCAGAAGCTGACCCGCATGGTGGGGCGCAACGTGAAGCTGTACGACATGGTGCTGCAGTTCCTGCGCACGCTCTTCCTGCGCACCCGCAACGTGCACTACTGCACGCTGCGCGCTGAGCTGCTCATGTCCCTGCATGACCTCGACGTCGGCGACATCTGCTCCGTGGACCCCTGCCACAAGGTGGGTGCCCCCCTCCCCTCGGGGGCAGTGGTCCTGGTGCCGTGTCCCACTGGGGTGCCCGGCCCGCAGCCGGCTGCTCTGCGTCAACCCCCCACCCCCGGCCACCTCTGCGCCCCCCTGTGCTCCCCTGGGGCAGCCCCGCTCTCTCGTGTCCCCCCAGAGCTCTGGGGTCTGCCCACCGGCCGGCTCCGTGCTCCCGGGCCAGCGCTTTCTGTTCCAGATGGTGTCGCCTCCCAGAGCCTGTGCAGTGAGTGTCACACTCAGACTGCACTGCCCCCTCCTCCTGCCGGTCGGGCACCCTGGAGAGGCCCTTAAAGAACGAAACACAAATTTTGCTTTTTCCCTGCACCACCTGACCTGGGATGACGTGGGTCTGTTTCCTCTGTGCTGTGCTGGGGCTTGGCACCAGGCCGGGCCTCAGCGGTACCAGTGGGCACCTCAAGGCTCAGGCAGTGTCACTGCCGCCGGGAGGGTGCGGTCTCTGGCTGGGTCCTCACCCCTTTGTCCCCGCAGTTCACTTGGTGCCTGGACGCTTGCATCCGAGAGCGGTTTGTGGACGGCAAGAGGGCCCGGGAGCTTCAGGGGTTTCTTGACGGAGTAAAGAAAGGGCAAGAGCAAGTCTTGGGGTGAGTGTTGGCTGTGTGTGGCACCCCAGCCCCGCAGGGTCCTCTGTCCACGGGCGTCCAGCCCCACATGTCCTTAGGCAGGAGCGGTGTTTAGTTCAGGGTGTTTTTAGCACTGCCTGGCACCTGTGCCCGTGACTGAGAGACTCAGCTGCTGGGGACGAGGCCGTCCCGGGCTCGGGCGAGCTGGGTGCCAGGCTGGGGCTCTAGCGTGTGCACGGTGTGGAGCCGGCGGCCTGTGAGCGGAGGGGTGGTGGGTGGCTGGGCCCCGGGGACCTGCTGTGCCTAGAGTGGGATCTGGTTCCTGGGTGGGCTTCGCTTCCCTGGAATTGTCTCTGGGGGGATCTGCCCAAGTCTTTGGAATCTGGGTCAGATTCTCCGTCACAGTGGGACCTTGACTTACAACAACTGGTGGCTTTGCAGTTTGCTGACTTGGCTCAGGCGGGTTACAAACGCCAAGCTTTCTGAAGGCAGTCTGGGGTAGGGGCTTGGTCCATGTGGCGGGCCAGCAGCGTCTCTTTCGAGTGCTGTGGCGTGTCCTCACAGGGACCTGTCCATGATCCTGTGTGACCCTTTCGCCATCAACACCCTGTCACTGAGCACCGTCAGGCACCTGCAGGAGCTGGTCGGCCAGGAGATGCTGCCCAGGGTGAGCAGGCCCGGCTGGCCACGGGCCGCCTCCTGGTGGACGTGGGGGTGTGGACCCCAGGCTGCGAGAGCACTCAGCCCCGCCAGGCGCCCGGCGTGTGCCGCCTGAGGGCGGCCAGGGGTCCCGCGCAGCGAGGGGCGCCGCTGGCCAGTGAAGCTCAGCGTTTCCCTGCAGGAGAGCCCGGACCTCCTCCTGCTGCTCAGGCTGCTGGCGCTGGGCCAGGGGGCCTGGGACATGATCGACAGCCAGGTGTTCAAGGAGCCCAAGATGGTAACGCGGAGGCAGGTCGGGGAGGGGGAGGAGGGGGGCGCGTGGGCTGGGAGGATGCGCGGAGGGAGGGGGGTGGCGGGGCCGGCGCGGGACAGCTGTTGGGCCCCCGCCCCAGGAGGTGGAGCTGGTCACCCGGTTCCTGCCCACGCTCATGTCCTTCGTGGTGGACGACCACACCTTCAACGTGGACCAGAAGCTCCCGGCGGAGGAGAAGGCCCCCGTCACGTACCCGAGCACGCTGCCGGAGAGCTTCACTAAGTACGGGCAGCAGCGGGGGGCGGGGCCGGGGGCGGGAGGGGGCGGGGCCGGGCCGGGGCGGAGGCCGCGGGCTCCTCCCGGGCTGATGGGGCTCGGGCGCAGGTTCCTGCAGGAGCAGCGCATGGCCTGCGAGGTGGGGCTGTACTACGTGCTGCACATCACCAAGCAGAGGAACAAGAACGCGCTCCTGCGCCTGCTGCCGGGGCTCGGTGAGTCTTGCGGGCGCCCTGGCCCCGCCGCCCGCCTCCCTTGGTGGTTATTTTGGCCCAGCAGCGGAGCCCAGCCGTGGCCTCTCAGGAAGCCTCCCCCGTGTTCCTAACCGGGGAGGGCAGGGAGCCCTGCCAGTCCTCAGAGCCCCCCCAAGCCTCCAGCGGCCTGGGGGAGGGGCTCCCAGCCAGGACTGAGTGGGACTCGGGGGACCTGCTGGGAGGAGGGGCTCTGGGAGCAGCCAGCCTCCCCCCATGGCAGGTCCGGGGGCCTCTGCTGGCTCAGGTCCTGTCGGGGTGCTGCCGCCTCTTTGTGAGGCTCATGCGGGGCAGCGCTCGCTAAACGTGCATCTGGGTCCTTGGCCTCACGTCGGGGCCTTGTTTCCCGACTCTTCTGTGTGGAGGAAGCTGCCTGTTGCGGGTGTTCCGTTCGGCCCAGCCACCATCTGACTGAGCGCTCCACCGACCCGTTTCTCCGGGCTGAAGGCAGGGCTGGCCCCTGGAGCCGGACTCTGGCAGACTCCCTTTCTCGTCCCCTCCATCTCCTCCTCAGAGCCGCATCCTTGGCTCCAGGCCCGTCATGTTCACCCCTCCAACCTCTCCCGTTTGGGGTCTCTGGCTCCCACTCTGGCCTCTCTGTCTGAGGGCCCTGTGATGCCATGGGCCCCCTGGAGCGAGCGGGGCCATCTCCCATCCGGGGGCAGGGGCTTCCTACGCGGGTAGCGTGTTCCCTGGCCCCGGGATCAGCACGTGGGGGGTCGCCCGGGGGCTGTGGTTTGTCTGCGTGTCTGCCTGCCTCGGGGGGCTTCCAGGAGCACGTTTGGAGGGAACTGAGGGTTTCCTCGTTTTCACACCTTTGTGTCTCTCTTGTCTGACTGTGTCTGTGGGACCCCCAGTGGCTCGGGTGCCCCTCTGCGGCCGCCTCCTGCTTTGGCGTTGCTAGCAGGTCCTTACTAGTAAGGGTGGATGTGGGTTTTTAAAATTTTCTTCATTTTTAAACTTTCTTGTGGGAATTTTCGATGAACTTGGAAGAGAGCCGGATGGGAAGCCCAGCACGCAGCGCCACCTCCATGGGGGTCCGCCTGCGGCCGCCATCCCCTTGGTGTCTGGACAGAAGCCCACACCCAGCCCTGGGCAGCCTGGCAGGCATCCCGGCAAAAGACAGACAGTCTCAACAGCCGCGCGTGATCCGTCAGGGTCGAGGTCTCCACAGAACCGGCTGCGTTTCCCTACTTGTCCCCCACGTCTTCGTGCACGTGGTCTGTCAGATCAGGGGTCACACGAGGCCCCCTTTGCCTCGCCTTTCCTGGCTGCCCCTGAGGTCTCGCAGTCTGTAGGGCCGCGTGGGCTTTGCTGGGGGAATCGGGGCATTTGTTCCATGGAGACTGCTGGCGAGTCCCTTGCTGTCGTGACCACACACCTGCCTGAATGTCCTGGAAACTGGCCACTGGCCGTGAGGTCCGCCAAGACTGCAGTCAGCTGCAGGGCAAGAGCGCACCCTGGTGCAAGGAGGGGCGCCCCGTCTCTCGCTGAATTAGGGGCTGCGTGGCTCGGGTTGTCACGAAGTGTGTCGGCGGCTGTGGCAGCTGCTGTGCCTGGAAGTACAGGCCCAGGGGTCCTGTCACCGGTGATGAGTGTGACCTGTTGGTCGTTACTCTGGCCGTCTTTTCCTGAGTTTTGTTGGCCGTGGCTTCAAACAGAGAAGGCCCGTTTTCTGTCTGCTCTCCGCTAGGACGCTGCCGACGGTGACCTGGTGGACTCGCTGGGCTGCCCCATGGTGGTTTGGCTTCTTCTCTAGTGGCAGGTCTGCTGAGGTTTCCCTCTGCCGGAGCTACGGAGTCCAGGCTCTTGGCCGCTGGTTGGAGCCAGGCGTGACAGGCTCTCGTCCCCTCCCTGTGTACTGCAGCATAGACCCGCCCCCCTGCCCCCATCTGTCTCCCTGTCCAGGCCCAGGTTCTGGCTCTCAGGAGAATTGGGCCCCCAGTTCACAGGTCCCGGGTGGGCGATGGGTGGTGGGGAAGCTGGGGACGCCTGCTGTGCTTGCAGTGGAGACCTTCGGCGACCTGGCATTCAGCGACATCTTCCTGCACCTGCTCACCGGGAACCTGGCGCTGCTGGCAGATGAGTTCGCTCTGGAGGATTTCTGTAGCAGCCTCTTCGACGGCTTCCTCCTTACCGCCTCCCCAAGGTACCCGTTCTCTCGGTCCACACCCACAGCAGCCGGGCCGGAGGGCTTGGGGCACCGGGTGCAGCTGGGGGCAGGGCGGCCCTGCAACCTGCCACCGGCTGTGGCCTCTTCCAGGAAGGAGAACGTGCAGCGGCACGTGCTGCGGCTCCTCATCCACCTGCACCAGCGCGTGGCCCCGTCCAAGCTGGAGGCCCTGCAGAAGGCGCTGGAGCCCACTGGCCAGGTGGGCACCCTTCCCCGCTGGCACCCCCAGGGGGCTGCCTGGGCCGGCCTACCCCTCTGGACGTGTGCGCCCAGTGTACACGCTCCAAGCTGCCCTGGGCCGGCCCCAGAGCCACGTGCTTCTCCCCAACAGAGTGGAGAGGCGGTGAAGGAGCTTTATTCCCAGCTCGGTGAGAAGCTGGAGCAGCTGGACCACCGAAAGCCAAGCCCGGCCCAGGCTACGGAGACCCCGGCCCTGGAGCTGCCCCTCCCGGCCGTGCCTGCCCCGGCTGTGCTCTGAGGCTCCGCCTGGGGCTGCTCGGCCAGAGGAGACCCCCTTACCTGCGAGAGCCAGGAGGCCGACTTTCCTGGATGGGCCTGGGGGTGGGCTGAGCAGGGCCCCCCTGCCCACCCCTCGGCCTCGCCTGAACTCAGACCCGGGAGGTGTGTGCCTCTCGTGGGAAGGGGCTTGCAAGCCCTTGCCAGCTCGGGGTCTGTGCTCCCAGGCCCAGGACAGCTGCTGGCTCCCGCCTTGCGTTGTGGGTTTGCAGTGCTGCTGGGCAGGCAGGCAGTGTCTTGGGAAAAAGTCACCTGTTTTCCGAGGCCCGAGGGGAATTAGGTGGCTGGTGGGTTGGCGCGACATCACCGGGTTTGCTCTCCGAGGGCGTCCTCCCATGTGGATGCTCCCCAGTAGCCCGCCTGGGGGTCAGGGCCTGGCCCTTCCTGCTGCCTCGGTTCACCCTCAGGTGACGTGCTCCCGGTTCAGCCAGGCGGGTGGCTCGTGGTGACACTTTTACTCATGTAAATAAAAGGCGTTTTGGTAAATCCAGCAGTAGATGGGCTGTTTGTAGGCAGGCGCAGGGTTGTTTGCAGTGCAGGCTGGCAGGTGCTTTCCTCTGTTGGCACGGGCTGGCTGCCCTGCCCTACCCAGGGCAGCAGCCATGGATGGTTTGGCCCGGGTCTGGCTGCACTGGGGCCACGAGACTGGGCACGGCCATGGGTGAGCCTCAGCACCCATCCTGCACAGCGATACGTTGCTGAGGGTCAGGCTGTGTGGAGGTCACTGTGGCCTTGCTGGTGCAGCGCTTCAGGTGTGTGGGGGGGACAGGAGGAGGTGCGGCTGGAGACCATGGCAGTCACAGAGGGAAGCAGGGCCCTGGGCGTGGGCATCAGGCACTGGAGGTCAGGGGGGGGCGCGGATGGAGCACGCAGTGTGTGTGCTGCCACGAGTGACCCTGTAAGTGCAGAGTGGCCGGGGCCCAGCAGGGCTGGGGTGTCGCTGGGTTCAGGCGGGGCAGATCTGGGCTGCAGTTGCTGGATCCCCTTCCAGCCGCTGCTTTTTCCCCAGGAAGCAGGGAGCCAGGCCCTGGGCTGGGAGACAGGACTGGGGCGGAGGTGGGGCCGGTAGAGCGGGTGCGGGAGGAACTGGGCCTCGGGGGAGCTGGCACTCGGGAGGGACCCCCCCTCTGAGGCTCACGGGCAAGACGGTCAGAGGCCCAGAGACCGGCTGGGGAGGCCCAGCTCCGCACCAGCCCTGACGAAGGGACCAGGGACCGGAGGCCCAGTGGGTGGGGCTTTTCTGGGGGATGAGCTGCCAGGATGGGGCGAGAAGAGCCCCAGGGTTACGGCTGGAGGGGCAGCTGAGCTCAGGGGATGTCAGGCACAGGGCGGACTGGGGGGTGGTGACAGGGACCCCTGAGCAGAGGTCGGAGGTTAGGGAGGAAGGGGTGGGAGGTGTGGTCTGAGGAAGAGGGGGTCCACACTGGGGGGCCCGGAAGAAGAGCATGTGTGTGGCTGGGGGACCTGCTTACCTCCAGGCCGGTAGTTTGGGGAACTCGGCGGGTCCCCCCCCCCCCGCCCCGGACTGCTGGAGGGGTGAGGAGTGGGCAGCAAGGGGAGGGGTCGTGGAGATGAGGTTGACCTGAAGCTGGGGCTGGGGCGCCGGGGAAGAATGGGGGGCTCGCGGGGGGGGGGGTGCGGGGCGGGGTGGGGCTGGTCCTGAGGGCTCAGGAGGTGGGCCCTGGAGATGGAGGCAAAAATACAGGGAGGGCCGCCGGGCGTTAGCCTGGGGCTGCGGTTTGCCCTTGACCTCGCTTTGGGCCCCAGGTTCGGCGCCCCAGGTTTGGTGGAAGCAGCAGCTGGTCAGTTGGAGCCAGGCCTGGCCACCGCCGCCTGCTGTTTCTCCTGCATCTGCCCCGCAAGGCGGCCCTGGCGTCTTTGTGTCAGAGAAGCTTGGAGACCACACAGAGCCCGACCCCGAAGGACCCCACCCTCCTGCTGGGGCCGCAGGGACCTGGCGACAGACAGCGTCCTGTCCGTATTCTCATTCTCAGGAAGGCCTTGGCGTGGGTGAGGTGCCCGGACCCCTAAGCACCCGGCCATGCACAGAGAGGGGCAGCGGCCCCGGGGAGCCAGGCGTGGCTGGTTTCTCAGTGGTCCCGCCAGAGGGCACTGGACATGTGGACAGGCAGGAACCCCATGTTCTGGGGAGAAGGGAACCCCCAAGCCCATGACCAGGAAATTGCATTTCCCTGATGCGGTCTGTGCAGGGCAGGTGGAGGGAAGCTGGGAGAAGGGGGATGGCGTGCCGGGCAGAGGGACCCGTGTGGGCAAAAGCGTGGGGGACGAAGGGCCGGGAGGCTGTGGGGCCCTGAGCAGGGCAGAATCTAGGGCTCAGGACTGCCAGCACCCATGGGACACAGCTGGGCGGAAAGGCAGGACTGGTTTGGGGACATTACTGGTTGGCAGGCCGGCTCTTCGGCGAGGGGCTTCTAGACTGAGCTTGGCAGAGACCAGGTCTCTTGGCCAGAAGGGGAGGAGCAGGGGGTGCCCCCGCAAGCCACCCTGTGCAGAGATGGGCTGGGGGCATGGCCTCCATCTGCCAGTTCCTGGCCCAAGTTCTTTCTAAATTTGTGCTCTTAGCAGGGCCCTGAGCCATGCATAGGTCTTTGCCAGCTCTGGCTCTTCTGTCCCAGCATGTGCTCCCTGTGCTGGGGCTCTAGGCTGGGGTACAGGGAAGAGAAAGGGGACGATGAGAGCGACCGAGCCCCAGGCCTGGTGGAAGAGGAGAGAACAGAAGCAAGGCCTCCTGTGCGTGTGTGCCTCCCCCACCATCGGGGGGGGGGGGGCTGGAGGACCCCAGCCCGAAGGACCCTGCCTGGCCTGCACTCCTGCTTACAGGCCCCCTGGACACACCCACGCCCCTCTCCGTGGGTCCTGCAGGGACTCAGGGGCCGGAGGTGTCCCTGGGGAGGCGGGGGTCTGTGGAGGACAGGCTGAGGTGCAAGGGCACGTGGGGGCCCAGGGGAGGTGATGCCCTTGGCCTCACTGGGTGTCCTGGGCCTGGACTGAGCCAGGAGGGCAGGGATGGCTGCAGGGCTGAGGAGGCAAGGTGACCCACCAGCCCAGGTCTCCTGGTCGAGCCAGCCAGGCCTCCCCCTCTGGCGCCTCCGTCCAGCCTAAGTCCCGCCCGTGCCGCACCCCTGACTCACTTCCTCTGCACAGAAGCGGAAACCTCCCCAGAGCTTCCTCCGCTGCAGACGCTCCCTGGGGACCCGCAGGTGTCGCTGCCCCTCCAAGCCTGGGTTGACCATTGAGGCCCCTGACCCCACGCGGACCCTCCCCAGGAAGCCAGCGCTCTCTGCTCCCTGAGGCTCAGGCCCCAGCCTCTGGCCTGGACAGGGGGCCGCCCTGGGGGACGGGGGCCAGCAAGAGCCTGACCTGAGCAGCCGCAGGTAGGGGGGTGGTTGGGGGGGGTGGTGGCCGGGGTATCCATGCCACCTTTCTCCAGCTGTCTCCTCAGTGGCCTTATGCCTCCTTTCCCAGCTTGTCTTTCTGTCCATCTTTTCACCCCACCCCCAGCCATCTCTAGGGGCCTCTCTGTCCTGGGCTCCGCCAGTGCGTCCCCCTCCCCCCAGGGGGGGGGAGGGCGTTGCTGGGAGGATCCTAGCTGGGGGGGCTTTGGGAACAGAGCCAGGGCCCCTTCTCAAAAGCAGAAGTTCTGGGCAGTGTTCGTTCGTGGGGGGCCATCTCTGAACTCCAGGGCTGCTAGGGCCTCTGTGTCCCCTGGCCCCGCTAGGGACGCCGCCGAGGGTCCCTGGCGCCTGGCAGGCGGAGCTGTGGCAGGGGCGGGGTCCGGCCTTGACCCTGCTCACCCCTAATCGGCGCCTGGTTGGCACCGACTCCTCCTCCAGGAAGCAGGGCCGGCCGCCCGATAAGCTTCGCCCCCCCTTCCCCCGGCCACTTCCTCAAGGCCCAGGGCTGTTTACGGGAGAGCTGGAGAGATTTGCATTGGGGCCCCGCGGGGAGCCGCTTCCTGGTCAGAGGGGAGAGCCGGAGCCTGGCTCTGGGGCAGCGGGCTGCACGCCGGGGCCCTCCCGGGGCGAGATCGCGGGGAGGGGTCCCAGGCCGCCGGGGAACAAGTCTGGAGACCCTCCCTGTCTTCTCGTGGCAGGGCGAGCGACCTGCATGCCGAGCGCCGCCCCTGCGCCATGGACCGCGGCCAGCCCAGCCCGGAGCCCGCGGCCGCGGCCCCGGCCCGCGGCCCGAGCGTGATCGCCCCCGTGCGCGCCGTGGTCCGCCTGCGCCGCCGCGTGTGCCTTCTGCGCACGCGGCGCCTCCCGACGCCCGGAGCCGGGCCGGACTTCGGGCCTGGGGCGCCGCGCGCAGACCTGCACCAGCCGCAGTTCTTCACCTTCGAAGGCCCGGCGGAGCTGTCCTCGAGGGCGCCGCGGAAGAGGCGCCGGCGCAGCCGCGTGGTTCTCTACCCCGAGACCTCGCGCAAGTACCGGCCGCAGGCGGAGCGCCGGAGCCGCGCGCAGCGCTGCTTGTTGCTGCTCGTGGCCATCGTGGGCTTCCAGGTGCTCAACGCCATCGAGAACCTGGACGATAACGCGCTGCGCTATGACCTCGACGGGCTGGAGAAGGCGCTGCAGCGCGCCGTGTTCGGCCAGCCTTCAGCCGTGGGGCGCATCGTGGCGCTGCTGCGGGACTACCTGGCCACGCACGTGCACAGCCGCCCGCTGCTCCTGGCGCTGCACGGGCCCAGCGGCGTGGGCAAGAGTCACGTGGGCCGCCTGCTGGCGCGCCACTTCCGCGCGGTGCTGGAGGACAGCGCGCTCGTGCTGCAGTACGACGCGCGACACCACTGCCCGGAGCCCCGCGCCGCGCAGGACTGCCGGGAGGAGCTGGCGCAGCGCGTAGCTGACGTGGTGGCGCGGGCCGAGGCCGAGGAGAAGACCCCGCTCCTGGTGCTGGACGAGGTGGAGCTCCTGCCGCAGGCGCTGCTGGATGAGCTGCACGGCTTCCTGCAGCCGCAGCGCTCACACCACTTCCACAACGCCATCTACGTGCTCCTCAGCGGCGCCGGCGGCGCGGAGGTCACGCGCTTCGTGCTGCAGAACGCGTCCCGCGCGCTGGCCCTGCGCCCCGACGGCGCCCACGGGGCCCGCGCCGCGGCGATGGCGGCACAGGCCGAGGAGGAGCTGCGCGTCCGCCTGCAGGCGCTCCTGGTCCGCGAGCACCCGCTGTGGCAGGCCGCGGCCATCGTGCCTTTCCTGCTGCTGGACAAGCGGGATGTGGTCAACTGCTTCCGGGATGAGATGGCCGGGGAGGGCTTCTTCCCAGAGCAGGCCCACGCCGAGCTCCTGGCCGCGCGGCTCAGCTACTACCGCGTGGCGGGCCGCGAGTTTGCCGTCACTGGCTGCAAGCAGGTGGTGGCCACTGTGAACCTCCTGTAGCACAGCAGACGCCAGAGGGCACAATGGGCCGGGTCGCCAGGACGATGGTGGCAGGAGGAGGGAGGGACCCCTGTGGGTTTGCCCCAGGCTTCTGAGGCCCTAATAAATCTGTCCCTGACTCCCCCGCTGGTTCACACAGGGCGGCGGGAGAGCGGGCGGCCGGGGCGGCTGGGGGGGGGCTGGGACAGCGCCCAGCTGCTGCTTTCCAATTCCAACGCCCGCCCAGAGCCCCAATCTGCCACCTGCTGGTCCTTAACTCAGCCTGCATTCTTCAGTATCCGCAGGGCGTGCACCCAGGAGGTGGGCAGTCTGTCCCCATGGTACAGAGGATGGATGACCTCAGAGAGGGTGAGCAGACCCCAGGGTCACATAGCTGGTCCTCTGCAGAGTTGGACATGACCAGGACTCTGCAGCAAACACACACTCACACTCACTCACACGGACCCCAGCCCAACCCCGGCACACCTGCTCGCTCTGGGGCAAAAGTCCTGGATGCTTCTCCATCGCAGGAATCTTGTGGGTCTAGGGAGTTCCCTGGTGGCTCAGTGGGCTAAGGACCTGGCCTTGTCACTGCTGGCCTCAGGTCACCTGTGGCCTGCGTTCAATCCCTGCCCTAGAAATTTCCACATGCTGTGGATGCAGCCAAAAAGAAAAAGAGAGAAAGGGAGAAAGAAAGAAAGGGAGGGAGGGAGGGAAAGGAAGAGAGAAAAAAAGAAAGAAAGGAACGAAGAATAACGTGGGTCTGCCTGGATTTCTCACGGGCCTCGGGCCCAGGAGCTTCCCAGAAGGCAAAGGGTGGGTGAGGGGCCCCACCCAGTGAACCGATTCGGGAGGGGGGTCCCCAAATGCTCCAGAAGGAGGCCTCTCTCGGGGTGACAGCAGTAGGATTGTGGCCCAAGTGGGGGGCCCTGACCTCTCAGACCCCCTGCCCACCACCTGAGCAGATCCTCCGGACTTCACCGCAGAGGTGCAGGCCCCGGCCCCTCCGCTTCCTGGGCCTGGGCAGGGCCTCCCTCCTGGATCCCGGATTCCCCCTCAGTGGCCGCAGCCTCTCCGCCCACCTCCTGCTCCGCAGGCTCAGTTCTCTTGCTGGCCGCTAGAGGCTGGCTGAGTGCCAAGTTTGGGACCACCTCCTGTGCTGGGCTCCAGGTGGGGGGTTGGCAGGTGGCCTTGGTGCTGCTGCTCGGTGGGCATGCGGGTCAGCCTGGAGGAGGGCGCCGCCTGGGGGGTGGGGGGTGGCGCACAGCTACTGGGCAACAAGCCATCCCAAGGAGGAGCCGCCAGAGGTAAAGAGGCTGTGCCAGAGCTCCAGCCCCCGCCTCCCAGGACCTCAGAGATCTCCAGAGCCCCTGGCAGGGCCCTCCCCGAGGGACCCACACTGTCAGGGCCCCTGTCCGCCACCCCTTCTCTCCGTGGTGGTCCTCCGAAGACCTAGATGGGCCTGGATCTCCTGTACCTGGAGTGGCTCCAGGCAGAGAGGGAAGAAGCTGGCCCCCCAAGCCAGCACGAGGCCCCTGGCCTGGGACAGGAAGGGCGGGGAGAGCGCATGTCCTGCCCAGAAAGCGCGAATCCTCGCAGCCCGGGGGCTCCCTGGGGCCGGGTGGGAGGGCCAGTGTGCAAGGTGACTCTAAACCAGGAGCCGGAGGGCCAGTGTGCAAGGTGACTCTAAGCCAGGAGCCGGACACGCGGTGGGTTGTCGGTGAAACGCTGCCGCCTCTGAGCTTGCTCTTTGTTTCTATGTAACTGGGTCTCTACTGCCCCAGAGGCATTGAACCACTTGCAGCTGGAGGAGTTTACTAGGCAGACACCGCCTTGCCCAGCAAGCTCATAATCACCCGCTCCAAGGTTTTCCAAAACCGCCTTGGCCGCCAAGTTAAGTGGCTGTCACTGAGCTACGGAGTCGGCTCGTTCTCCTGGTGTCGGCAAGATTCCTGATCATTTGTTCCTTGGCCCTCACTCCCATCCTGGGAGCAAAGCTCTCCCTGCAGAGGCAAAGTCGGAACCTCTGAGGCCTCCTGGAAGTTCTCGCTTAGGGTGGACAGATGGGTTACTGGGCCTGACCAGTGCGAGGCTTCTGGGCAGGTCTGTAAGGAGGAGAGGAGAGTGCATAAACAGCAGGGTACGCGCTCCTGTGCTCTGCAGCCATCGGGACAACGGGTCACTCCAGCATCAAGGCCCCTCTCCAGGCTCCCACATGTGGAGCTGCGACAGGGGGCACAGGCTAAGCCCTGCATGATGCTACCTCCGGATCCCTTCACTGGCGGAGAGGCGCTGGCATCACTTAGCCAAGGCTCAGAGATCTTGTAGTTACACCGCAGGAAGTTCCCCAGACACAAGGGTATGTCGGCAAGTTTATAGATGGATGACTCAACGTGCATCGGCAGCTCCGAAGAACTTGGCGTTTTCCACCCCAGGGTTGGGTCAAATTGAAGCAAGGAATGCGTTTAGGTGAGCTGAGCTCCCTGACGCTATAAGATGGGCCTCGGAACAGTCCGGACCCCCAGGGACATTACTCACAGGGTGACCCAAAGGGCCGATGTCCCCCTTTCTCCGGGGACTGGGAACTAGGCACGAGGGCGTGGCCCTCCCGCGGAAGGGAGGGAGGAAACAGGGCGAGGTGCACAGGCCTGGTCCAGACGTCTTGGGAAAGCTGTCGGCCTCGGATGTCCTCCGCTTCAGGTCCCCGTGGGGGTTCTCTTCAGGTCACTGGACAGCGGGCAGGTCCACCTGGGGTTCGGGGCCTTCTTCAGGGGCGGCGCTGGACCCAGGAGTCCACCCGCTGGAGTGTTTGGGTGGCCCAGGGGCTAGTCAGCAGGACCTGCCGGGGCCCTTCCAGAGAGGCCGGAGGAGGTCCTTTTGGAGGCGCCTTTTGCGGTGGGTGCACAGACCCTCCGGGCTGCAGGTGATGTCTGGGGTCTCGGCCTTCCGGGAGCGCACTGCAAACGGCGTGCCCACCAGAGCCCGGTTCTGCTCACGAGAAGCAACGAGGCCTTTACAGGCCAGAAGCGTGGCTCCCCCTTTATCAGCTGTGGATCAAAGAGGCAGCAGCCCCGTGCACTGGGTGTCCTGTTCCAGGGAGAACAGCCTCGCGTCAGACCTGGGCGGAGGCATCCACTGCCGTGAGAAGCAAGAACATCTACCGAGAGTTTCAGAACTCTCGAGAGACACTTTCCCAAACCGCTCTGAGTTACACAGCTTCACGGGGAGGGAAAAGGGGGCCCTTCGTGTCTGCGGAACAAAACATTCAGCGATGGGTTTTCCAGTAGAGCTTCAGCAGCTCTCACCAGTTTGGCCTTACGATCTCAGAGGTGTCAAAAAGCTGTGCGCCAGAGTGTTTGTCAGTGTCCTTTCCGTGAATCTCTTTAACCATGAAACCCACGTACAAAAGCATCGGAGTCAGGCAACCCCTGTAACGACAGAAAGACTTGAAAGTGCCCGTTATTAAAAATCTGGTGAGGACTCATGATGTTGGGGTCGGAGAGGGCATCTGCTCGTCTCTGTGACCAGGAAACTGCCGGAGGGAGCTCAAGGGGCTTGAGGCTTCAGAGGCCGTTTTGCTCTTTTCTACGTTTGGAACGTGTTTTGTCCACTTTCGAAGTGGGGTCTCGCAAAGAGGCAATTTTAGACTCTTGTGCATGTTTGGAAGCTTCCAGGTACCCGTGGAAATACACACACCATTCATTTTGTTTAACTGTAGAGCCACGGCCTCCAGTTTACTCTCTAGAGAGCAAGTTTGGGGCGATGGAGAGTTCCTCGCGGTGGCCGTGATAATTCCGGACGACTCTGAGTTTGTTCCTCTCACTTAGTGAAAACACGAGCGTGTCGGGGTCCGTAGGTTTTAAACATGGACCTGCCGGAGTCCCCGAGGGAGGGCGTCCACAGAGCAGCCCTCAGGTCGGGATCTTTTCCCTAAGGCCTCCCGGAACCCCCCAAACTGCTAGAGTCCGAGCGCAGGTTCCAAAAGGGCCAGACCATGCTCCTGGACTCCAGTTAGCTCAGGTCCCCAAAAGAACCTCACCGTTGCGCCCCAGAAAACAACTGAGTGCCCCAAGGACGACGCCTTGAACCGGAAAGGACGAAACCTCTCCCTGAAAGAACAAAGCCTTTCCAGACCCGAGTAAGGTCTGAGAGCTCAAAACACAGGGAGGGCAGACGTCGGGCCCAAGAGGAGACTCACGGAAGGGATGAGCAGGAAGGGCTCCGCGTGGGCACCGAGCTCCGCTCCTGGGTCTCTTGTCACCTCGGGGTCACCGCCTCAGATCCCACTTCTGACACCATCCATGTCCAATTTGCTAAGTGATAGCCAGTTATGGTACCAGCAAAAGTGTTTATTCAGAAACAGCAGAGGAGGAGTTCCCGTCGTGGCGCAGTGGTTGCTGAATCCGACTAGGGACCATGAGGTTGCGGGTTCGATCCCTGGCCTTGCTCAGTGGGTTAAGGATCCAGCGTTGCCGTGAGCTGTGGTGTAGGTCGCAGAGGCGGCTCAGATCCCGCGTTGCTGTGGCTCTGGTGTAGGCCGGTGGCTGCAGCTCTGATTAGACCCCTAGCCTGGGAACCTCCACATGCCACACGCGAGTGGCCCTAGAAAAGGCAAAAAGACAAAAAAAAAAGAGAGAGAGAGAGAAAGCAGAGGAATTGTGGCTCCGCATGTGGGAACTAGGGCAGACAGAAGCCAAATTCAGAGAAGCAGGAGGGGGAACTTGCTTTTATAGGGAAAAGGGGGAGGCGGGCGGGGCTGTGGTAACTGAAGAGCCCATTGGAGGACCTGGGGTGCGAGTCCGAAATATGGAGGCTTCCATTGGCTGAGGCTGCAGTCTCTGATTGGCTGGGCGTCCTGGGGCGGAGGGACGTTTCCTTCCTTCCGCAGAGGTAAGTGGAGGCACCTTCCTGCCCAGGAGGTAGGCAGGGATCTCTTCCTGTTTGGGGTAATTGACTTGTGTGGCCGCTGTGAGAGCTCCCGAGAGGGGCGTCCGCGTTCCAGCTCTAGCTGAGGATTCGGTAACTAATTCCAAAACGTAAACTTCTTTTTGTGACTTTATTTTGTGTCTTTTACCTGTCCTGCTTTTTCCTTCTTTTTCTTTTTGTTGGCGGGGGTGTGGGGGGTGGAATTGGAGGTTCCCAGGCTAGGGGTCGCATGGGAGCTGCAGCTGCCAGCCTGCACCACAGCCACAGCAACACCAGATCCGAGCCGCATCTGCCACCTGCACCACAGCTCAGGGCATCGCTGGATCCTTAACCCACTGAGCAGAGCCAGGGATAAACCCACACCCTTCTGGACACTAGTCCGGTGCCTTACCCCTGAGCGAGCCACTGCGGGAGTTCCGGGGTCCTGCTTTTTCTGTTTCTTTTTTCTTAATTGTTGCTGCTTTTCTGTAGCAGTGCCCTCACCTGCTCGGTGTTCCATTTTTGTCTCCTTGATTGGTTGGCAGTTTTTGCAGGAACCCTCAACTCATCTTAAACCCTCACTTGGGTCGTTAAGGACTTTCCATCACCTTGAGCTCCTTGGGTTTGCCTTCTCCAGCCCAAGAGCTGTTCTTGTCAACGTGCCTTAAGTTCGTCCTTTGCATTCAGCACCGCATATCAGATATTATTAGAGTTCATTCGTATTGCGTTTCATGTTTTATTTTATTGACGTGTTTATGAATATGCGTTCCTTCTTTTTCGGAGACTCTATAATCTCAGGTTTCCAGGTTCCGATGCGCTTGTGGCGCTGTTGAGGACTCTCTGCTGCCTTCTGTGCATCCGTTTTCCCTGCGCCGACAACTTGCAGTCTTTGTAGCTGCAGTTATGTCTTTAGAAGCCACGATGGCCAGCAGGCTGTCATTACTCGTGAAGAGTCACTTGGCTGTTCTTGTGATTTTTTTAACCCGATTTTGTCAGATTCCTTGGAAAGCCTCTTAGGATTTGATCGGGATGGCGTTGACTCTGCACAGCAGGTTGGGGGATGATTCCCTTTTATTACCATGCATTTATTCGGGCCCGATTTCACGTCTTCAGTAGAGCTTTGTGATTCGCCGCAGACAGGTCCTGCTCGTTTCTGTTCGATTTATTCCCAGAAACTACGTTTTGGGTTGATACTGTAAAAAGCTACTATTGTATACTATAACACACACCAAGAAGGATATATAAAACAAAATATATATTTAACTTTTTTCTTTTTACCTTTATAGGCGCACAACGCTCAGCATTTCCAACCCGAACCCCCAGCACATCCCCCCACCCCCCTACCTGTCTCCTTTGGAAACCATCACTTTTTCAAAGTCCGTGAGTCAGAATCTCTTCTGCAGAGACGTCCCTTGTGTCCTTGTTTTAGCTTCCACCTGTGAGCAACAGCAGGTGGCATCGGGGTCTCGCTGTCTGACTGACCCTCACTCAGCGCGAGCATTTCTAGGTCCTTCCGTGTTGCTGCAAATGCCATTATTTCTTTGCTTTTCATGGCTGAATATGTATTTAAAGTTTTATCACAAAGCTGGCACCCATGTGCCCACCATCCAGGCTGGGAAACAGGACAGAGTCAGGGTGTGTGTGTGTGTGTGTGTGTGTGTGCACGTGCCTGTTTGGGGGAGCCCCCAGGGTGTGTGGAAGTTCCAGGACCAGGCATCAAACCTGCACCACAGCAGTGAGCCGGGGCAGCAACACCACTCGGTCCTTAACTGTGCCACAAAGTAACTCTTTAGTTTGTTTTTTATATGGTAGTTTTCCTGTTTATTAAAAAAAACCTGCTTCATTGAAATGTCGTTTTCATAATGGAAAAAAATAAAAATCATTTTGTATATATATAAAAAAAGACATACTGTTTTCATGCCACACAATTTACTCATTTAAGGAGGCAGTTTATTGATTTGCAGTAAATTTGCAGAATTGCACAGATTTCACAACTCAGTCTTAAAATGTTTCCGTCCCTCTAGACAGACCCATCCTGCTTATTTTCCATGAATTCCTGCTTCCAGACAACCCGCTAAGCTCTTTCTGGCTCTGTGAGTTTGTCTTTTTAAAAAAGCATTTCATACAAAGGGAATCTTTTGTAGCTTTGTGGGTCTGACTCCTTTCACTTAGCGCGGTTTGGGGGTTCACCCATGCCCTGGGAACTAGGGGCAGTTGAGTGCCTTTCTTTCTGCTGCTCAATAGCAGCCCATTAAATGGATCAAAGACGTTTTGTTCACTCACATTCACCACTTAATGGACACTCGCATTGGTTCCACTCTCTGGCTCTTAAGCATAAATGGAGCCAGGAATATGGGACCAAAATTTCTCCGTGTGGACACGTGTTTTTATTTATCTTGAATAAACACCGAGGAGTGGAATTGCTGAATCTACAGATTTTTGGTTTTGTTTAGTTTTTAAAGGAATTGCCAAATTGCTTTCCAAAGTGGCTGCACCATCCCCCCCCCCCCTTAAGCAGTCTATAGGGGACAGGTTCTCCATATGCTCGCCAAAACTTTTTACTCAGACTTTTGTATTACAGCTACTCCAGTGTGTGGGTTTTTTTGGTGGCCCTGCGGCATGTGGAAGTTCCCAGGCTAGGGGTCGAATCGGAGCTGCAGTTGCCGGCCTCCACCACAGCCACAGCCCCAACCACGTGGGATCCGACCCTCATCTGCAACCAACACCACAGCTCACGGCAACACCAGATCCTTAATCCACTGAGTGAGGCCAGGGAGCGGACCCGAGTCCTCATGGGTACTAGTTGGGCTCTTTACAACTGAGCCACAGCAGAAACTCCTGTCTTACTATTAGGTTGTACGAGGTCTTTATATAGTTGAGCTATAAGTCTTTCATCAGGCATGTGATGTGCAAATATTTTCGGCCAGCCTGCAGACTTTAATTTTCATAATTGAAACTGTCTTTGGAAATACAAAAGTTTTTTACTTTTATGAGGTCAAATTTATTAATTTTTGATGTTGTAGCTTTGATATTCTATCAAAGAATCCCATCCGAGAATTCTTGGCTTAATCCGGGGTCACAACGACCTTTCTATGTTTTGCTCTAAACGGCTTTGTGGTTTTAGCTCTTGCATTTAGGTCTATGAGCCATTTTTGTAGAATTTTCCCAGACGGTGTGAGATGAGGACCTAAAGGGATCGTCTCGACGTGGAGCCTCGGGTTCCCCGCGCCATCAGCTCGAGGCGCCTGACACCTGCCAGTCAGGCGGGCACCTCTGGAAAACAGAGACTAAGGGGTCCGTCACGAGAAATCAGCGTACAAGACAGTAGGGCTAACTAGACGAATTAAAAACCTTAGGGCAGGTGTTGGACGTGGCCAGCCGCACCCCTGGCGCGAGCAGCCCTAGGCAGAATTTCTCTTGTTCAGGGAAGCCTCAGCTGTGCTCTTAGGCCTTTCCATGGATTTTCCTTTACCTAAAGCCAAATGGGAGTTCCCTGGTGGTCTAGTGGTTAGGATTCAGCACCTTCACCACTGCAGCTCGGGTTCAGTCCCTGGTCTGGGAACTGAGATTGCACATCAAGTGCTGCACACGTGGCCAAAAAAAAAAAAAAAAAAAAGCGTTTCTGTTGTGGCTCAGCAGGTTACAGACCCGACATTGTCTCTGTGACAATTTGGGTTCCATCCTGGCTTCGTTCAGGGGGTTAAGGATCCAGTGTTGCTGGGAGCTGCAGTATAGGTGGCAGATGTGGCTTGGATCTGGCGTTGCCGTGGCTGTGGTGTAGGCCGGCAGCTGTAGCTCAACTAGGTTTTGATTGACTATAACTGGGAAGTTGAATACCAAAACTGCCCATCATAACATTTTTTAAAAAATTAACTGCTCATTGGAGTTCCTGTTGTGGTTCAGCAGTGATGAACCCAACTAGTATCCATGAGGTTGCGGGTTCGATCCCTGGTCTCGTTCAATGGGTTAAGGATCCGGTGCTGCCGTGAGCTGTGGTGTAGGTCGCAGACATGGCTTGGATCCTTTGTTGCTGTGGCTCTGGCGTAGGCCGGCAGCAACAGCTCTGACTCGACCCCTAGCCTGGGAACCTCCATATGCCTGGGGCACAGCCCTAAAAAGACAAAAGACAAAAAAAAAGTTGAATCACAGACTGAGAACTGCTTGTCAGTTGTTGAGGTCTTCAGTTTCTCTCAGCAACGTTTGTAGTTTTCAGGGTGCAAGTCTTGCACGTCTTTTTATCAGTGTGTTCCTGAGTATTTTATTCTTTTTGATGCCCTTGCAAGAGGAATTGCTTCGTTAATGTCATTTTAAGGTAGTTCATTGCTGGTGTGTAGAAATAAAGTTGATTTTGTACATTGAGCTTGGATCCTGTAACCCTGGGAAATTCATCTATTCGTCCTAGTGATTTTTTTTCTTTTCCTTTTGGCCACGCCACGGCGTGGAGAAGTTCCTGGGCTGTGGGTCGAACCCATGTCACAGCAGCAACCTGAGCTTCCACAGGGACAACAGCAGGTCCTTAACCCACTGTGCCACCAGGGAACTCCTAATGATTCTGTATGGATTCCTTAGGATACTTTTTTTGTCTTTTTATGGCCAAACCTGCAGCATATGGAACTTTCCAGGCTAGGGGTCGAATTGGAGCTGCAGCTGCTGGCCTAGGCCACAGCCACAGCAACGTGGGATCCAAGCCACATCTTCAACCTACACCACAGCCCACGGCAACGCCCGGTCCTTAACCTAATGAGTAAGGCCAGGGATCGAACCTGCATCCTCGTGGATACCAGTCGGGTTCGTAACCCACTGGGCCACAACGGGAACTCTTCCTTAGTATTTTCAACGCAGAGGATTGTGTTTCTGTGACTAAAGAAAGTTTCCCTTCTTCCTGTCCTGCCCAACTGTACTGGCTGGAACTTGTCCAGCAGCATGTTCTCGACCTTAGGAGCAGAGCCCTGAGTCTGACCGGTAAGCAAGATGCTGGCTGCGGGTGTTCTTGTAGACAGTCCCACCACGTTGAGAAAGTTTCTTTCTGTCCCTTAAGAGTTCAGAGTGTTTCTCATGAACGAGGGTTGGATTTGGCCGGGCGCTTTTCCCTCATACGTTGAGAAGATGGTATATGGTTTGTGGTCTTTGGTTAGTATGCTGTATTACAGCTGTTGATTTCCAGGTGTTAAACCAGCCTTGCTTTCCAGGGTGCAGTTCCCTTTGGTCATATGAACCACGAGGCTTCTTATGTGTTGCTTCCTTGGTTTGCTGATATTTTGTTGGGGGCTTTTGCATCTATATTTATGAAGGATATTGGTCTGAATTTTTTTTTTTTTTTTTTTTTTGCCCATGCCCACAGCACGTGGAAGTTCCCAGGCCAGGGATTGAACACATGCCGTAGCAAGGACCCAAGCTGCTGCAGTGGCAGTGCTGGCTGTGTAAACTGCGGGGCCACCAGGGGGACTCCCTGGTCTGAAGTTCTGTGCTCTTACAGTGTCTTTGTCTGGCCTTCATATCAGGATACTTGCACTGTTTTCCCATTCACGCCACAGCCACAAGCTTGGTGGCCTGAAACAACACAGTGTGTCATCGTACAGTTCCGTGGGTCAGGAGTCCAAACTGGGTCAAAGCAGCCTTCCCGAGGCTTTGAGGAGCTTTTGTTTCCTTGTCTTTTCCAGCTTCTAGGTGTGGCCTGTCTTCCCCGACTCATGATTCCCTTTCTCCACCTCAAAGCCGGCACCTCTGGATCTTCTGACCCTCCGCTGTCCTCAGAGCTGTCTTTGACCACAGCCAGGACCACGGCTCTTATTTATTTATTTTCTTTGTCTTTTTGCCTTTGCTTGGGCCGCTCCCGTGGCACATGGAGGTTCCCAGGCCAGGGGTCTAATTGGAGCTGTAGCCGCCAGCCTGCAGCACAGCCACAGCGATGTGGGATCCGAGCCGCATCTGCGACCTACACCACAGCTCACGGCAACGCCGGATCCTTAACCCACTCAGCAAGGCCAGGGACCGAACCCGCAACCTCACGGTTACTAGTCGGATTCATTAACCACTGCGCCACGACGGGAACGCTGGAGTGTCTCTTATTTTAAGGACCTGTTGGACTAGATTGGTTCCACCTGGACAATGCAAGCTACCCACCCCCCACGTCAAGGTCCGTACCTTTAATTACATCTGCAAAGTCCTACTGAGTTTGTTTCCGCAATTAGTGTCTTTCTAAGAATTTCTAGGAATTCATCCAGTTCATGTAAGTTGTCTAATTTATTGGCATAAAAGTTTTTTTTTATAGTAAACCCTTGTAATCTTTGTAGAAAAAAACCGCTTCAACTTGTGTCTATGCCTCACCTAGTGTATTCTTCTAGATGTGCTGGTGGACTCTAGCCTTTAAGAGTTGTCGAGCTGTTTTAGGACTCCTTGTAAACTGACACACGTGTAACTTCTGTATGTTTCTGCAGAAAAGGCTGTTGGAAGTTTCAGTCATGTAATTTGATTACACTGAAACTGCTGGGCACTTTTAAGGTTTTTTGACATCTTCTGCTCCATAAGTGTGGAATGTCTTTCCGCTTATGCAGGTCTGCTTTCGTTTCTTTCAGCAAACGAAAGGGTTTTAGGCTTTAATTTGTAATTTTTTTTTTTTCTTTAGGGCCCCACCACGGTATATGGAGGTTCCCAGGCTAGGGGTCAAATCGGAGCTGCAGCTGCTGGCCTACACCACAGCCACAGCTACACAGGTTTGAGCTGCATCTGTGACCAACGCCGGATCCTTAATCCACTGAGCAAGGCCAGGGATCGAACCCGCAACCTCATGGTTCCTAGTCGGAGTCGTTTCCGCTGCGCCAGGACGGGAACTCCCATGGTTTCAGTATATAATTTTAATGATAACTTTGATGACTGTGGAATTCGTGGTCGGTAGTTTTTTTCTTTACACTTAAAAACCCATCATCTCACTGCCCTCAGGTTTCCACGGTTTCTTACAAGGAGTCAGCTGTTAACCTTTTTTGGGTTTTTTTTGTGGCCCTGTACATCAGGGTTTTTTTTGTTTGTTTGTTTGTTTGTTTTGGTCTGTTTAGGGCCGAACCTGAGGTTTACGGAAGTTCCCAGGCGAGGGGTCAGACCGGAGCTGTCGCCACCAACCTACACCACAGCCGCAGCAACTCCGGATCAGAGCCACATCTGTGACCTGCACCACCGCTCACGGCAATGCCGGATCCTTAACCTACCGAGTGTGGCCAGGGATCGAACCTGTGTCTCATGGATGCTCATTGGGTTCGTTACAGCCGAGCCACGATGGGAACGCCCTGCAATCACTCGTTTTGTTCTCATTTTGCTGCAGAGTCTCTGTCTTTGCGTCAGGACTTTGTCTCACATGTGCTCAGATGTGCATCTTGACTTTCCTTCCTGTGTGGATTAAAGCTGTGCATCAGATTTGGGAGTTTTTGGGTGTTGTTTCTTCAAAAATGTTTTCTGCTTCCTTTTTCTCTGCCCTTCCCTTCTGGGGCTCCCACATTATACACAGTTTGATACCTTTGATAATATCCCACAGGTCTCTCAGGCTCTGTGGATTTGTCTTCATTAATTTTTCTTTACTTTCTTTAAAATGGATAGTTTCCATTCCAGGTGTACTGATGGTTTCTTCTGACCTTTACAAAAATAGACTTAAGGAAGAAGAGAAAAAGAAAAAATAAATAAATAAAAATAAATAAAAAATAAAAAAATAGACGTAAAGAGTTCCCGCTGCAGTGCAACAGGGTCAGTGGCATCTTTGCAGCCCTGGGATGCAGGTTTGATCCCCCGCCCAGCGAGGTGGGTTAGGGATCTGGCGTTGCTGCTGCGGCGTAGGTCACAATTGCGGCTCAGATCTGAGCTCTGACCCAGGAACTCCACATGCTGCAGGGCAGCCAAGGAAGAAAAAACAGAGACTTAAAATTGGGGGGCAGCCTTAGGTTCACAGCGAAATGAAGCTGAAGGTACAGAGGTTTCCCACATACTACCTGCCCCTGCACGTACACAGCCTCCGCCACCTGCAATGAGCCCACCAGACGGGGCCTTTGTTACAGCAGATGGACCTTCGCCGACGTGTCTTCCCGCTCAGCGTCCACAGCTTCCCTCAGTGCCCACTCTCGCTGCGGTATGTTCTGTGGGTGGGGTCATTTATGTGCTGCGTGTCTATCGTTACAGTATCACACAGACTATTCTCACTGCCCCCCAAATCCTCTGTGCTCATCTCTCTTTCTCACTCAACTCTCGAACCCCCCTGCCCTTTATTTTTTGGTCTTTTGTCTTTTGTCCTTTTAGGGCCGAACTCTCAGCATATGGAGGTTCCCAGGCTAGGGGTTGAATCAGAGCTGCAGCTGCCAGGCTACACCACAGCCACAGCAACACAGGATCCGAGCCATGTCTGTGACCTACGCCACAGCTCACAGCAACGCCTGATCCTTAACCCACTGAGAGAGGCCAGGGATCGAACCCGCAACCTCATGGTTCCTAGTCGGATTCGTTTCTGCTGCGTCACGATGGGAACTCCACCCCCCCACCCCCTTTTCTTTACTGTTGCCATGGTCTGGCCTACCTCAGAATGTTGCAGTGGGATTTTACACCAGGTCACATTTTCCGACTGGTCTCTCTCACGTCTTCATGTGTGTTTCAGTTTCCCGCATGTCTTTTCATGGCTTGACAGCTCATTTCTTTTCAGTGCTGAATAATATTCCACTGCCTGGCTGGACCACAGCTGTTCATCTGTCCACCTGCCGAAGGCCATCTCCGTTACTGCCGAGCTTTGGAATTTTGAGCAAAGCTGTGACAAACCCTTGCGTGGATGGGCTGTGGATATAAGTTTACAACTCTTTTGGGTAAATACAAAGGCACACGACTGCTGGATTATAAGGTAAGTTTATGTTTAGTTTCGTGAGAAACCACCAAACTGTCCTTCCAAGTGGCAGCACCACGGCATATGTCTGCCAGCAAAGTATGCGGGTTCCTGCTGCTCCACAGCCTCGCCAGCACTGGCTGTTTTCAGAGTTCCGGATTTGGGCCATTCTGTATGGTGTCGTGTTATTTTAGTTTGCATTTTCCTGATGACACATGATGTGGAGAATCTTTTCACATGCCTACTTGCCGTCTGTGCATCTTCCTTGCTGAGGTGTCTGGTGAGGGCTTTGGCTTTTTTTTTTTTAGGGCCACACCTGCAGCATGGGGAAATTCCCAGGCTGGGGGTCGAATTGGAGCTACAGCTGCCAACCTACACCACAGCCACAGTAACTCGGGATCTGAGCTGTGTCTGTGACCTACACCATAGCTCACAGCAAGGCCCCATCCTTAACCCACTGAGCAAGGCCAGGGATGGAACCTGCATCCTCATGGATATTGGTCGGATTCATTTCCACTGAGCCACGATGGGAAATTCAGTCTTTGGCTCATTTAAAAATCAGGTCATTTGTTCTCTTGGTGTTGCGTTTTAACAGATCTTTGTATGTTTTAGGTGACTGTTCTCTATCAGATATGTCTTTTGCCAATATTTTCTCCCAGTCTGTGGTTTTTCTTTTTATTCTCTTGACAGTTGTCTTTTAATTTTAAGGACGTCCAGCTTACCAATTCTTTCATGGGTCATGCCTTTGTTTTTTTATCTCAAAAGTCATTGCCCAACCCAAGGATAACTAGATTTCCTCCTGTGTTACCTTGCAGGAGTTTTATAGTTGTGCATTTTACGTTGAGGTCTGGTCCATCGTCAGTTAATTTTTATGAACAGTGTAAGGTTTTGCTCTAGATTAATTTTTGGCACGTGCATGTCCAGTTGTTCTAGGACCAGAATCTCATGGATTTTTCATTTCAATTTGTGTGCTTTTTAACTCAATTTTCCTTTTTTTTTTTTTTTTCCCCTTGTCTTTTTAGGGCCACACTTGCAGCATTTGGAAATTCCCAAGCCAGGGGTAGAATCAGAGCTGCAGCTGCCAGCCTACACCTCAGCCACAGCCACACAGATTGAGTCTCATCTGAGACCTACACTGTAGCTTATGGCAACGCTGGACCCTTAATCGCCGAGCGAGCCCAGGGATCGAACCCTCATCCTCATGGATACTCATTGGGTTCTCAACCCTCTGAGCCACAATGCGAACTCCCCATTGGATAATTTTTTATTTTATTCTTGTGGCTGCACCCGTGGCATGTGGAAGTTCCTGGGCCAAGGACTGAATCTGAACCGCACCTGCGACCTGTGGCGCAGCTGTGGCAACACCAGATCTTAGCCCACTGCACTGGGCTGGGGCCTGAAACCGCACCTCTGCAGAGACCTGAGCTGCTGCCGTCCGATTCTTGACCCTCCGCGCCCTGACGGGAGCTCCCATTGGGTTGTTTTTGTCTTCCAGTTCTTTATCACAAAACTATTATTTTCAGTCTTGAAAGCCTCAGAGCAGAAGCATCTTCTCGCTCTGAAGAGCTGAAGTCTGCACACAATGGATGGCGCGGACAGGAAGTTTTGAAGGTCTGAAGGGCAGGCATCAGCGCCGCCTCTGGAAGCATCTGTGGCTGAGATGAAGGCCTTCACGCAGCGTCTTCTTTAGAACGCCAGACTTGGGGGTCAGGGCTTTGCACACTGTTGGGGTGGCTGCATCTTCTCATGTGATACAAGCATCAGCCGAAGCTGAAATGACGGAAGTGGGACGCACGCCCTCTCTCCGTCTTTCCCGAGTGGCGCTCCCCCCACGGAGACCCGCCTGAGTACCAAACGCCTTACAGGTCTCTGCGTGCAACCGGGGATGGAGAGAGAAACAGCAGGCAGCTGCCCGTCTCTACGTGCGGTCCTCGGTGCTTGCAGGAGGGTCCGTGCAGCCCCCAGCGAGAAGCCCGCCGCCGCCAGATGCCAGCTGCAGCGGCAAGCCTGCCTACCACGCGTTGCCCTGGGTCTTGTCAGTGACGGGCAGCTTTTCTGCTACAAGGCGCTCCAGAGGAGAGGCAGGGAAGACTTGCCAGCACGAGGTGGCTGCCTGGGCGGCGGAGCTGGTGAGCTCCCCCCTCTTGCCTTTGCAGGTGATCGGGTGGCTAGAGAGCGCCTTAAATGTTTTTTTCTAGAAGGGATGGAATTTATGGACCCAGAAGAGTGTTGTCTGGCCGCTTTTCCCAGGAAGGTGCAAAATGCTTGGAATCTTTTTTGGAATGAACTTCAGAACCAGGGGCCCGTTCTGTGGCATATCCTTCACGGCCAGAAGCCATCATCCTGTGAAGATGTTTCGCAGGTTTTGAAGTGATCCAGCGTCACTCAGGACGAGTCTGATGACACATCTGGGCATCGAGCTGTAAAGAGTCATGGGACTAAAGCGTCTCCAAAGTGGTTTCAGGGACAAGAGTTTTGCATCACGGGGAAGCGTGTGTTGCTCTAGAAGATGTCGCAGCTGCGGAAACACTGCACGCACCTGTCCTGATGCCACTGTGTGCTGTGGCTTTTAGTAGCAAGCGGACATTCTGAATCCCAGGTTCATGGCAGGAAGCCACCGAGGGTCTTTTCTCACTGTTCTCTGCATTTGATGGCAACTGCATTACAGATACTTGTAAAAGCCCATTTTATCTTTCAAAGCTATTTTTTTTTTTCAGTCTTTTTAGGGCCACACCTGTGACATATGGGGGTTCCCAGGCCAGGGGTCCAATCAGAGCTGCAGCTGCCGACCTACACCATAGCCACAGCCACCCGGATACTTAACGTGCTGAGCAAAGCCAGGGATCAGACCCCATCCTCATGGGTACTAGTCGGATTCTTAACCTGCTGAGCCCCAGTGGGGCTCCCTGTGTAAGCCCTGAAGTCCTTGGAATCCTCCAACTTTGTTGTATATTTTCTTTTCTTTCTCTTTTTTTTTCTTTTTTCTTTTGCTTTTTAGGGCCTTATCAGCGGCATATGGAGATTCCCAGGCTAGGGGTCCCGCTGGCCTCCACCACAGCCGCAGCAACATCAGATCCGAGCCACGTCTGTGACCTGCAGCACAGCTCACAGTAACGCCGGGTCCTTAACCCACGGAGTGAGGCCAGGGATCAAACCCACAACCTCAAGGATCCTAGTCAGATTTGTTTCTGCTATGCTGTGCTAGGAACTCTGATTTTCAAGATCAATTTGTCTAGATTAGTTTTTGTTATTTGTTTTTCCAAGTGAATTTTAAAAATTATCTTGTCCATTTACACACACACACCTGCTGGAATTCTGACTGTGATTGTGTGGAATCTACAGGTGAATTTGGGCAGAACTGGCATCTGTAAAAACTTTTTTTTAAAATTGAAGTCTAGTTGATTTACAACGTTGTGCCAATTTCTGCTGTACAGCAAAGTGACTCAGTCATACGTATGGAAATGATTTTTTTTTTTTTTATTTTAGGGCTGCACTTGCAGCACATGGAGGTTCCCAGGCTAGAGGTCAAATCAGAGCTACAGCTGCCAGCCTACCCCACAGCCATGTCTGCGACCTGCACCACAGCTCACGGCAACGCTGGATCCTTAAACCACGGAGTGAGGCCAGCGATCAAACCCGCAACCTCCTGGTTTCTCGTTGGCTTTGTTTCTGCTTTGCCACGATAGGAACTCTTAATTCCATTTTCTTTTTTTATAACCATATTTTTTAAAGATTTAGTCCATTTCATGAACTTATGAGATTTAAAGTCAGTTATTTCCTTTTTTTTTTTTTTTGGCTGAAGTTCCTGGGCCAGAGATGAAACCTGTGCCACAGCCATGACAAAGTTGGATCCTTATCTGCTAGGCCACCAGAGAACTCCGAAGTCCATTATCTCTTAATCTTGGGATACAAACTATTTCTGTCACATACATAAGCCAATTTTTTTCCTGAGTAGTTTTTTTTAAATTGCAGTATAGTTCATTTACAATGTTTCACATATGCAGTGAAGCGATTCGGTTTTATATATATATATATAAAATACATTATATATAACAAACAAAATAATATAAAATAAATAAAATATCTGTTTATATATATAAATAAATAGATATTTTTCAGGTTCTTCCCTCTGTAGGTTATAAGATATTGACTATATTTCCCTTTGCTGTGCACTAGGTCCCCGTTTTTCTCTACTTTATATGTAAGCAGTGGGAATCTATTAAGCCCAAACTCCCAGTTTATCCCTCCCCCTTCCCCCTTTGGTGACCGTAAGTTTATTTTCTATGTCTGTGTGTCTATTTCTATTTTGTAAAGAAGTTCACTTGTATCCATTTTTTGTGTGTGTGTGTGTCTTTTTGCCATTTCTTGGGCTGCTCCTGCGGCATATGGAGGTTCTCAGGCTAGGGGTCTAATCGGAGCTGCGGCCGCCAAGACTACGCCAGAGCCACAGCAACTCAGGAGCCGAGCCGCGTCTGCGACCTACACCACAGCTCACGGCAACGTCGGATCCTTAACCCACTCAGCGAGGCCAGGGATCGAACCTGCAACCTCATGGTTCCTAGTCGGATTCGTTAACCACTGCGCCATGACGGGAACTCCATGTATCCATTTTTTTAAGATTCCATATATAAGTGGCATCATATGATATTTGTCTTTGTCTGACTGCACTTAGGATGCTCATCTCTAGGTCCATCCATGTTGCCACGAATGGCATTCCTTTCCTCCTTTTTTATGGCTGAGTAGTATTCCATCGTGTGTGTGTGTGTGTGTGTGTGTGTGTGTGTGTGTGTCTGTGTCTGTGTCTGTGTATATATGTACCACATCTTCTTTCTCCATTCATCCATTGATAGCATATATAAGTATGTTGCCAGGCTAGGAGTCGAATTAGAGCTGCAGCTCCTGGCCTACACTGCAGCTCACAGCAACGCCAGATCCTTAACCCCCTGAGCAAGGCCCAGGATTGAACCTTCGTCTTCATGGATACGAGTCAGATTCGTTTCTGCTGTGCCACGATGGAATGGACACTGTTGATGGACACTGAGCTGCTTCCGTGTCTTGGCTACTGTGAACAGTGCTGCTTCGAACACTGGGTGCAGGGATCTTTTTGAATTAGACTTTTCATCTTTTCTGCACATACACCCGGGATAAAGTTTCATTTCCTAATATTAATTTGATAAGATGATTTTCTGAGGACACTCTGGGCTCAGAGTCCCAGTCCTTAGGGCTCAGTGCCTAGGCGAAGGGAATGGAACCTTTTGGAAATACAGGGGGTGGCCGTGCTCCACGGGGCGCTCTGAGAGCCCCTGGGCTGCCGTCACCTTTAAGGATAATTCTGTCGACTAAAAATCTACCAAGGAAAACCATCCAAAACGACAGTTTTGTGTGATACAAGCCAGATGCTTCTCATGGGAGAAAAAACAAACACAGAAAAAAGAGAAAAGACCTACCCCCAACCCCCAATTTACTGCAACAACACGTGTGGGTCTGGCGCCAAGGCCAGAAGCCAGGACGTGCCGGCCACAGCGACCCTGCATAGACACTCCGTAGTCTGTGGTGACAGACATCGGGTTGGTGGCGACCTGGGGCCAGAGCAGGAGCGCTGCCTAGGAGGGGCCCAGGAGGACTTTTTGAGCTGATGGAAATGCTCTCTTTTGGTTTCGGAGCAGGTGACGTGAGCAGAAACAGCGTCCATCCTCATCACACTCTAAATGGCTGCATTTTGGAGGTCCCTGGTGGTATGACAGGTTAAGGATCAGGCAGTATCACTGCATTGGCTCTGGTCGCTGCCAAGGCACGGTTCAGCCCCTGGACTGGGCACTTCCACATGCCTCAGGGGCAGCCAAAAAAAAAGAAGCTACATTTTATTGTCAAATCTGCCACTTAGGGAGTTCCTGTCGTGGCTCAGCGTTAACAAGCCCAGCTAGTATCCATGAGGATGAGGGTTCGATCCCTGGCCATGCTCCTCTGTCCCCTGCCCGGCTCGCACCGCCGCGGGGAGCCAGGCGTCCGCAGGCGCCTCCTGGGCCCCCGAGCAAAAGCCCGGCTGTTTCCCCGGCGGCACAGGCGCCGCGCGGTTCGCCCAACCCGCCAGCCGCGTCTTCCGCGCCCAAGGGGCTGGGGCTCCGGCCCGGCTGCCTCGCGCGTCCCGGCTCCGCGCCGCCGGCCGCTGCGCCCCCTCGAGCGTCCCCATGGGCGCTGAGACGTGCCGTCGGGCTGGGAGCTGGGAGCCCCGCACACGCGGCCGCCTCCGCTCTTCATCCCGCCCAGTCCGCTGTCGGACAGTTTTCCTTCTGGGCAGGTGCTTCAGTACCAACCGCCAAAGGCAAGGAGGAGGGTCTTCCCCAGGCGGGCAGTCGAGGCAGGGCACAAATCATCGCCAGCGCGGCCGGGCCTGGGACAGTCTACCCCACCCCACCCCGCGACGGGCAGCTCTCCTTCCTCCGTGGCTCCATTTCAAGCGGTGCACATCCTTGAATAGAGACTACATTTCCCAGCCTCCCTCGCGGTGAGGCTGGTCACGTGGCTGGCGTCTAGCCAGCAGGCCCTGAGCCGATTTGGCCAAAGAGACTCGCAGGGAGAGGGGGCCCAGGCTGTCCTTTACTCCTTCCTCCTCTCTGTTGGCTGGAACGTAGACCTGATGGCTGGACCCGGGCTGCCATTTGAGCCACGTGAATGCAAGTTCCACCCAGCAGAACAGCCTGTGCTCTGATGCCACACACCAGCCCTGGACCACCCATTCTGGCGTCACTGATGAGAAAGGCATTGTCTTGTTTACATGGCTGCTGTTTTGAACACTTTCACATCTCTTTGGAAAGAGCGTGGGACAGTTTGGGCTTGGCTCCCCTAAGGGCTCTTGTCCTTGGGGTACCAACGAGTACGGGGGCCCACAGACTGCAGAGGCAGATTTTATCCACTGGGGCAACATGTACTGGGGTTAAACCTAGTCTCCAGGCTCCACCTCTGAGCCGGGCAAGGAGAGAGTTCTTTCCTTGCTCGTGCCCAGCACAGACGCTTCCTTTGGAATGGGGATGCGGTGGGGAGACGGCCAGAAGACTGCAGTCCCAATGCCAGCCACCTGGCCGTCAGACTCCACTGGCCGTCAGAGCCTTGCCCACCCCGGCCCCCTCTGCTGAGGCGCCAGGCCCCGTGGGGTGAGCTGGTAGCAGCCCACGACTGGTCCTGATGGTTCTGATGGAGGCGGTCTGCGGGTTTTTTGGCCTCATTCGTGGCATGCAGAAATTCCCAGGCCGGGGATCAAAGCCACACCATAGCTGCAACCCAAGCCTCAGGAGTGGCAGCACTGGGTCCTTAACCCCCCGTGCCACCAGGGAACTCCACTTGGTGGTGGTTTTTTTTGGGGGGGGGTCTGTGTCTTGAGGTGATACACATCCTGTGTCCTGCTGACCGCCCATTCTTTGTGGCCCTGGGCCCTGGCATTGTCCTCCCCTCTCCTTCTGACCAAAGGGGAGAACAGCTCACCCCTGCCATTTGCTTCATGAAGGACCGTGATGGGGTCGCTTCCCCAGGCCCCGGTTTGGGTTTCTTTCTGGGGACCGCAGAAGCCAGAAGCCACTATGGGGCTGTAAAACAAAGAATGTTGCCCACCACCCAGTTCTAGCAAGATCAAGTCATTAACCACTGCGGTCACTGACCTTCAGTGCGCCCTGAAAGGAATTCAGGGTGAAGCACAGCATGAGGGCCCTTGTGCTCTGGGAAGACAGGCCAAGCAGGGCCCTCAGAGAGGCAGCTCTCTCTCGGGAGGAATTCGGCCGAGGCCAGGCCCCTGCGTCTTCCCAAACACAGAAAAGCGAGAAAAGCGTGAACGGAGGTGCCCCTGCTCCAGAGGAGCAGGGACCTTCCGCGCACACGTGTGCCCGCCGCGGCACTGCCCGGCCCGGACGGCACGCAGGCCTGCCGCGCCCCGGCTTCCCAGCCAGCCCCAGGGCCACCGCAGGCTGTCTCCCGGCCGGCGTCCTCAGGAAGACCGCGGGTAGAACTCGGCTCTCGGCTCCTGTCGTGCATTTTAAAGTTTCCATCCAAAGGGCCGACAGACACGCTGGCGAAGCGACGGACCGCGGACCTCGATGACAGCGCTGCCCAAAGGGCCCCCAGGCCTGGCCCCAGCCCCTCCCTCAAGCCCCGCAAGCCAGGAGTGTCCCTGCAGCCACGACTGCCCAGGGCCTGGTGGGCGTTTCCTCCCGCCACCACCCCCGGCGAGGCCGGCCGATCCCGACCTACTCTCACCCTGGCCGGCTTTTCCCTCTGCGCCCCGGGCCCCTTCACTCTGTCCTGACGCAGTAAAGCCAGCCGCCCGGCTGCGGCCGAGCTCCTTGCTCAGCGCTGGCCTCGCTGCTCCAACCGAACCGCCGTCGGCTTCCCAGCCGTGGCCCCTGGCGCCCCCGCCCGGCGCACCTCGGCCAGCGCCCCATCCTGGTCTCCGCGGCCACCTCTTAGGAGACGGGGGTGGGCTCCGGGCAGCCGGGTATGGGCTCCAGGCCCGCGAGGGTGGCGCGCGCCCTCGCGACCGCTTCGGCCCGGCTGCCCCCAGCAGGCGAGAGCGCCGCCTGCCCGCAGCCCAGGGGCCGGGGTGGGAGCGGGGCGCCGCCTGGGACCCGGGGCCCCTGGACGCAGTGCCCGATGCGGCCACAGGGCGGCAGCACAGCCCGCGCCGCACGGCCCCGGGCCGGCGCCCCCACCCGGGTCGGAGCGCGGCCCTTCGAAATCTCCCCACCCCCTGCCGACGCTTCTGCTGTCCCCGCTCGAGAGAGTCCCGCTCCAGGCAGGAGCCGGCTCTCGGGGCCCCTTGTGCCTATCTATCCCTCGTCGCCCCCGGACGCCGCCGAGCGGCCCTCAGAGTCCCCGTGTACCGCTCGGGCCGCCTCCGCCCCTCCCGCGTCGCGCCGCGGCCCGAGGTCCCTAGACGCCGCCTCGGGGGGGAAAGGGGCCCGCCCGCACCCTCTCCGGCGTCCAACCACCCAGGCCGGGGCCTGCAGGAATGTCCCACCGCCTGCCTCGGCTCAGACCCCACCCGCGCGGGGCGCGCCGGAGCCCCGCGCGCAGCGGCGTCGGGTGGGCCCGGGGGTCGGGGGCCTCCAGAGCGAGCCGCCCTCCCCAGGCCGCGACCTCAGGACAAGGGGGACAGCTGGTCTGTACCCCTCACACCCGCTGCCCGGCGAGCGGGTGCGCGGGGCGGCGGCGGCGGGGCGGCTCCCGTGCGCCCACGGTGCTTTGCCGCTGCCGGCGAGTGGCCCCCCCCCTGGTTGGCAAGGCAAAACTCGGGCCTCCGTGAGCGCTCGCCTCCCCTGGGCCAGGCGCGCACTGCCCAGCCCCGGCCCCCATGGCCGAGCCCCCAGCCTCCGAGCCGGTTTCCCCCTGCGGGCGCCCCCGCCCGCCGGCCCCCGCCTCCCACCCCGTCCTCATTAGCATAGCAGCTGCTCGCCGAGCGGGGACCCGCGCGCAGGAAAGGGCAGAGGCCTCGTGAATGAATGGGGGCCGCGGCTTTGGAGCGGGCAAGAGAAGAAAGACCGACAGACGGACGCGCGGAGGGACGGCCCGACGTACAGCCAAGCAGAAGAATGCGCCAGGCGGAGGGGAGGGGCGGGCTGGTTGCGAGCCGGAGCCCAAGCCCGCAGAGGAGGGGCTGCGCTGCAGGCCTTGGAGGAGCGCTCCCCGGGGTTCCCAGACCTCCCACGGCCGCAGGCTCACGCTCTGGCCTCAGGCTTTGTTTCTAAATTGCCCCATTGCCAGGCCTCCTTTCCCGTCCTCAAGGCCCAGGGGACCACCGGTCGCCTTTCGGCCGGCTCCACGGCTTCGGGCGGCATCCGCCTCCCTGGGGTCAGGCTGCACCCTGTGCCGCACTGTGCCAAGCTGCAAGGCCTTCGAGGGACAGAGACCAGCGGCCCCTTCCCGCTCCTTCCTCCACCCGTGTCTTTGGCCCTTGGCCCTTAGTTCTGGCCTCCAGATCACCGCCTCCCTGCTCTGGGTAGCCCTGCCCTGGCTCCCACGCCTGCTGGCTTTGGACATGGCAATTTCTGGCAGGCCATTTTCCTGCATTTCCTGGTCTCTCTCTGGCATCCCTTCCAACAGTAGACACTTCCTGAGTCCGGCCGGGGTCAGGTCAGAGAGATGGACCAACTGACAGGAGCCGCCAGCCCTCCCAGCTGGGGAGGGGGCAACCCCGCCCTCGCCCACTTGGTGCGTCCCTTTCTCCGTGGGCTTCTCCATGGCCCAGCCCCTGACTGCAGGGCCACACGGCCCCGGGTCTCCACGGTGCCTCTGGCTGGGACCCCGAGCTGGCCTCTACACGCACAGCGGCAGATCCTGGCCACAGAGAGGCTTGAAGAGCTGGTCCCGTCCCTGAAGGCCTGCCTGAGGATGGGTGACAGAGACCCAGGTGACAGGTGCCAGGGCCACTTCCTGATGGCTGAGCACAGAGGCCCGGGAGCAGGAGCCTGCAGCCCCTGCCCAGGTGTTTACAGCTTTGACCCCCCCCCCCCCCATGGCAGAGCGCCCCCCACCGCCCCGGCCTTAGAGTGTGTGTCTGCGCTCAGGGCTCTGCCCAATGACAGGGAAATCAGTAGCGTGTCCTGCACGGCACCCGGCGTCCTTACCACCAGCCTCGGCCCAGGCTGACGGGGCCCTCTACGCACAGAACCCTGCTGAGGTGCCCCCACCTGCCCCACCGCTGACGCTGACAGGCTGAGGGGGCCTGGCTTCCCTTCTGTCCACGCTGGAGAGAAAACTCCCCGTGAGCAGCACAAAGTCTCAAGAAGTGTGTCCTATGGTGGCAGCCGCGTGTCCGGGAAGCACCCTGGTGTCCATGCCGCAGGCTGGCCGGCCTCTCCACCCTGGGAAACTTGAAGGGGCAGCGCCTGGCTGGGGCCCCCTCGCCCCAGGCTAAGGCCACACACAAGCCACCTGGGATTCTTGAGCTGGCCTCCTCCCTCTCCTCTGGCACAGGGCCCCACGTGGTGCCCAGGTCTGACTTCCTGCTCCAGATGCCCCAACGGACGTCCAAGTTCTTGGAGCAACGCTCCTTCGGGGCCAGGCCCCCCTGGAAGGCTCAGGGCGGACCTTCCCACTCAGCCTGAGCGAAGGGCGGACACAGCCTCCCCGGGGGCTCACTGGCATCAACTATTCCCCTCGCTCCTGTGTTGTCTAAGCACGGAGCCAGCCCCAGTCTAGTGGGCCACCTGGGGGTCAGTACATGCTGTTTAACCAACTGAAAATTCACTCAGAAGACCCTCCGGGCAGAACAGAGCTGGAGATGCAAAGGGTGTCTTCGGGACAAAAGGTAGCTGACACCCTCAGGCCTCTCACAGGGGGTGTGAAAGCTGTACGGGGGGGGGGGGAGTTACCTTGTAACTCTTAACTTCCTTTTGCTGGGCCCTCCCAGTCTATGGGTTGGGGGCAGCTGTCCCCCCACTGCCCCCAGGCCAGCCTCAGGGGTGGACCCAGAGTCCCCACACCACACTGGGGTCTGTGCTCTGGGGGAGGGGCTGCTGCGGGGTGTGCTGGCCTCCTCAGCCCCCCGGTGGAGAAAGGGCCTTTGACTCTTCCGAAGTGACCCACTATGTCCCCCCCAATTTGAAAGATACCCTTTCTGTGCAGCAGGTGGCCCAGCATTAACCCACAGTAGCGGGTGGGGGTGGAGAGACAAGAGGGGCCTGATTCCTCCTAAAACCCCTGGCTTCTCAGGCTGGCTTTGGAGGGGAGGGCGTGGGAAGAGCTTCAAGCAGAACTTTCCACGTGGAGGCCTCAGCTGCTGTGCGCGCGCAGGGGGGGAGGGGGGGGATCCTGGGCTCCCCTGAGCGCCCCACTCCCACGGCTGGGGAAGGCGGATGGGCCCAGGCCCTCCCAAGTCCCGTGGATGGCCAGCCCGGAGCCAGCTTCGCAGGCTCTGTCCTCAGGTGGAGACAACAAGCTCGGAGCAGCTGTCCCCAGCAAGCAGCCCGTCGCAGTCCGACCTCGCCCCAGCGCCATGCCCAAGAAGAACAAACAAACTTTTCGTTATATATAAAAAGATCAATGAAAAATTTATTCATAAATTTTTCACGCTGGGCTACAAGTCTCTATCGTACACTCAGGACGTGCTGCAGCCTTCATCCAGTTAGACGTGATCACACCAGGACCCATGCACGGCTTCCACGTAAGCCTAGGAAGTCTTAACGTTAATTAACATAATTAAAAAGGTATTTGCATCTAGAAAAAATATACAGAAAAACTCCTTTTGGAGTAATCTGTGCCTCAGTTTCAATGTCTGCTTGTTTCACTGACATTATCAATATATTCTTCTCACACAAGGTTTTATAAAAAGCCACAGATGACGGCCCAAATCTGACCAGCCACGCACAAAGGGCCTCCACCCACCTGTGTCCTCAAGTGCTCCCCATTTTTGCACGAAGGGTCAGCAGCACTTCTACCCTGGGGAAGCCTCATTTAAATTTGAATAATTCAGCCTCCCTTTTATTTCTCAGGATCAAAACAACAAGGGGTGTGGGGTTGCATAGAAAATTGGAACCTCGGAGACCAGGAAGGGCGCCTTTCGGGACAGAACGTGACGCAGAAGCCCCGCCTCCGTCCCAGGTCCTCGCGCGGCCCCTCCCGGCGGCCCCTCCCCCGTGGCAGGATTTTTGGATTCGAATCGGGTCCTTGAAGCTCCAGGAGGCTGAAGAGGGGCAAAGCGGCCCAACTCACTCGGCAATTAGCACAAGAGATTCACAGTCTTATAGGTATTTTATAAAAATATAAATATGGGTACAGTTGCCTTCACAACGCTGGATACAACGCCCTTTAAAATTGGGTTTATAACCAAGATTCAAAAAATACACCTAAAACTTGGCTTAAAATATGTTAATATTTTATATCCTGTCATAAATGTTATGACATTTAATCGTGGCAAATTCGTTTACTTTTTTTTAAAAAAAGTGTGCAACCGACTGTTAACTATAATAGGACTCACTAGAAAAGGTTCGATTTCCTCCTCCCCGCCCGTCACCGCCACACCCGAGCACCCGGCTCCCGCGGAAGCTCTGCAAACCGGCAGGCTTGGGGGATGGTGGCCTCTCACCGGAGATGGGGCGGGAGGCCCGGGGCTTCCAAAACTCACGCGGACTTGGGCGTGTGAGTGAGAGGGAGGGAGGGCGAGGGGCGAGGAGAGAGGTGCGGGAGAGAAGCCGGAGGGCGAGGGAAAGCACGGGAAACCGTCGGGCTGGGCGGTATTTTCAGTGCAACCAAGAAATGACAGACTCAAGTTTTTAGCTTTAAGACTAGGAAAAAAAAAAAAATGCATCTCCCCCCATAACCACATTGACCACGCACAGTATCTTCCAAACAAACAAACAAACAAACGAAAAAAACCAGGCGCACAAACTTCACCCACAAATACGCACACACGTGATAAATAGTTTGGAACCCCGGGAACAGCAGAGCGCCTCCTCCGTCGCGCGTCGGCCACGGGTCCTTCCACCTTCAGGAGAAAACGCTGCGAGCGGAGGATCCGGTGTCTCGGGATTCCGAACTTGCTGGTCGCGAGACTCAAATTTCAAAGGGGCTGAAGCCCGCGCCCCGCCCCCACCCGCACGGCGGCGGGCGGGGCCGTGGGAAGCGCTCCGACCGGTCCCGGGCGGCTGCGGGGGGCGCCGGCCCCGAAGCCGCGGGCGGGTGCTTTGCGGCGCCCCGTGGGCACCGAGGTGCGCGCCGGACTCGTGGTGGCCGCGGGCGCCGAGGGCAGGGCGCACACCGAGGTAGTTGGAGGGAAGGTACAGCAGGGAGGACATATGCGCGGGGCCTGAGTGCGGGTCGGGGGTCCAGGCCGGCATCACCGGCCGCTGCCCGAGTACTTGGCCTTGGTGATGAGATAGAGCACGATGTCCTGGTGGCCGCCGAACGCGGCGATGTGCAGCGCGCTCCAGCCGTCGCGGTTGGCCAGGCGGATGTCGGCGCCGAACTTGACCAGCAGCTTCACCAGCTCCAGGTTGCCGTCGATGACCGACTGGTGCAGCGCCGTCTGGCCCTCGGGACCGAACGAGTTCACGTTGAACTCGCAGTTGGTCATGTTCTGCAGCAGCGACTGCAGCTCCTGCGTGTTGCCCTTGCGCACGGCCTCCTGGAAGATACGCTGCGTCTGCGGCGCCGAGCAGGTGGACAGTTCGGCCTGGCTCATGCTGCCTCCGGGCGCGGGCCGCGGGCCGGGCCGGGGCTCAGTGTGGACGGCGGCTGCAGCTGCGGCGTGGGCCCCCGGCTGTCTCGGGGAGCGCCTCGGCGCATGGAGTGTGCGGCGCCCCCGGGCCCCGCACACCGCCCCTGGGCGCTCCAGGCGCTGGGGGCCGGGGGCCGCCGCGGCGGGACCCCCGCCACATCCAGCTGCGCCCGGCGGGCGGGCGACGAGGGCAGGCGCTGCGGTCGCGGGGCCGGTCGGGCCCGGGCGGCGGCGCCGCGCGCTCCCAGTCCCTGCTCCCTTCGGTTGCGGCTCCCACGCGCCTCCCCACGCGCCGCTGCACTCACCCACCCGCCGCGCCGGGGCGCCTTTTACCTCCTTTATATTTGCATAACAATAGAGCGCCCGTGACGCGCGCGCCGGCCGTTCGCCGATTGGGCGGGCCCGCGTGGGGGCGGTGCCGGGGGGGGGGGACGGGCCCGGGGGCGTGTCCAGCGGGGCGCGCCGCGCGGCAGGGGGCGCTGGTCGCCGGCCTCAGGCCGCGAGGAGCCAGGTGGCCCTGGGGGCGGAGGTCTGCGTCTCCGCCGTCATCCCGCCCACTCTCCCTCCGGCCACCTGGGGAAGTCCAAGCTCCCTGCGCGCGGACGGGCCAAGCCCCGCCCCGGGCCGAGCGCGACCCCGAGGAGACCCGATGTTGGCCTCCCCTGGGTGGGTCTTCGCGGGCTTCTCAGATCCGCGTGCCCGGGTAGAGACCTCAGGTCTCCCTCCGCGCTTCCGCAGCGCTGGCTGTGGACTCTCCGCATCCCCAGCACCCCGGGCCCTCTCCTGAGCAGAACCCGCCCAGCTCGGCCTGCAGGACACAGTTCTGCGAGGTCTCAACCCCACGAACTGCTCAGGCGTGCTGATCTCAGCCATGCGGGGCCCTCCCGCTCGAGAGGGCTCCCCTGGCCGCCTGGGTCACCCCGACTAGGGTTGAGTCCCTAAGTTGACCCGCACGAGGAGCCAGACCCCTGGGTTTCAGCCCTGCCCTGTGAAGAGCCTAGGTGAAGAAGCCCAGGGCTGGAGGCGGCTTGGCAGGAAGTTCCTCAGGTGGGGGCAGTGAGCAGGACCGCGGGGCCTGCCTCCCTCCCCTAGGCCACCCCTATCAGCACTCCAGGGGACAAGTAAGGCCTGGCCAGGTGAGCAGCCCCAGGTAAGGCGGCAGTGCTGCTCCAAAAGGGAACTCTGAAATGAGTCATTTCCAAACAGTAAACCCACTTTTTATGGACACTAACCCTGCCTCCAAATTTCCTCCTTCGGACGTTACAGTTTATAGCTCTGCTGCGGTTGCTGCAAATTAAGGAGGAGTGACTCTCCAAAGCAGTCGGCCTGGGGCAGTGGAGCCGCAGCTAGTGCTGGAATTCCTTCAAGGCCGCTGGGAGTTCCCGGGCAGGCCACCCTGTTAGGCCTTGTTGGGGGATGAGCTCCTGTGGGTGTCCGCCCTGTGTCCCCCCGCTTGACACCCACGTGGGTGCGCACCCTCCTTGCTTGGCCACCTGGGGGGCGGGTCACAGCCAAGCAGGGAAAACTGGGCAAGACCTGAGACCTGACCCTGGCTGCCTCCCCTGTCCTTCTGGTGGCCAGGGCTTTGCTTTGGTCATCTGAGGCCAGTGGTCCAGCTGCTCTGCTCAGACCTCCTCCCCCCGGAGGCTCCCCACAATGCGGGTGGGAGGCCCAGGGCAGAGCAGAGACGGAAGGAAGCCCCAGTCCGGCCCCTGTGCTTAGCCTGGCCATGGGCGTCGTGACCCAGGGGGTGCTGCTGCTCGCAGGAGCCCATCCTTTGCCCCGCTCATCCTGAGGGGATGTGTCCCTGGGCCCAGTTAGGGGGCCTAGGATCAGTAGCTGTTGAACTGTGACCCCCTTGAGGGTGGGGCCCTGAGCACCTCGAGCTCCCTGCCTCCCCAGCACCAGCCATGAGGCCTGGGCTGCGAGGGCGGCCGAGCCAAGGCTGTGCTGGGGCTCCGTGCACCCAGGTCACGTTCACCTCCGGACAGGGACCATTGGGGTGGGTAGGCGTGACCCTGCTGCTGGCCACCCACCCGCCACCCCACTGCTCCCGGGAACAGCATGGAGGAGGGGGCGCTCTGAGGACACGTCTGGGGGCAGGAGCACCTTCCCAGGCCATCCCCAGAGGGTAGTGGGTTCACGGACAGGCCCCAGGCCAGGTGGGCTGGGCCCCCTGGCCTGGAGAAGAGCATCTGGAGACCCTGCTGGGCCTGGGAGCAGAGCTTGGGAGAAAAGTCCCATTGACACCCGCGGCGGGCGTCAGGGCTGCAGACAAAGGGGCCCTGTGAGCTCAGTGTGGGAACGCGAGGCCGCCACCTCGGGCCATGAAATTGTCAGCTCGGTGCCCCCGGCAGGGATGGTGTGGCCGGGATGGCCACGGGAGCCTCGCCTGAGGTGGCTGCCTCTGCCCCACCCGGAGTTCGGAGTGTGGCTCAGACAGGTGGAGCTCCGGCCACCCCGGGACCCCCACGGGGGCTGATGGAAGGCCTGTGGCTCATGCTCCTCCACCACAGCCGAGGGTGATTTGCTCAGGGTCATGCTGGTCCACGGCCCATGTGCCAGGAGCGGCCCCATTCAGGGACAGAACAGGGAGGGGGCAGTGGGGCCCGTATGGGGCACCGGCTCCCAGTCAGTGCTTCCTAAGTGTTTGCCAAAGGACACATCCAAGAGGAGGGGGAGGGGGCCCACCAGGTGCCAGGCCCTGTCCTTGGAGAAGCCCCCTCCCATGTTTGTGTCACTCCTTGGTGATGCTGTCACTTCCACAAACAGGCAACGGCTCACTGGCTCCTCAGGAGACTCCCTCGACCTGGGACCTGGGGGGCAGACCGAACCCTGACTGCAAGGCTGGGCCCTGTCCCTCTCCCGGGAGCTGGCCGCCTGGGAAGGCCACGGTGGGATGGGGCCAGAGTTAGCCAGGGCTCCCCCGACCACGGATCCTCCTCCTTCAGAGGCTCAGAGCCATGGGCAGTGGGAACTGGACCCGGGCTGGGAAGGTCCAGGTGGGACAGCAGCAGGGGGAGGACAGCATGGAGGGGGCGCTGGCCAGAACCGGCCGAGGCCGCGGCCACCTTAAAACACTAGGCAGCGGAGGGAGGCTGAGCGGGCAGGCGGGCAGTGGGGGCGGGGCTTCCAGCTAATTCATTAAAATGTGTCGGGGAGCGTGGGAAAGAGGAGAGTGTTTCTTCCCAGCAGCCCAGACACCTGGTAGAAGGGCCGAGCGGATAGAGATCAAATAACAAACACTCAGCCCCGGGCCAGCGGCGGCCGAGCCCCGAGCGGAGGAAGGACAGCCGCCCGGGGCAGGAACTGCAGCAGACAATCGCTGTGGCAGCACAGCCTGGCACCGGCCGCGGCCCACCCCGTGGGCCTGGTGTCTGACCCCAGCCAGAGAGGGGCCTGAGGCCGCCCCCAGGAGAGGAGGGCGCCTTCCTCAGGGCCTGGGCCCCGGCGGCTGGCAGTGAGCACCTGGAACAGGCCCTGATCAGCTGCCCTCTCCTCTCCCGGAGGCCTGCACGGGGCGCGGGGCAGGAGGGCAGGCTGGGGCTGGGGCTGGCCCTGCTGGGCTGGGGGCGCCCAGAAGGCCGCGGTCTCTATCTCCCGCAGCCTGGGGTCCTGGCCTCTCCTTGGCTCCAGCCTCTGTCTGCCAAGGGCCGGCGGCCACGGCAGGGCTAGCCGGGCAGAGCGGTCTTCAGGATGCAGCTGGGCTGGGAAGCCGGTCGGCACCCCCGCTGCTTCCTCTTAACCCAACGGGGGAAGGAGTGTGGTGAGGCTGCCGCCCCAGGACAGGACGTGGGCCAGAGGTTCTGCTCCGGGAAGCAGCCCCCCAGCCACAGAGGGTCCCCTGTTCACCTTGGCACCCCTGCCTGACCCGCAGGCTCAGCAGTGACCTCGGGGCGGAGGGAGGCCAGAGGGGCAGAGCGGTCCTCACACATGGCCCTTGTCCCGGGCTGGCCTCTTTCCTCTGTGGAGCCACGCAGCTGGCCCCGGACTGCTGGGGTGCTGAGTGGGTCAGTGCCTGGCACGCAGTGGGGCTCAGAGGTCATGGCCATCCCTGGCATGGTCAGGAACACATGACGAGGCAGAGACAGGCATGGCACTCCCCATGCCCTCTGGGGCTGCAGACGCGCCCCTGCGGAGAGGCGGCCCCTCCCCAGCCCCCCAACCCCCAGGCTTCCGCCTGGCTTCTCAGCCAAATCTGAGCTGGTTTCCGCTCGGGGCAGGAAGGCCAGGAAAGGGATGTGAGCCAGGGTGGGTGCGCGTTCCTGGGGGCGAGCCAGGAGGAGGCAGGCAAGGGCAGGACGCTGTCTGGGCCCAGGCCCGCCGCTCTCGGGAGCCCTGACGTGGCGGTCCCCCCCCCCCGCCCCCACCACTCCACCTGGCAGCCCCCAGGGGCTCTCTGGGGCAGTGGCCGGGCTGAGCCTTGGCTTCCTGCAGAACAGCGGCTTCCTGCTGTTGTGACGAGAAAGCCTCAGAGCTCGAGTTCAGGTTTCTCTACCAAGGGGAGGCCACCCAGCCCTGACCCCGGGGGAGGGAGAGAGGCCGTGCGGGGTCACGTCCCGGCCGGCGAGGGGGCCAGAGCAGTGGACTCAGGGCTGCTGCCCCCCACCTGGCTAGGTCAGGGCCTGTTCTTCAGGAAGGGTCCCCAGGGCCCCTGGATCACTGGAGTTTGACGTCCCAGGAGGGTTCGGGCTGGGACCCTAGGGCCTGCTGGAGGGGGGGCAGGGACGAGCATGTCCTGCATGGCCTGGAGGCCTGGCCTTTGTCCTGAGAAGGCTGGGGAGCGGGCGGAGGCGGGGGGCCACCCAGCCTTGGGGGCCTGTTCCCCCCAGCCCAGCCCCCTGGCCCCACTGAGCTCTCGCAGATCTGGGGGGCCGCCCTGGGCCAGCCCTTGGCCTTCGCCCAGGCCACATCCCCCCGGCAGGCGTGGCCTTCCTGCCTCCTGTGTGCCTCATTGCTGAGCACCAGGCCTTCCCGGCTGAGGGTCCAGGGACAGAGGCGGGGCCGAGCGTGCGCAGGTGCGCGGGGTGAGCGGTACCCAGGGGAACGAGTCCACCGGCAGCACCTCTGCAGCTTTTCCACTTTTACTCTTGGCTGCCCGGGCCCTCAGCAGGGCTGGGGGCCTCAGGAGGGGCTGCCAGCCGGGCCCAGGGCTTGGCTCGGCTCGGGGATGCCAGGGGCCATTTGCAGGATTTCTCGGAAGTTGGTGGCGACTCGGCGCAGGTGGGAGCCCTCCCAGAAGACTTTGCCGCAGCCCGTGCAGCAGTAGAAATGCCGCAGCCCCGGCCGCCGCAGCACACCTGCTGGGACCCCTGAGAGCTGCAGCTGGGCGCCGCTGCCCAGTGTGGCCGGCACGTGGGTCTGTAGGTCTGCCTCCTCCAGCCAGCGGCAAGGGGGGTCATAGGTGCAGGGCCCTGGGGGCTCTTCTGGGGCTGAGCCTGGACAGGTGGAAGCAGCCACCCTGAGCCCCCAGCCCTCGGGCACGCGCCACCCCCCATTTCCCTAGCAGCCCCCCACCCCCGCCCCGCCCCGGCCTCGTCCTACCCAGGCAGCTCTGGTTCACAGGTCACCGTCCTTCTCTCTTCCTCGCCCTCCCCGGCCTCCCGCCCCAGGCACAGGGACCTCCCAAGAGTGGTCCTCTCTGCCTCCTCTTGGGGTGGGCCCAGGTGCCAGGTCCACGTGTCCGTGGCGGGTGGTCCCAGGACTCACCTGTCTCCAGCTCATCCTCGCTTTGGGCGGCATCCTCGCTTTGGGCAGCCTCCTCGCCTGTCAATCAAGGATGGCAGGGTCTATCGCAAGGACAGGCTGGCGGCCCCAGCACCCACAAGGCACCTCGAATCCGAGTGCCCAGCCTCACCCCCACCCTCAGCAGAGAGAGTAAAGGGCAGGGGGCCAAGGGTTTGGGTGCCAGCCCAGTCACCTCCCACGGGAACGTGCACCTTGGGACTGTTCTTGAGGCTCAAAGGTCCTTGGGAAACATGTTTTGGGCGCAGATCTGCCTGCCGATTAGGGCACTTGGGGGCCTGAGAACTGGCGGGCAGGGTGGGGCGGGGGCGGCCCGTCCGTGGCGATGAGCCGATAAGCCCACAGCCAAGGAGTGGGTTTCGCAACCAGCCTGCACCGGGGGGGAGGGGGGTGGGTGGGCAGGGCCCAAGGGACCCGTGGGAGCTCAGGGTGCCAGGACAGACCCTGGAAGGCAGCTTCCTCCTGACTCCATGAGAGGGCCCCGTCCCCACAGAGGGCACGGGGTGACGGCCAGGCCGGCAGCCGAGGGGGGGGTCAGTGCAGGACAGAAGCACTGGCCAGCAGGCGGGCGGGAGAAGTGTCCCCCAGGTCCCCTGTCCCTCGTGATCGCTCAGCAGACACTTCTTTTGCAGATGGCCCCAGATTAACTGCAGCCGGGACCTGAATGGACAAGGCCCCCAGCCCAGCCCTGCGGCCTCCCTGGAGCCCAGCGAGGGCGCGACCTCCATCTGGCCTCCCTGTCTCATCCCAGGCTGTCTGGCCCCGGTCCTTACCTGGCAGCCCCCAAGACAGCAGACCGCTCACCAGGGTGCTGCTCAGGCCGAGTGTGAGCCTCTGGGTTGGGTGCTGGGGGTTCAGAGAGGCCCTCCCCTCCCAGGCCTCAAGCTTGCCGTGGCCACGCCGTGGCGAGCCGAGGCTGCCCAGCGCCGGACGAAAGCTGGTCCGACAGTTCCCCCGCGGCGCGGCGGCCCCTGCTCTGGCCCCAAACCTCACAGGGAGGTGGGGGCACAGGAGCAGCAGCGAGAGGACGGGTCCTGGAGAAGCACCGGTCCCGCCCTCGCCCGGGGAAACCTGCCTTGGGGGCCGGGGGCTCGTCCTGCTTCCGCTCACCCAGACTCACCTTCCTCCGACGGCGCAGCGAGGGACCGTGATCACGCGCACAAGTGAACGCACGTGTGCTCTGTGTGTGCCTGGGCCCACCTGCGTGTGTGCGTGTGGGAACAAGTGTGTGTGGGAGTGCGTGTGCCTATGAGCATACACATGTGTTCTCGTGTCAGGTGGGTACACGTGTGTGCCTGTGCCCCCCTGTGTGGGGGAGGGGAGCCGGTGGCTAGGCAGAGCCCACTGGGGAGAAAGTGGGGGACGCTACCCCAGAGGGGCCCCGAGTCTCAGCACACACAGAGGAGCAGAGGCCCTGAACACTGCTTCCCCCGCCCCCCGCCGCCCGCGCCTCCCCAGCCACCCCGTGGGTGAGCCCTGGAGGACCCAGCAGCTGGGCCGCGGGCCACAGACACCGCACCTGAGCCGGGCACACTCTCACCTGTCCTGCCGGGGCCTTCGCGGTGCCCACTGAGCCTCACGAGCTGCTTCATCATGTCCTTGGAGACCTTCAGGTACTGGTCACAGTTACAGGCCTGGGGACAGAGGAGGTGCTGAGGCCGGGCGGGCCCTCTGTCCCCCTGCTCCTGGCCCTGTGCTCCTCACAGCTCTGGGTCTGCCCGGGAGGTGTCACAGAGGCCAGCGACACATTCCCTTTCTCTCCTGCAGGACTGCGGGACACACCGTTTCCTGGCAGCGCTCCCTGATTGCATGGGCTCCTGGTGGGCCCTGGGCGGCCTCTTCCAGCTCCTAAGACCGTACAGGACTCTGCCATCACCGAGGCTGTCCTCCCCAACCCCAGAGTCAAGCCTGGGCTCCCCCTGATGCTTGGCCTTGCTGGGGTACACAGGCTCAGCGTCAAAGGGTTAGGTTGGGCAGCCCCACAGCTGCTCTGACCCCTCAGCCCATCTTGGGGCCACATGAGTGTCTGTTTGTCACTGACACCTGGGGCTTGCCCCTGCCTCAGGGGCTGCATGGTCTGGCCCCTGCTGGGCACCAAGTGTGTGTGGGGTCTGGAGCAAAGCCACTCTTGCCTCCAAGAGTGCACCTGCACAGTGCACTGAGCCCTGTGCAGGTGCTCAGCTCAGTTCCACTGGCCTTCCTGTCCTTGGGGGTGGGTGGGGGGGTGGGCGCAGCTCTGGCAGACCATCCTGCCCTTGCAACCTGCGCCCCCAGGGGCCACTCTGACAGTCACTGCCTGGCAGGGTGATGGGTCTGGAAGTAGGATTCCCAAGGGAGGCTGAGCTGAGAGCAGGAGGGCCTCCCCGCCATTGCCATCTTGGCAGGGGAGTGAGCCGGTCCACAGAGGGGCAGGGGCTGCGATCTATGCGCAAGTGATGGCTCCTGACCCTCCTTGCCGGGGCTCTGTGAGCCCTGCCAGTGCCCTGGATGACAGGGCTCCTGGGGTGGGCTGTAGGCAGTGGCCACAGGCCCCTGGACCCACAGGGGGAGCTCTGCCCTGCCCCCACACGCCATGGTCTCACGGGCCTTTCATCAGTGAGCTGTTCTACCTGTGGCCTCGCCTCCAGCATCACAGCCCTAGGGGGTTGGGCAGGGGCTCAGGCAGGACGGCCTCTGCCGGCAGGCTGTGGCCGAGGCCTCCCCCCCCCCCCAGCAGACTCTAGGCTGGCCTCTGGCCCCGAGAGACCTCTGTGGGCTTTGCCCTCCTGGTTGCAGGTCCAGAGCTCCTGGGAAAGGCGTGCAAGCAGAACCCTGGCTGCAGGTCAGTCATCCAGGCCCAGCTGGGGAAGAAGCTGAGAATAGGCAGGCAGTCCAGCCACTGGCCACTGCCCAGGGCTGTCTGACAGAGGCCCCCGCTCTCCCCGTCCGGGTCACTGGAGGGGACACCGGCAGGTGTGGGAGGGACGGTGCAGCAGGAGGAGCCTGTGGCTGGTCGGCCAGCCTTCCTGGGACTGGGCGGGGCCGCCAGCTCATGCTGACTCACCTCGCAGACAAACGCCTGCTTGCTGTCCGCAAGGGCCTGGCCCCACCCTCGGGAACCACCGGTGCTAGTTTTCCCACGGCCGCTGCCCACTGTCGGGCCTTGCCGTCACCCCAATAGGGCCCTGGGAGGCCCTGCCCCCACCCCCACTCCTGGCCGGAAAAGCCGGTTCTGAGCCGTTGGCCCGCCCTCTGCCCTGAGGTCCCCTCTGTGGGAAGGCCCAGCACCCGGGCCTCCCTGCCCATCTCTTGTCCACCCCAGGGTCCAGCGACCCTTGCCTGACCACCTGCTGGGGGTGGTGCACCTGCCCTCGTGGGGCTTTGGCTGAGTGCGTGCCTGTCTTGGGCTTGCACTCAGCCAGAGCCCCTGGAGCTGCAGGGCTGCCTGGGGCTCCCTGGACACGAAGGGATGGGGCTTCCTGCTTCCCGTGTTGAAGAAGGGGCTTCTGAGGGGCTGTGTGGCTCACAGTCACACTTCTGGCTGCTGCGGACCCCACACCAGGGTCACCCAGCCTCCCCTGGCCCATGGGGTGTGTACAGGTGGTGTCTACACCACGCCCACTCCCTGCGTGGCACACAGACCCCAGCCTGGGGCGCCAGCCGATCTTGTGGGTCTTGCCCGGTCTCTGGGCTCCCATCTAGTCCAGGAGCCTGAGGGCGGGCGGGGCCAGCCTCCACCCCCAGAGCCTGGCTGCATGGGATGGGCCAGGTGAGTTGGGGGCAGGAGAGGCTGGGAAGTTTCCTGACTCCCCCGTCCCAGGGGTCCACCTGCACGGCTGGTTCCCACGGCGGCTTGGAGCCTACGCCCCCCCGCCCCTTGCTGCCTGCCAAGCCAGGGCATGACTAGGGACTGCCCCAGGCGGGGGCACGAGCCGAAGGTGTGAGCCAGGCTGCCTCCCTGGGGCTGGGCTGCCAGCAGGCACTGGGAGAATTCGGGTTCCTCCGGGACTGAGACTTGGGGAGGGGACAGCTGGAGGGCTGTGAGGGTCGGTTCCCAGGAGCAGGCCGGCTCTCAGCTCTGAGCGAGCAGTCCCAGCCACACCTGCCCAGGGGAGTGACTGCAGCCTGCAGAGCCATAGCAGCGCCAGAGGTAAGGTCACGGCGCCTGTCCTGAACCATGCATCCCCACGCGTCCTGGGTGCGCGCTGGCTGTGGTCCCTGCTGTCTGCTGGGCACGTGCCAGAGAGTGGAGGGCCGGTACACAGGTGTCAGGAGTGGGGAGAGCCAGGGCCACAGCGGGTGGCAGGAGGGCCGGGAGGTGGAAGGGTCCCTTGCGCGGAGCCCACCGCCCCTCCCAGAGCTGAGCGGCAGAGGGCCAACTGGCTCGGACCTGCCTGTAAACACCCTTGAGCCCCCCTAGCCCTGGGCCTCACAGAGTGGGGGGCCAAGGGAGAGGGGAGGGCGGGAGATGAGCGGCACCCGGGACCGCCAGGGCACAGGGCGTGAGAGAGCACCAGTGCTCCCAAGGGGGAAGGGCGGCAGGAAGTGGCCTTTCCAGGCTGGGAGCCTAGGGAAGGGCTGGCCTCTGAAGAGGACCTGGGCCGGGCTCCCCGGGTAGGCCGGCCACCACGGGACTCCTGAGCCCCCACCCCTGCCCGGCGGGCCCCCCACCCGGCGGGAGCCAGGCCCGATCTGAGGTGTGAGGTGCGGTCCGTCTGGTGGCCAGGCCCCGGGAACTCCAGTCTGGGACCTCCGACCCCACAGCCAGGAGGGCGGGGGCTGGAGCTGAGTGAGGAGCTGTGACAGACCCTGGGGTAACCGGCCATTTCTTGCTCATTTAGGGCAAATTTACAGCAAAGCACAAAAAAGCAGCAGAAAGTGGCCACTGAGCGAGAAGGGCGTTTCTAGCACCTTCCCGCACACCTACACACGGCTAGGCTTGCCCACACCCGTGTCACAAGAGCGGGGGACACGGTGGGTCTCAGCTTCAGGACACCAGTGTCACTGTTCCCAGCGCCCTGCAGCCCGTTTGGTCCCTGCCAAGTGCCACCCCCTGCTGTCCTCACTTGTCCTGAGACTGCTGGGTCCAGAGGCCTGCCTGGGCCGGCTGTGCACCAATGACCCCCAGAGCCACCCCAACAAATGGTGCTGGGTACAGGGCCAAAGGGCTGGTATGAAAGCGCCCCGGCCTGGGGGCGGGCCTGACACCTCGCCAGCGGCCGAAGGGGCGGAAGCAATTAGGCGCCCCCCGCCCCGGGTCTGCTCCACACCCTCTCTCCCACGCAGTCCTGTCCCGCAGCACTTCGAGGCGCCCCAGCCATCAGCCCAAAGACAAGGTGGCCGGGTCCACAAGGCACTGAGGGCCCGGCCCTAGGCTCAGGGGCGGGGGTTGGGGGGGGCCACCCACTGGGGGGGCTGGGGACGCTGTGGCTCCCCCCCCGCCAGCTGAGATCCCAGGCATCTGTGGAGCAGCAGCCCCAGCCAGGCAGCCAGGGGCACACGCAGGCAGAAGGGCCAGGCCCCAGGGATATGCGAGCTTGGGACCGTATCTGCATGGAAAGGATTTCAAACCTCACGGATTTCTTCTGACCCATGAAGGGAGCTTGAGCCCCCCCACCCGTGGCCTCTGCCTCCATGGCACTGTGGAGAGCGGGGCTGGCAGCCCTGCCCCCAGGCCCAGGAAGGTCAGTTCCCCCAGGTCCAGCCCCTCCCCCACCCGGCCGCTGCCTGGCCCCTTTGTGGGGCCGCGGGCAGAGGGGGACGGGCCTCCAGAGCTGCCGCACGCGGGGGTCAGTGGCCAGGGGTGCAGGGCCGGCAGGGCGTGGGGAACCCCGACAAGGCCGGGTCCAGGCGGGTGCGCCTCCTGAGCGCTCAGGCCCTTGGAGGGAAGAGCACCAGCATCAGCTGAGCGTGTCAGGGGCCTGAACACAGGGTGTGTGTGAGTGTGTCAGGTGAAGGCCACTCCCCGCCGCCCTGAGCAGCCTGCACTGGGCAGTCAGGCTGGGGGTGGGGGGGGAGTCCTGATGGAAAGAGCCCGCCTCTCCAAACAGGGGGAGGGGACAGTGGCTTTTGGGACAATGGGAGGAAAGCGGCGTTTCAGAGCCTCAGAGCAAGGAACAGCATGGTGTCCAGGACGCCTCATGGAGATACTGGGCCTGAAGGACGCCCCACCCGGCCAGGGACACGTGCGAGGGTCTGAGCCCCTCCCCCAGGCTCTCAGGGGCCTGCAGAAAGGACAGGAGGGTGGGCCCCCGGCCCAGGGGCCACTCCGCACCCTGGCCATGTTGCTCCCCTCAAGCCTTCACCCTCTCCCTCTTTCCACGTGCTGCAGCCCAGGACCACGCCCGGTGGGACAGTCGGGCTGACAGCCCCGCACCCGCTAAGGCTGTCAAGACAAGACCCCACATCCCGCCCGCCCATCCTCCCACCCTGTTTCCTGGACGCTGACATGGGACAGTCACAGCCCCCCACCCCCAGGGGGCCAGGGAGAACGTGGACCAAGACGTGGATTCTGATAAAGGCGGGATCCTGCTGTGAAGCCCACGTTTAGCAGGGCTCTGGCCTTGCACTGGCCGGGCTGTGAAGAGGAGCAGAGGCAATGAGAGGCCGGGAAGCCACCTCCTTGTCAGGGGGTGCTCTCTGCCCCCAAGCACAGCCGGCATGGCCGGGGCCCCTGGGTCTCTCCGCGAGGTGAGGTGGCTGGGGAGCCACACACTCTGGGTTCAATCAGAGAATCCGGGCTAGATGACATCCTCTGGGCTCACGCCCCAGCTGGTCCCCATCGCCCTCGGCCCCCTCGGCGCCTCCCCTCGGCGGCGGCAGCGGCGGCACAGGCCCCCCCCTTCCCCAACAACCCCCCTGGGGCAGCCAGCACATGGCCCCGTGGTCCGCAGGCACCCACAGGTGGCCACACCTCCACCGTCCCCGTCCCGTCCCGAGCAGCTCTCAGGAGGCGCCCCCTTCCCGGGGCTCCCGGGCACCCCCAGCTCAGCAGGCGCAGGCCGTTCCCAGACGGGGGAGGGGCGCGGGCCGTGAGAACCGCCGGCGGCGGGCGCGTGGGAAAGCGGGAGGAGGGGCGGCGCGGAGGGCGGGGCGCGCCTGGGAACGGCCCCCGCCCCCGCCGGCCTTTGAAAGGGCCACTCAGGGCGCCCGGCCCAGATTCAAAAGCAAACGGCTCCTGCCCGCCCGCCAGTCCCGCGCCGGGCGGGGCCGGGATGCCCAGGGCCGGTGGGCGGGGCGGGGGGGGGGGTTAGGGCGCCAGCCAGCGGGGTGGGGGGGGGAGGCTGGGAGAGTTGGGGAGGGGCTGACGCAGCGCAGGCCCAGGGGCAGCCCTCCCCGCAGACAAGTGGCGCTGGGGCCCTTAGACAGCAGGTGGCAGGCCCTGAACCCAAGCCCTCGTCAGTCAGGCCTGCACTGGAGGCGGGGGACAGTTCCTCCCGCCTCCCCTCGGCCCTCCAGAGGGCGGTGGTATTCCCGGGATTGGACTGGGGGCCTGGAGGACTTCCTAGAGGAAGTGACATCTATACCAGGGCTCGGCAGAGTTCCCGTTGTACCTCAGTGGTAACAAACCCGACTAGTATCCATGAGGACATGGGTTCAATCCCTGGCCTCGCTCAGTGGGTTAAGGATCTGGCGTTGCTGTGAGCTGTGGTGTAGGTCTCAGACACAGCTAGGACCCCGCATTGCTGTGGCTGTGGTGTAGGCCCGCGGCTGCAGCTCTGATTCGACCCCTGGCCTGGGAACCTCCATATGCTGAGGGTGCGGCCCTTAAAAAAAAAAAAAAAAAAGATATACTGGGGCTTGGCATGGGGTTCCTGCTGTGTTGCAATGGGATCCGTGGTATCTCTGCGGCACTAGGATGCAGGTTTGATCCCTGGCCTGGCACAGTGGGTTAAAAAGGATCTGGTGTTGCCACAGCTGCTGCGTGGGGCGCAACTGTGGCTCCAGTCTGATCCCTGGCCTGGGAACCCCATGAGCCTCAGGGTGGCCAAAAAGAAAAAAAGTAAATAAATGCACTGGGGCTTGGGACGCCGGGCCGAGAGAGTGGGCACCTGGGTGCTGCAGGAGCTGGGGTGTGATGCAGGCCCCGTGAAGTTGTGGAGGGCTGGTGGGGACAGCAGGCTGGCACAAGTGGGGGGTGGGTGTCCTGGCTACTTCCCTCCCCCGACACCTGTACCTCCTGGAGTGTGCTTGCCAAGGTGGGGGACGAAGCAGCAGCCCCAGCCTGAGCACAACCCCCCCTTCTCGGAGGGACCCCCACATCGCACCCTCTCCCACACAAGCCCCCACCTCTGGGGAGGAGAGCAGGGCTCCTTCTCCTGAGGCCCCTCCCTGTCCCTGGCTGGCCAGGGCACACCCACGCCCCAACTTGCCCAGGGTAAGGCCCCACCAGCCACCCTGCTCCCCTGTGGATGCCCCGTCTCCCCTGGGAGACGTCTGGGGGCTCTACTTGTCCCAAATGTACAGTGGTGGACTCTCCACCAGTGGCCCTGCCCCTAGGGTGGTGGGTGCACAGAGTAGGGCTGCCTAGAGGGACGGGGGGGAGGGCTGTCCCACACCCCAGCCAGGGACGGGGAGGTGGCGTGACACAGGCCAGCTCCTGCTGCCTGCCCACCCACAGGGCGCCTCACTGCACCTGCCATCGAGCCAAAGGTCACTGCCCTGTTAGGACAGGGATGGAGTAGACACGGCCCGGCAGACCCTGCTCTGTCACCCCGAGGACCCTCCCTGGACCCAATCCCCAGGGGCCCATGGCGTCCTCTACCTGCGGCTTCCTGCTCCTGAGGCTGGCCAAGCCTGTCCCGCCCCCTCCCTCCAGGCCTGACTGGACAGCGGGCCCTGGGCCTAGTCACCTCGCCTCAGACCCCAGCAGGAAGGGGCGCGGGGTGGGGCGGGCGCTTTCCTGGAGGGCTGCTCGGTCCCTGCAAGAGCAGCCGTGGGCAGCGGTCTTTAGGGGCACCAAAGTCTGAATTTCACACGATTCAGTCTGGGGGCTGTGTGTGCTGAACTGGGGTAGGGTGGGCGAGCCCCTCCCTGGCCGTGGGACCTCAGTGTCCTTCAGACCGACGGGGTGCCCGCCCCTGGCCACTGCGCAGGCCTGGTCGGCACCCTGTACCCCTCGCACCATGTTTCCTTAGAGCCCAGTGAGCGGGGTTTCGAGCTGGCCTCTGACGTGTCTGCCCTGTTCCGTGGCCGGGCCTCAGGGAGTGGGACGGTGACAGCAGCCAGCAGAGGCCCAGAGCAGAGGGCTGGAAGGCCTCAGACTTTGTGTTTTGGGCATCGGGCATCTTCTTGCTGCCCGAGGTGGCTGGTCCTGGGGCACCCTCCCCACAGACAGACACAACAGGAGGAAGGAGCCAGGCCCCGGGTGGACGCCTGGCCTGAGCTGGGCACTCACACACCTGAGCTCCCCGGACGCTGACCAGCAGGTCCCCTGGCCCAGGCGGCTCCCAGGGCCTTGTCACACATCTCCGGACATGGGGCCCCCGTGGCACGGTTAGAACCCCCCGTGGGCAGGCAGTGCTGGCTGACCGCCAGCCGGCCCTTGTCCAGGGCAGCCCTGCTTCAATGTGAAGGATGTGGGTGTGGCTGTCACGCCAGCCCAGGACCCTTCCTAGAGAAGCAGGGCTCCCCAGGCCAGTGGGTCTGCTGGGAACCACGGCTGAGCCCTGGACGAGGCCCAGGACTTTTCTAGGTGAGAAGGGGCAGGGAGGGAGCCTGCAGGCTGCGGGGAGGGCCCCATGAGGCGATCAGCTGGGTCCAGCCGGCTCTCGCCTCCGGGGACGAGGCTAAGCTGGCTGATGGGGCTGGCACCCCAGCTGGCACCCTGAGTCCAGGGGCACTCTGGGCCCCAGCCTCTGATGAAACCTGCCTGGTAGCACCGCCCCCCCCCGACCCTGGAGGCCTGTGACAGCACCACGGCCCCCATGCCGGCTGCTCCCTACCCATCCATCTCCGGAGCCCCCATGGCCGGGCCCCCTGCAGCCTCAGGAGTTGGCGGCCCGGGGTCTCTCCCCACAGCTTTTGTGCCTGTGTGACCCCGGGGGCACCGAGTGTGGGAACGGGGCTGGGGGCGGCAGAGCACAAAGGCCGGGGAGGGGCGGGGTCAGCAGCCGCCAAGCCTCTTCCTGTCCGTCCCTACGTCTGCGTTGGCCATCAGGGAAGAGGGGGGTCTCCATGGCAGGGGAAACGCTGGGCATGGGTACCCCAGCTGGTCCCTGGGTCTGAGATCTGTGCCCCCCCAACCGCGGGCCTCTGATGTGTGGGTGTGGACACTGAGGGTCAGCTGCCCCCGAGTCCCCCTCACACTCTCAGGCTCCGAGGACCCTCTGCTCGCACCATTCCCATGCCAGAGGTCGCCTGGGCGGCATCCTTGCCCTCTTCGGGCCTCTGTCTGGCCCTGGGGTCTCCCAGGCACCTGGGAGCTGACCCCCAGCCTCTAGCGCCGCAGGCCCCTCCTGCCCAGCACCTGCTCCTGGGGACCCTCGGCCAGCTCCGCTGAGCTCCCTGGGGCGGGGGGGTGGCTGTGCTCCTGCAGGGGCCTCCCCTCCCACCGCCCGCTTCCGGGGGCCCCCAGGACACCCCCCACGGAGGACCACAGCCCACTGCCCACACTGGCGGAGGAGCACCAGAGAGACAGTAAAATAGATGTTATGCCCGGGCATGTGTGGGTTCCCGCCTGAGCTTTTTTTGAAACCCCAGGGTCTTTGATAACATACTTTCCCATGGTGGCCGGCGATGGGAATGTCCGCTTGGCTGACGCTCCTGGTGGACAATCCAGGCCCAGGCCCGGTCGCCAGCATTGGGGTGGCCATGCCGCCCTCCATGGGAGACTCACCGCCCGCCCCCTGGGCCCCGGAGGCCGGCAGGACGGCACCTCCCTGCCGACAGAGGCCTCCGCCGCGTGGCCAGGCCCCCAGCCCTCCGTCTCAATGCGGCCTCGCACCCTGATGCGCCGTGCGGAAGGCCACCGGGCTGGCTCTGGGAACGCTTCGTGTGTCAAGTGGGTTTTCCCTCTGGGAACGGCACCAAAATAGCAGAAGGAAGGAAAAGAAAATGGAAACTCAGCCTGGCGGCGGGGGCTCTCCAGGGAGGTGACCAGTCCTAGCCCGGCAGGGGCAGCAGAGGCTCGAGCCAGCATCCCGGGCACTGGGGCCCTCTGGGGGCGCAGGACAGGACCCTGCCGGCGGAGCACAGCACGGAGACCCGCTCCGGGTTGGTCCCAAGCGTGCTGCTCTCTACTGGCCAGCGGCCAGCACCCTCTGATGTCCAGAAGGGCTTAGGACTCACCCCGGCCCTGGCTGTGGCCCGAGGAGCAGAGCAGGGGTCTGCAGCTGCAAGGATGGCCTGGCCCTGTGCCTCAGGCCATCACCTTGAGGCATCCATGCAGCTCCCTTTCTTGGCATCCACCTGGGGGAGGACCACTGGTACACCAAGCAGGCTGTGAGAACAGCAGCTGCTTTGGCATCAGACGGGCTGGGGGCGGGCCGTGTGCAGGCTAAGCTCCTGGGGTTGGGCCGGCAACGCCACAGCCGGGCGCCCTGAGAGCAGGTGGCAGGAACGTGGCCTGAGGCCCTCCTGGCCTGGCGTGCAGACGCCCCTGCGGTTCAGAGAGGGAGCCTCCCAACCTCGTGGTCACCAGGACCCAGGATGCCTCTGTGGTGACCGAGGCTGGTTCAAGTTCAGAAATCCTAGCTTCTCAGGGTCCCCCTTCTCTGCTCACCTGGCCCAGGCACGCCGGCCATTTGGGGCCCCTGTGCACATGCCATTGGCCCCCCAGGGAGGGCCCTGCTCTGGGCACACCCGCCCTCCTTCCCCTGGGGCGGAGCCCAGCTGGAGGCTGCTGGACGGCTGTGGCCTCAGAGGCTCCCTGGGCCCTGGGACCCCCTTCCTGACAAAGGCCCACTGGGCTCCCACCTGCCACCCCCACAGCGGCCAGCCCCTCTCGCCTGGGCAGGTGCAGGACGTGCTCCAGGGGGCCCGCCTCCCCACCCTGCAGTCAGAACACTCCACCAGGTCCCATCTGCCTTGGTGGGATGGACCCCAACACCTGCCCCCCGAGGCTGGTGTGCTTGCTGGCCCCCGTCAGGGTGCAGCTCTGACTCCCAGCCTGGCCCTCCCCTGGGCAGAGCACATGCAGGGCTGGGCAGTGAGGCCGTGGAGGCACTTCCCACAACGGGCAGTGGCCGCCCTCTGAGCCTGGCCCTCGTAGATCTGAAGGCTCCGGCTGCTCCCCAGCAAGTGGCTTTCTGGGGCGCCCATGGGGGTTTCCTCCCTGCCACCCAACTTCCTGTTTTCTCAGTAAGGTGCCGAGTAAGCTCATCACAAGGCCCCCTAGGCCCCGGAGGAGGTCCTGGGGTCTTTCCAGCACTTGCAGCCTTCAGCAGAGACACGGCTCCCGTCCTTCAGAGGCCAAGGGCAAGGGCAAGCGCCTCCCACAGCCCACTTGGACACCGTCTGCCCTGGAGGGAGGGCAGGAGGCGGAGGTTCTGCACAGACGCCACCCAGGCTGAGTGGCGGGGGTACGAGGACCTGTAGCAGGCGCTTCCCTCCCACTGGGCGGGGTGCCTCCCTGCCATCTTGGGGAAGGGCCGCGTGCACCCTGCGTGGGGAGTCGAGGCTGAGCTTCCACCGAACAGCTGGGCTTGGGGGGCTGCTCCCAGTGCAACCCGCAGGCCTGGACCCAGAATGGCCTATGCTCTGCACCTGGAGCCACCACAGCATGCCAGGACTGGCCCCTGCCCTCTCGGACCCCACAGCAGAGGGCAGCCAGGCCTCAGCCCTGCCACATCACCTCTCCTCGGCTGGACAGCTCGGGACACGGCACCTGGGCCAGCAGGGGAGGGGCAGGGTGGTGCCCCCGCACTGGCGCCAGGCCCCAGGCCCCTGGCGGATCCTAACCCTGGGCTCGGTGGCCCCAACCAGGGGTCTCCTCACCCAGACCGTTCCAGACAGCAGGGTGCCCAGCAGCCCTCTGCGGCTCTAGGCCTTGCTTTCGGAAGTCCAGCCAGAGGCAGCTTCAGTGGGTTCCCTGCCCTCCATCCAGGAACCCCATGGGAGGCCAGCCCTGGGCCAGGAGGAGACTCCCAAACCTGAACAAACAGCCCCCCTAAGCTGCCCACTTTGGCCATGCGGGCCTGACGCTCTGCCACCTCCTTCCCCAGAATGGACTGCCCCCACGCCCATACCAAGCTGTGACCGGGGACACCTGAGGCCGGGGGGCAGGAGGCAGAGATCAGACGGTGGCCACTGCTCCAATGAGCAGAAGTGCCAAGGCCATCCCGCTACCGCCAGGGCCTCGCTGGGCCTTGCCTGGCACAGAGGTGGCTCCCTGGCAGCCTAGGGCTCACACATTGGCCCGAGGCAGGCCTGGGGCACGCAGGACCCACCTGGCAGCGGCTGAAGATGTCGTCCTGGGTGACACGCACGTTGAAATGCCTGATCACGGCCTTCGCCTGCTGCTGGGCCTTGAGGGAGCAGTCTACTGCGAGGCAGCGCCCAGCCCCCAGCTGGGCCTGGAGCTGCGGACACGTGCAGCTGTTGAGCTGGGGGGCGGGGGGCACTCAGAGCCTGCCCAGCCCCCGCCCCAGCTCAGGGGTCCGGGCCGGGGCAGAAGCCCCCCCCCCCATTAGCCCCCCCCCCCCAGCAAGCAGACCCTGAAGGGGGGCACCTTGGGAAGATGAGGCTCAGATGCAAATGCCCTGTCGGGGGCTCACCTTGTGGTACGGTAACCCCGAGGTCAGGACAATCCGTCCCTCTTGCCTGGCAACCTGTGCCGGGGGGTCGGGGGGGGGAACCTGTAGTGAGGGCAGCGCCAGCTTCTGGGACCAGGGTTGCCGCCCCCTGCACCCCCAGAGCTGCCTCTGCTGAGCACCTGAGCAGCCACCACGTTCCCACAGCCTGAGTCCTGGGCACCGCCTTCTGCTACAGATTTGGTCTCAGAATCACGCAAACAAAATTAGATTCAAAAAGCCATCTCTAAAACCCTAAAGAAGATGGAGCAAATGAACTGCGAAGACAGAAGTGTGCCTATTTTTTTTTTAATTAATTAATTTATTTATTTATTTTTGTCTTTTTGCTACTTCTTTGGGCTGCTCCCGCGGCATATGGAGGTTCCCAGGCTAGGGGTCTAATCGGAGCTGTAGCCACCGGCCTACGCCAGAGCCACAGCAACGCGGGATCCGAGCCGCGTCTGCAACCTACACCACAGCTCACGGCAACGCCGGATCGTTAACCCACTGAGCAAGGGCAGGGACCGAACCCGCAACCCCATGGTTCCTAGTCGGATTCGTTCACCACTGCGCCACGACGGGAACTCCAGAAATGTGCCTATTGACACAAGAGCACAGTGGCTACGGCCCAAGATGACAAGCACCCTGCAGTCACACTACCGCGGGCGCTAAGACCAACACGGCTACCCCGAAACGTTCGTGTGGGAGCTGCGACGTAGCACAGATGGGGAAAGCTGGTGCGGCGAGTGTTAGAGCTCCCGGCGGGGAGAAGAGAGGTTTGGGTTAAAGTCAAGGAGGTCGCCCAGTAACCCTCGGTCTGCGTAGAAAGCTTCAAAGGTGTGTGATGTACACTCGATGTACATGACAGAGACTTAAGAGCATTTTACCACGCTGCCCGCTGCAAAGGCCCGGAGTCAGGACCCAGCCCTGCGGCCCCGGCGCCCTGCACCCAGGCTGGCTTCCAGATGGGTCTCACGCTCAGGGGAACCGGGAGACACCAGGAGAAACAGCGGATTCGAGGTCTGAGGCAGAGGGTGCGCACAGCGGAGACGGGACATCTCATTCGATCAGGAGGCCGGGAAGCCGCCGAGGTGTACGAGCATCCTGCCAAGCGGACTCAGAATCCGATGGGGGCCCCGCGTGCCACAGGGCACAGAGCGCACCTCGGAGCCAAGGGCCGGCTGTGGGACGTGATTAACGGGGTTCCTTCAGAGTCACTCCTGTCTCTTGGGAGCCTGGGAGGGAGGGGCCCCGTCCACACCACCAGCACGGAAGGGCCGAACGCGGGAAAGAAAGCGCGGCGGGGAGGCGCCACAGTGACTGGGCGATGATTTCCTGGATGCGGCGCCGAAAGCAAAGATAGCACCATTTAACAGAGATGCACCGATTTCATGAAGATTCAAAACTTTGGTGCGTCACAGGACACTCTCAAGAAGGTGAAAAGACAACTCACAGCATGTGGGTAAAAATACCTGCCAATCACGTGTCTGGTCAGGAATGAACAACCGGCAGGCATAAAGAACTCCTACAACTCAACAGCAGAAGCAGCAAACGATGCCATCAAGAAGTGGGCAAGGACTGAAAAGACACGTCTCCAAAGAAGACACGCAAGGGCCAGCGTGCTGGTGGGAAGATGCCCACCGTCGCGAGTCATCAGGGAAACAGGAGTCAAAGCACGGTAAGAAGCCCCTTCGCGTCCATGAGGATGGCGGACGTTTTATCTTTAAAAAGGAAAGTAAGAGTTGCTGAGGATGGAGGAAAAGTCGGGAAGCCCTGTGCCTGGTTCCTGGGAACGTCAACTGGCGGCGCAGCTGCTGCGGAAAACGGGACGGCAGTTCCTCAAACACTGAAGCACAGAATTACCATGTGATCCAGCCGGGCCGCTTCTGGCTCCAGACCCCGAAGAACTGAAAGCAGAACCTCGAGCAGAATCTCATCCGTCAAGGGACACAGGTGGAAAGAACCGAGCGTCCATCAGCAGACGATAAGGCCCGCGCACGCGCACACACGCCCACGTGTACGAGGGAATTCATTCAGCTTTAAAAGGAAGTAAATTCTGACACACGCGACAGCATGGATGGACTCCGAACACATTATGCTCGGTGAAATGAGCAGACACAAAAAGACACGTTATTAACTGACTCCCCTAATTTGAGTCCCGAGAGGGGTGGGCCTCAGAGAGACCGAAAGCAGAGGCGAGGCTCCCGGCGGCGGGCGAGGCGGGGGGAGGCCAGTGGAGAAGGGCTGTGGGTGCGCAGAGGTTTTGTGCGAGACGATAAAAAATTTCTGCAAAGAGGCCGCGGAGGCGGCTGCCTACACCGCGAATGGACTCAAAGGCACTCACCCGTACACTTAAATCCAGTTGCAAGACCGCCTGTGCGTGTGTGTATTTTCCCGCAACAAAAGCCGAAAGCAGTGACGCAAGTGGTCAGTCCGCTGCAGCAGCGAAGGCCTGAGTCAGTGTTACAGGAAAGAACAGAACCGAGGTGCTCCCCGGCGGCCTGGGGGCTAGGGATTTGGAGTGCTCAGCGCTGTGGCGGGGGCTCAGTCCCTGGCCTGGGAACTTGCTCCTGCTGCAGGTGCTGCCAAGAACAAACACATACCCAGCTGAAGTAAATATGAGCAGAGAAGCGAAGCAAAGGGCAGTCGGGAACCACACTGGGAGCGGCGAGGTCGGAAGGCCGAGGTCCCGAGAGCAATGGCAGTGGACCCTCGGCAGAGTCCTGCCCCACGGCATTTATTATAAGCCCAGCCACGCCCTTCTTCAGGAGCGAGGGGAACAGGCTGCTCGGGGAACAGTGACCCCCGTCAGCAGTCCCGGCAAAGGGCGTCCTCCAGGCACTCCCGTTGCGGCTTGGCGGCAACGAACCCGACAGGGTCCATGAGGACAAGGGTTCGATCCCTGGCCCCGCTCAGCGGGTGAAGGATCTGGCATCGCCTTGAGCTGCGGTGAAGGCCACAGACACAGCGTGGATCCCGCGTGGCTGTGGCTGTGGTGCAGGCCGGCAGCTGCAGTTCCGATCAGACCCCTGGCCTGGAAACCTGCATGTGCCGTGGGTGTGGCCCTAAAAAGACAAAAAAGGAGAGGTTCTTCTCTCTCTCTCTTTTATTATTATTATTTCTTGGCTGTGCCCAAGGCATGCAAAAGTTCCTGAGCCAGGGACTGCAACCGGAGCCACTGCAGTGACAACGCCAGACCCTTAGCCCACTAGGCACCAGGGAACTCCTCAAAGGAAGTTCTTTTAGTAAAAAAGAGCTTTTCTTGGAGTGCATGTGCATGTCCACACATCACAAACTCTAAAAGCCGCTGAATACATAAAATAATATGATGTCTAATTTTTAGAACTAAGAAAAACCACAATGTGTTAAAATCCTGGAAAATAGGAGTTTCCACTGTGGCACTGTGGGTTGATCTGGCATTGCCACAGCTGTGGCTTGGATTTAATGCCTGGCCCAGGAACTTGCATATGCTATGGGTGTGGCAAACAAACAAACAAAAAACAAACAAACCTGAAAAATAAGAGCAGGAAAGATGGAAAGGGGGTGAGAAAGCTAAACTGAGCTAAGATCCCGGGATTAATCTTAACTTTAAACATTACTAACTGAAACATACATGCTAAAATTTCTAGGTTACCCTCTAAAAGAACAGAATTTATAACCGTCAAACGAATAGAGGGAAAAATAGAAACAGGGGTGAAAAGACAAAAGACTCAAGAAACAGGGAAAAAAGAAAAGAGAAGGTAGGACGAAGAGCACAAATTAGAACAGCGCAACGAAATACACATCATGTCAGTAACGCACCATAAATGTAAATGGCCTAAACTAATACATTGAAAGGCAAAGACTGTCAGACTGGGTTTTTAAAAATCCAGCTAGAAGCAGTTTATAAAGAAATACACCTAATATACAAGAGCAAGGTTTAAAGCAAGAAGGTGAGACGATGATACACAAATACTAAGCAAAGAATGCTGGCGACGTGGCGTTAATATGAGCTCAAACAGACATGAAGGCAAAGAGCGTCCCTGTAGCTAAAGAGCTTCACCCCAAACTTTAAAGAGCTCCACTCAACAAGAAGATGTGAGAATCCTCAAAGTGGTATGCTTGCGCAACTAACGGCAACTTTAGAACATACAAAGCCAATATTCACATGACTACAAGGGGAACTGGATGAACCAACCCACTGTCACAGGAGACTTGAGCAGAGCTCTCTAGGTCTTTGATAAAAGCAGTCAGAAAATAACTAGAGGATCTGCGCGAACCTCAGGTGAGCTTGATCTACTGCGGGTGTGGGAACAAGAGGGAAGGCACGTGCTGCGGCGACCACGGGTTCTGCTGACGTCCCCACGGAGCAGGCATGAAAGGGTCATCCCTCCAGCCACAGAGCAGGTTGCACAGAGATGGAAGTCAGCAGTATACAGACTGTGCTCCTGGACTACAAGTCAGGTGGGTTAGAAACGGATTTTTAAAAGACTACTAAGGGAGTTCCCGTCGCGGCTCAGTAGGTAACAAACCCGACTAGGAACCATGAGGTTTCGGGGTCGATCCCCGGCCTCGCGCAGCGGGTTAAGGATCCAGGGTTGCCGTGAGCTGTGGTGTAGGTTGAAGACAAGGCTCAGATCTGGCGTTGCTGTGGCTGTGGTGGAGGCCGGCAGCTGTAGCTCTGATTGGACCCCTGGCCTGAGAACCTCCATGTGCCGCCGGTGTGGCCCTAAAAGATAAAAGACAAAATAAATACATAAATAAAAGATTACGAAAAGCCTCCTAAACCCCAAGCTTTCTGAAACTGAAGATCAGCCTTCTAAGGAACTCGAGTGAAATTAGTAATTACAGCAGATGCCCAAAAGTTATTAGAACTAAAAAGCAGTGAAAACACTACAGGTCAAAATGGATGGAACGCAGTGAAAACAGTGCTTCGGGAAAAAATTATTGTCTTGAATGTTTACATCATAAAATTTAAAAGGCTGGAAATTAAAGAGCTAAGGACTCCACTTGTAAATAACCCCACGCAAGCAAAAGGAAGGAAACTATAAAGATAAGAACAGAAATTAATGCAACAGAAAAGATCAACAAAGCCAAATCCCAGCTACTTGAAAAGATTTACCAATTGACGAACCTCTGCCAGGTCAAGGAAGGGGCGCGCCTGCGGGGGCCAAGCCTCGCGACGGAGACCTGGCAGCGCCGCGCACTGGAACACGGGGGGGAGCGGGCCCCCTCCAGAAAAAGACAGGAACTGCCGAAAGTGACTCAGGAAGATGCAGACCCCCAAGGAGTCCTGTCGCTATCAAATACAAAGAGTCAGAAACTCCTAGAAATCCCCACCCCCCAAAGGCCAGGCCGAGGAGGCCTTGCACGACGTCAGCCGGTGTTGGAGAAGATAATCCAAAGGTCACCCGCGGCTGCAGAACGGAGACAGGAGGGGGCCCCCGCCTGATTCACCAGGCGGAAGAGATGACGGCGGGAAGAGGAGTCCGACGGCAGATGGGGTCCGGCAGAGACAGCCAGCCGTGTGACACGCTGGCCTGGAGGGCAAGGTTGGCTCCAAATTTAGAGATCCTGGGAGTTCCCGTCGCGGCCCAGCAGTCACGAACCCAACGATCCATGAGGATTCGGGTTCAATCCCTGGCCTCGCTCAGTGGATTAAGGATCTGGCCAGGGATTGACTCCGAGCTGCAGCTGAGACCTAAGCTGGATCCTTTAACCCCCCTGTGCCAGGCTGGGAATCGAACCAGCACTTGCACAGGGACCCAGGCTGCTGCCGTTGGATTCTTAACCCACGGCGCCACAGCAGGAGCTCCTAGTGCCGCCTTTGTTTTTTTCTTTTTGCCATTTCTTGGGCCACTCTCGCAGCATATGGAGGTTCCCAGGCTAGGCGTCGAATCGGAGCTGTAGCCGCCGGCCTACGCCAGAGCCACAGCAACGCCAGATCCGAGCCGCGTCTGCAACCTACACCACAGCTCATGGCAATGCCAGGTCCTTAACCCACTGAGCAAGGCCAAGGATCGAACCCGCCACCTCATGTTCCCAGTCGGAATCGTTAACCACTGCGCCACGATGGGAACTCCGTGCCTTTCTTTTTTTTAAAAAGTTTGTAAGTGGATTAATGGGGCTCATCATGAAAGGTACAGAAAGTGAAACCCAAAGCATAGCCCTTTTAGACAAAACAGCTAGTTCGTCTACTCGGGAGTTTTACCGAGAAAACGTAATTAGGAAAACTCCACAGGAGAGAAAATAAAAGAAGCCAGAGGGACCCGATCACTCTCATTGCTGGAAATGTCTCCCAGAAAGGACCTGAAGGCTGTACCTGCCCTGGACCCATGGCAAGTGTTAAGAGGACACACCTGCCCAGTTGTCCACAACGCTGTCCTGAGCCCACCACCCCTGAAATTACAGAAAACACGCACAGGTGACAGTAGCCCCCCTCCCCAAAGGCAGGAGCTCTGACCAGAGGGCGCCGTGGAATCGGCGTGGGTAAAACCTGCCCGTAACCACGCAGGGGCTCGAGCTGCAGCTCCATCCCCAGGGATAAGCGCCTCAGGTTCCTCTTCCCACGCACCCCCACCCTCTCCGCCGGAGCGCCTGGGCCTGTGCCCTAAGCTCAGTCTGGGTGGGGCCGCCTCCACTTTCGCTGCCTCGACCCTGAGCTTCCCCAGCCTCTCCCGCTGCTGCAACATCTGAGGTGTCTGTTCCAGCAGCACCACCCTCCTGGCACCAAAATCTACTGGTTTCCTAATGTGGCCATAGCCGTTAAGGACAGACCCCAGCACAGCTCTGCAGGGTGGGAGCGTGGCTGCCCGGGCTCACACGGGACCCCAGGGCTGTGGCCGGGCTCGGGGGAGGGCTCCCTGGGTGCCCGCAAGTCCAGGGCCACGGGACAGTGTCCATCTCCTTGACCTGCGGCCTGTGCCTCCTCGCCTTCAAGCCACAATGCATGGGCTTTCGGTCCATGCGTCTGCTGTTTAGGGCTCAGGCGATGACACCGGGCCCACCCACGTCCCCCGAAATCCTCTCTCGCCTTGAGGTCCCATGATGAGTAAATTCCATCTGCAAAGCCCTTTGGCCACATAATGGAACGAGGGAGTGGGGGTGCAGCTTAGGGGGCCAGATGCTGCCCTCCGGGTGCTCTTGGGGCCAGTGGGAAGGTCCCTCCTCCCTGGATCCTGGGTCCCTCAACCACTGATGCCCGGTCCGGGGGCCTTGAGAAGCCCTCTGTTCTCAGCCCCTGTAGGACAGGGACAATGCTGGCAGGGGACAGTGGCCAGAGCCCGCCCTCAGCACAACCATGCCCTCTGTCCCTGGGATGGGACCAGGCCTCCAGAAGCGGTGGCCCTTGAGGGGCCAGGGCCGGGCAGGAGGGTGGGTCCTCCTGCCCCCCCCAACCCCCGCAGCCCCACAGGCCTCCTCCTCCCCCCACCCGCCCCGCCCCTGTCAGCCTCCTCGTTAGTGGGGGAGGGGGCTGCCCGGAGGGGCCGGCGAGTGTACAGGGCAGGGCCACCACCAAGGGACAGACCCCGCGGCTCTGCAGTCCCACGGCCCCAGCAGCTCAGTGACTCGGGGGCGGGGACTCCTTCCGGGAGAATGAGCTCAAATGCCTGACAGAAGCCACGTGGGAAAGTGCGGCGTTGCGATCCCGCCCACCCCCGCTTCACAGCAGGGCGAGTCACCCCAGACGAGAGTGGAAACAGCCCAAGTGTCCATCAGGGCAGGGGGACAGCCACGCCGTGGCCTGTCTGGCAGGGGCTTGTTTGCGCGGAGAGAGAAGCGAGGGACTGACGGACGCGACAGCGCAGGCGGCCTGGGAAACACGGGGCTGCGTGACCGCGGCCACGAGAAGGGGCAGCGCCACGAGGCAGAAGCCAGGCTGCCGGGCTGCGGGGGTGCTTGGGGAGCGACCCTGGCCTCGCGGGCCACGGGGGTCTCCTGAACTGCCCGTGGTGACGGCGGCGCAGCTCCACGAACGCCCAAGACCACTGCGCACACCCTTCAGCGGCAGACTTGGGTGGCGCTGAGTCGTATCTCAGTAAACCAGTTATGCAGCCATGCCTGAGCCCCAAGTCCTGAGAGCCCTGCTGGGGCTCCTTTGTGACCTTGTGGCTGGTGCCCCCGGGGGGGCCTCCCGAGGGCGGAGCAGGAGGCGCCTCCAGGGGCCAGGACCCCCGGTTGGCCTGTGTAAACGGCCTCAAGGGCTCCCGGCCTGCAGCCCACGGGCAGCCACGAGCACCTCCATGCCCCACCAGGCAGCCCTGCCCTCCGCCCCGGAGGGTCCACGCCACCGGGTGCTGTGCCAGCCACAGGCCCTGCCCCTGCTCCCCCCGGACACGCGGCCCCCTGCCCCGGGCTGCTCACCTCAGCAGCCCTGCGGTGGTCCTCGCCCGTGCCCAGCACCAGCACGTCAATGCCCAGACAGCGGAGCCTCCGTGCCAGCCCCTGCAGCATGCTGTCACACACCACGCGGAAGGCCCTGGCCTGGACCTCGGGGGCGGCCTCCTCGGCCTCAAGCATCTGCAACATAGCCCCACTCAGCAGCCCACGGCCCGCCTGCCACCTGGCCCCGTGCTCAGCTTGCCAGGAGCGGCCCACGCTCCACGCGGAAAAGGCAGACAAGCAGTCAACACGGTACAGGATCACCCGCGCTAGACCCTGAGCGGCCTGGACACATCTCCCGGGGCGCGGGTGTATGCTGGAGGGGCGAGGGTCTTGGGTGCACAGGGACATGGCCAGGTGCTGCCGGGGACCTTGGTGGGGGGCATGCCAGGCCTGGGGTCGGAGAGGGCTGGGGACCCTTCCTTCAGGAAGCTAGCCCATGGCTCTGTCTGGCCTCCGTCCCGGAGGGGCCGGCGTGGAGGGGACGAGGCCGCTGGGACTGCTCCCCACCCTCCGCCCAGGTCTCCCACCCTGTGAAGTCTCCGTTTTAAGGACAGGGAGTCCCCCCGCCCGCCGAGCATCCTGATGAAGGGCCCCCCGGGGGCTTCACCCACCTGCTGGGGATAGGCCGAGGCCTGCTGTGGGAGGGGCGGCCTCTCGCTGCGGCCCGGCCTCAGGCTCCGGCCCAGGTCCCCCGACAGGTGGAAGCGGGCAGGCTCTCTGCACAGTGCCCAGTACACCTCCAGCAGGCAGTAGGCGTCAGCAGCTGGGACGAGCAAGGGTTTGGTTGGCTTTTCCGTTTTCTGTTTTGGCCACCCCAGAGGCATCTGGAAGTTCTCGGGCCAGGAATTGAACCTGAGCTGGAGCTGCGACCTACACCACAACTGCAGCAACACCAGATCCTTAACCCACTGCGCTGGGGTGGGGATGGAACCCGTGCCTTCACAAACAAGCTGGATCATTAACCCGCTGCACCACAGCAGGAACTCCTGGGACGGGCAAGACTGGCTTCAGCTTCCAGTGCGGGGGGTGCGGGGGCACCGGGGGCGGGGGTGTGTGTGTGTGTGCTCACCTGCATAGACCAGCTGCTTCTCGCCCAGTGGGCGCCGGTCCCAGTTGGAGAGCTGCTGCGTCTTGTCCAGGGGCTTGCCCAGCACCTGCTGCACCAGGAGGCTGAGGCCCCGAGGCCCCGCGGCACCATCCACGCCTGGGGCTGGCGCGTCCACCACCCGTAGCTGCCAAGACAGCAGCTCCCGGGAGTGAGGGCCGTGCTGGGGACGGTTCTGTGTCCCCCACGATGCGCAGCACCAGGAACACGGGACACAGACGGCCAGGCAGGCCGCGTCAGGTGTCTCGGGGCCACGGTCACCTGCCCAACGGCCAGCTCTGGGGCTGACGTCTCAACCCCCAAGGTTGAGAGAGTGCTGAGAGTGCCTCTGAGGGGAGCCCAGGGCCCTGGGGAAGCCTGGGGATCCTGTGCTCTGGGGCCCTGGTGACCTGTGGCCAGGGAGCAGGGCCAGGGCCAGCTCGGAGAGCACAGAGAGGTCGTGAGCAAGTCCTGGCGCACAGACACCCCGCCAGCTGTGGTGAGATCTCCGCCCGGGCAGCCCCCAACGCTGACCTGCTTGTGCACCTGCAGCAGGTCCAGGCTGCCCCGAAGCTGCTTCTGGGCCTGGGCCAGGGCAGGGCAGGAGGCGCCCAGGCTCCGCAGGTCCCCTGCCATCCCGTAACCTGCAAGCAGGGCTGTCGCTGTGACGGGCACCCAAGGAGGGGGCCCTGGGTTCACCCAGGCACCCTCCCCTGCCGCAGGCAGGCAGGCAGGGCTGGGGCACAGGGCCCGGGCTGCACTCACCCAGCTTGGTAATGGAGGGGTCTGCGAGCAGCCGGGACACCAGCTGGGAGAAGGCCTGGGGCTCCTGCCCTCTGGCTGGACTCAAGAGCTGGGGCAGGTCTAGCAGGAACACGCGGCCCTCCACGGCCACCTGCATGAGCGACGCCTGGGGCCGGCCCCCAACGCCGAACGAGGGCCTCCACTCCAGGTCCACGCCGACCACCTGGCCAGGCTGCAGGCGGGCCGCTGTGAGTGTGCAGCACAGGGCCGGGCGGACAAGGCCACCTGCCTGGCCCCGAGGGCTGAAGTCCAGGGGACTGAGGGGAGGGGGCTTGGCTGGCCCGTGAGCACCCACACAGACGGGGGCCAGGCCACAGGCTGGTGGCTGATGCCCAGGCCTGAGGCCCGATGTCCTTAAGCCGGGGTGCCCCGTGCAGCTGAGCTCTGAGAGGCCTTGGCAAGCAGCCCACGGAGCCAGCCACCCCACGAGCCGGGACCCACCTGCAGGAGTTCTGCTTCATGTCTGGCCAGGTCCTCCCAGGAGGCCAGGAAGCGGATGTCCTCCCTGGCGATGGGCAGCTGGTAGCAGTCGTCCGTCCTGCCCTCTGAAGGCGCCTCGGCCGCGCTGGGGAGGAGCAGGGCTGCAGCACCCCCCCGCCAGCGCCTGACGACCCGCCCAGGACAGACTCCAGGGGGCAAGCGCTCAGGGCCCGAGTGAGGGCCGGGTCTTGGGGGTCTGCCCTCCTGCGGGAGTCTGTTCTGGAAGCAGGGCCTGCACCTCCCGCCCCCGCTGTTCCCTCACTTCTAATTCTGAGACCACAGGCACGTGGGACCCAGGGGTCACTTTCTGAGGGTGGGGCCCAAGGCTGTGTCCGGCTTGTGAGCATCCTGAGCCTGGGGGGCGCTCACCTCCCCTGGAGCCTGAGTCGGCTGAGCTCCGTGACCACCGTAGCTGGAAGCCGCTCCTCAGGCAGGGAGAGGTCCAGGGCACACTGGGCGACCACGGCCGCGTCGTCATGAGAGGCCAGCAGCTGGAGCAGCTGCTCCTGCAGCCACTCGTTCTGCCCCACCAGGCCCTGGGGGTGGGGATGGGGGTGGCTCTGCCGGCTCTGCCTCAAGGAGGTGGGCTCATCCTAGCAGCCCCCCGAGCCCGACCTCCCCTCTCACACTGGCCCCGACCTCCCCCCCAGACTGGCCCTGAGCCCTTCAGAAGGAGGAGGTTGTCCTCTGAAGACCAGCAGCTCCCATGACCGAGGCTCCATGGCGACCGGGCCAGCTGGGACCAAGATGCTGAGGGCCTCAATGTGGTCAGGGAGAAGGGTCGCCACCTGAGCCCCCAGCCTGCCCCAGCCACTGCCTCAGCCTGGGCCCGTCTCCTGGCCTCCTGCATCTCCCCTCCGTACCCCGCCCCCCGACCCCCTGCGCTGGGCAGAAGGGCAGGCGCAGCCCGCGGGGGGGCACCCAGTGCCGGAGCAAGAGGCCCAGCGGCTGCAGGGGACCCCGGAGCGGGTGGGGGCTGTCCGCGGGGTCACCGGTCACTGGAACTCGGATGGGAGGGGACGGACCCCACCCTCTTGAGAGGCTCCTGCTGGCCGGCAGGCGGGGCCACCTCCCCGCACGACTCTGTCCCCCGGCAGCCCAGGCCGTCTGCTTCCCGCAGGCGGCGGGTTCCCACGTGGACGACAATATGTGGAAACCCCTCCACATTCTGCAGGATGTCCGCTGCCCTTCCGGCTGGCTCGGCCTTGGCACCCAGGGGGGACCAGCCTTCCGGGCCCTGGCTGGGGGTCCGCGTTCCTCTCCGGTGACTCACCACCCCCTGCCCCGTCACTCCAGGGGCGGCTCAGCACTGCCCTCCACTGGATGCCACTAGGGACAGCAGACCCTGCACGTCTGCTCAGGAGAAGGCGACGCCAGCTCCACTGTCCACTGCAGAGCTGCTGTCCCGCTGCACCTGGGCCCAGAGAAGCCACCTTCCTCCCGGGCTGCTTCACCTGGGCTGGGGACAGCCCTGTGCCCACGATGCCCCAGGATCAGGGGACAGCTCTGTGCCCATGATGGCCCTGGGGTCAGGGGACAGCCCTGTGCCCGTGATGTCCCCCACCTCCAGCTCAGGCCTGGAACTGAAACTTGCAGCCCAGTGCTCTGTGCTCCTGCATCACCCAATGGGCAGATGCCTCTTTCGAGAGGCCAGTGGGCTGGCCGGGCCTGAGAAGAGTCTAGAATTCCCTCTCAGTGAACATGGGGCACCCCCAGCACCTGGGAGCTCCATCTATGGCGGGGCAGGTGAGGGAGGATCTCGGAGCCCCTGCCTCACGCAGAGGGGTCCTCGCCCACTGCCCTCCTTCCGCTCTGTCCTCCCACCCGCCTCGCCCGGCGTCCCTGCTGCAGGGGCTGACCCAGTGGGTGGTGGGCATCTGTGCCCCGGGGGCCCACCCAGGCCATGCAGGACCCTCTGAACTCACGTGCACATGCTCGACCCAGCTCTCCTGAGACAGGCTTCTCTGCAAAAGCGGACACAATGCAACCTTCCTTCCTTCCCTCCTTCCTTCCTTTTTTTTCTCTCTCTCTCTCTTCCTCTCTCTCTCTCTCTCTTTCTTTCTCCCTTTCTTTCTTAGGGCTGCACCCGTGGCATATGGAGATTCCCAGGCTAGGGGTCAAATTGGAGCTACAGACGCCAGCCTGCACCACAGCCACAGCCACCCAATGCAACCTTTCCTAGAGGTGACCCCAGGGGCATGACCTCGCTCGGAGGCCCCCCGCCGCTGGCCCTGGTTCGGGCTGGGACGGGGCACACGCACCTCTACCAGCCGCTTGTAGCACAGGTACCGCAGAGAGGCCAGGCGCTGCTGGGTGACCACGTGTGGGCACAGGGCTGAAAGAGAGGGCCGGGCTCCGGGGGAGCGGGGTCCAGTGGCTCTGCCTGTCCTCCCCTGGCGGCCCCAATTCCACCCAACCCAGAGCGGCCCTCCCGGCTGCCCCATCCAGCACCCCAGGGCCCTCAGCCCGCCCCCCCCCCACCTGGCCGGCCAGTCCTCCCTGCCTCCCTGCCTGGAGCAGGTGCCTCGTCACAGAGTTCTCGGGGGTGGCAGGAGCACACTAAGGCTCCTGGCAAGTGAGGCAGAGAAGCCAGGTGACGGTGACCAGAGCACTTCAGGTACGGACCGTGAAACAATCGTGAGCAGGACATTCAGAGAGAGACAAAGCCAGAAATATCTCCAGGCCACAGGAAGCCATACAAAGTGAAATAGCAGAAAAAGAGCTCAATTTTAACTTCTAGGGCTGGAAACACAGCAATCGAAATATAAGCGGTGGATGAATGTCATGGCATCTTGGATGCAGATGAAGAGAGAACTCGGAAAGTGAAAGGGGAGCTTGGATGACGCTGAAGAGAAGGGACGAAAAGCCCACAAGAAAGTGGAAGCACGCGGCCCAGGGCGCGGACGCAGCGCGGCTCAGTCTCGGGGGGGCGGGGCACAGTCTGAAAGACATCCTGACTGGACTTTTCTAGAACAGACTGAAGACACCCCACAGGTCCGCAAGCCCCATGCATCCCAAGCAAGATAAATAAGAAGACCTCTCTGACCAGCCGGCTCATGGCGGAGCTGCAAAACAGCAGACTAAGAGCCTAAAAGCAGCGGAGGAGAAAGGAGACGGCTGTCAAAGGTGAGACGTTAGACGCCCTCCCGGCAACACACACGGCAACCCAAGCAGCTCTGGGCTCTCGGTGGGTCACGGGAGCACGTCCGGAGAGCAGCTCTGGGCTCTCGGTGGGAGCTTTCCTCCTTAACTCCGCTGGTCACCCAGCTGGGACGGCGGGGAGCCCGCTCCTAGGTAGCCCCAGGGTAGAGGAGAAATTGCAGTACAGTTAAAAACATCTTGAGCTGAACAATAATAAAACTAAAAGCTGATAAAAACTGCAGAACATACTGAAAAAGAAAAAAGCCTCAAGATTTGCTCTAGTGGGCCGAGCAGGGTATGTGACAGACGGGGCTTTGGAAAAAACCAAAACAGGAGCTCCCGCTGTGGCACAGCATCTTGGGAGCACTGGGACTCAGGTTCGATCCCTGGCCAGGCACAGCGGGTTAGGGATCCTGTGTTGCCGCAGCCGCAGCTTAGTTCACGGCTTTGGCTCGGATCTGTTTCCTGGCCCAGGAGCTCTGCATGCCGCTGGGAGGCCAAAAAAACCCCCAAAGAAAACTAACAAACAAAAAAACCCAGGGAGTTCCCGTTGTGGCTCAGCAGAAATGAATCTGACTAGCATCCATGAGGACGCAGGTTCACTCCCTGGCCTCGCTCCGTGGGTTAAAGGATCTGGCGTGGCCATGAGCTGTGGTGCAGGCAGCCAGCTACAGTTCCTCATTTAACCCCTAGCCTGGGAACCTCCATGCGCCGCGGCTGCGGCCCTAGAAAGAAAAAGACAAAACAGGACAACGGAAGACATGTGCACTACGTCAAACTAGAAACCTCCGCACAGCAAGGGCGCAAGCAACAAAACGGAAGGGCAGCCTATCGAGTGGAGAAAATGTTTGCAAACCACATACTGGTAAGGAGTTAATATCCAAAACTATCTGGAACTCACAACGCGTAATAGCAACCCCCCCCCCAAATCAGCTGATTAAAAAATAGGCAGAGGAACTAAAGAGACATTTGCCCAAAGAAGACACACACGTGGCCAACACACACACGCAAAGATGGCCACCAGGAAACGCTCTTCAAAACCACAGTGACGGGAGGTCCCGCGTGGCCTCGTGATTAAGGACTCTGCATTGTCACTGCTGTGGCTCAGGTCTGATCCCTGGTCCTGGGACGCCCACAAAAGGCACGCTCCCTGCCCCGCCCCCCCCCCCAAAACCAGTGAGGCAACACTTCACGCCGGTCAGAAACAACAGCAAATAAGAAATGCTGCTGAAGATGTGGCGAAGAGGGAACCCGCACTCTGGCGGCGGGAAGGCAAATCGACACGGCCCCTGTGGAGAAGAGCACGGAGGTTCCTCGAAGAACTGAAAGCGGAACTACCACAGGAGCCAGGGAGTCCACGCCTGGGCATTTCCCTCAGAGGACCTGACGTCACTGTCTCAAAGCGACCTCTGCACCTCGGTTCAGCATCGCTCGCAGCAGCCAAGACACAAACCAACCCAAGTGTCCATGGAGACGCGAACGGACGGAGAAGCTGTGGGAGACACACGGGAACATGACTTGGCCACCAAAAGGCTCCTGCCGTGTTCAACAACACGGTGGCCCTTGGTGCTAAGTGACATGGGTCAGAGACACTGTGGTGTCACCGAGGTGTGGAATCTAAAAAGCAAACTTAAATCTCTCTCTCAAGCAGAGACTGGAGGTCGCTGGAGGCGGGTGTCGGAGGCACTGCCTTCTGGTGTTACGATAAACAAGTCTGGCGTCGTAGGAACGCACAACGCGCGGCTGCAGCTAAAATGCCTTCCGCGTGCATCTTAAACGCCCTCATCACAAGGCAAGCCGTGAGCGACACGTGAGCGACAGACACGCGCTAAACTCACTGTGGCGACCCTTTCACAACAGAAACACACAAGTGGCCACCCTGCACGCCCGAGGGGAATGCGACATTCCGCGTCACTTCCACCTCAGCAAGACCGCGGGCAGGGCCCGAGGAGCAGACGCTTGTTCTTTGAAAAGACTTCAACTCCCAGCGGGGGTGATTGAGAGAAACCAAGAGACAGCGGGCAAGGGCTCCGACAACTAACGCCCGGGGTGCTCACACTCGGACGGACGGCGGGGGTACGAGGGACAACTCAGGACAGGGCGTTTGGAACCCTGCGCGAAAAAGCCCACAGTCAGGTTTCCACAAGCACAGGCAAGTCCAAGGTCACAGGCGCCTTCCCACAATGTCTGGGGAAGAAACAGCCTTGCACCAGCACAGCTGTGGGAAGAAAGGGGGCCCTTCTCCGCTGCGTTTTCCTCCACAAAGCCAGAAACGCCTCAGAAAAGCGAGGTCTGAGTCCAACTTCAGCTGCGAACAGACGCAAAAATCCTGAAGTAGAAGGAAGCTGGCAGACCGCACCGGGCAGTGGGTCGGTGCCAACGCAACCTGGCGGAGGCGGGGCCAGAGCAGGGCGCAAGGCTCCTTTAGCAGGTACACTCAGCCCCCACGGCCACCACGTGAGCGGCAACTTTGATAGAGTCCACGTGCTCCTGAGCAGGCGCAGGGGGGCATTGCCATCCTCCAGCGGGGCCAACCCACAAAACCCCATCAGCTGGCTTCCCTCCCAGAGGAGGGAAAGACCCGGGTACCCACGGCCACCGCGGGGGAGGGGCCGGCCACGCCTCGAGGGGCTCGTGGACCCCGGTCCAGGACGAGCCACTCAGGGAAAGCGCGGCTCGGGCGCGGGGGGCCAGCAGGGGGTGGGGGGGGGCACACTCACCAGGGTCCAGGCCGAACCGCTCGCGCAGGCGCAGGACCTGCCGACTCAGCACCCTGGGGCTCAGCCTGTCCGGCCGCCAGGCTGCCTGTGGGTGCCGTCTGCGGAGAGAAAGACGCTTTCCTTTCGGTTGATACATTTCGAGATTTTCAGTTTCCTCAAACTCACCATGCACAGTTTTTTGTTTTTGTCTTTTTATGGCTGCACCTGCGACCTATGGGCGTTCCACCACGGCCACAGCAACACCAGATTCGAGCCGCATCGGGGACCTACGCCTCAGCTCAGCCTCAGCTCACAGCAAGGTCGGATCTTTAACCTGCTGAGTGAGGCCAGGGATCGAACCTGCATCCTCATGGATACTAATCAGCTCTTAACCCACGGAGCCACAACAAAACTCCCCCATGCACAGGTTTTTTTTTGTTTGTTTGTTTGTTTGTTTGTTTTTGTCTTTTTGCCATTTCTTGGGCTGCTCCCGAGGCATATGAAGGTTCCCAGGCTAGGGGTCCAATCGGAGCTGTAGCTGTCAGCCTATGCCAGAGCCACAGCAACGTGGGATCCGAGCCGCGTCTGCAACCTACACCACGGCTCACGGCAACGCCGGATCGTTAACCCACTGAGCAAGCTGAGCAAGGGCAGGGATCAAACCCTCAATCTCAGGGTTCCTAGTCGGATTCTTTAACCACTGCACCACGACGGGAACTCCCCCGATGCACAGTTTAAAAGCTGAGTTTTCCCTGCAAGGCTCCTAGAGGCGGTGCCACGTCTCCGCCACTCCCACCCCCGGCCCCAGTGGGCCCCCCCCCACCCAACGGCGGGTGTGCAGGTGGCTGACATCTGCGCCCCCCACCCCGTTGCCAAGAACTATGTGCTGTGGCCTCTGGATGATTCGGTTTGGGGCGTTCTGTCCCGACGTCTCACCGGAACGTTCCAGTTAAAAACACGCAGCTTTTACAATATCACGACCCCACAAAAGTGACTGGCGGCTTAGCCACGCCCCCTCTCCTCTTCGGGTGGGACCTTGACCTTTGCGGGCTCTACGCGTCCTCGGCCGCCCGTCCCACGCCCGGAGCCCACTTCACCCCCACGCGCAAGGCCAACGGCCCCTCCTCTGGCCCAGGGGGCTCCCGGGTGTGGGGAGTGGACCTGGGCCCCTCTGCCTCCCGAAGGGCTGAGTTCGCTTCCCTTAGCGCCAGCCCGTTCCGGCCCCTCCCGCGGCTCGGGGTCCCCGGCGGCAGCGGGCTCTGGCCCCGGGGTCCCAGGGCCGGGTCTGGAGTCAGTGCCTGCAGGTTTCTCCTCTTTCTCCCTGAATCCCCATCATCTGGATGTCAGACCTTCTTGACAGAATCTCTGATCTTTAAAGCTTTCCAATCCGATTTTCCTTGTTTGTTTTCTATGACTTTTGGGAAGACGTCTTCAAACTTGTCTTCGAAATCGCCTTTCCCGGGAGCCTCGCCCGCCCGCCATGTACTTCATTGACAAGGCTGTTGTGTATTCGGGAGACCAACCTTTGTACAGCTGTGGCATTTATTCCAGATGCAGAATCTCTCTAAAGGTCTCCATCCCAGCTTTGGGGTTTGTTTTAAGTGTTCTTCTGCTTCCTCTGAGCTCCAGACAAGCTGGCCAGGTCTCAGGGCCCTGGCTGTGTGCCCTGTTCAGGGGCTTTTTTTGTGGGGGGTTAGAAACTGGCAAACTGATGCTAACAGTCACATACAAACGCAAAGGGTTCACAATAACGAAACCATCTTGGAAAGGGAAGAACGGAGCTGGAGGTTTACCCCGACTCAGGGTTTATTATAAGGATCTGTAATCAAAACAGGGGCTCCTGGCTTTAGGACAGACCAACGGATCAGAGGAACAGACAAAAGCATGTAGGAACGACAAAAGCAACTTGGGGAGAAAGGACAGTCTTTTACAACAGATGCTGCTGGAACAATTAGACGTCAGATGCTAAAAAAAGAAAAAACAACCTAGTACTGCGTTTGACAGTTATCTAAAAAGGACAATAGGTCGGAGTGTAAAATCTAACATCATAAAACTTCCAGAGAGAAACCACAGGAGACGACGTCCGCGGCCTTGAGCCAGGCGGATTTCTTAGCTATGACACTAAAAGCATGATGTGGGCGCCCCCTCCATGGCTTAGCGGCTAACGGACCGGACTCGGATCCATGAGGACTGGGGGTCGATCCCTGGCCTCTCTCCGGGGGTTAATGATCCCGCACTGCCCCGAGCTGTGCTGTGAGTTGCAGACGCGCCTTGGATTCCCCCTTGCTGTGGCTGTGGTGTAGGTCAGCAGCGGTAGCTCCAATTAGACCCCTAGCCTGGGAACTTCCATAGGTGTGGCCTAAAAAGAAAAAAAAAAAAAAAGCTTGATGCAAAATTATTTTTTGCTTTTTAGGGTCGAACCCATGGTATATGGAGGTTCCCAGGCTAGGGATCTAATCAGAGCTGTAGCTGCCGGCCTACACCACAACCAGAGCAATACCAGACCCAAGCTGCGTCTGCAACCTACACCACAGCTCACGGCAACACTGGATCTTTAACCCACTGAGTGAGGCCAGGGATCGAACCTGCGTCCTCATGGATGCTAGTCAGATTCGTTAATGCTGAGCCACGATGGGAACTCCCCCCCCAAAATTTTAATTGATCAATCGGACTTCAACAATTTAAGGACTTTCGCTATTTGAAAAACAGCATTAAACGAATAAGAAGATGGGCCATCTTTGCCACGCACAGGGCGAAACGTCTGCACATAACACGTCTGATGAGGGACTTGAACACCAACTACATTTCCAGCCTCTCAGAAGTCAGCACTGTGAACACAGTCCCCCTGATGAAGCAACCTAAAAAGACGGAAGAGCCACCTCACCAAAGACACACAGACGGCAGAGGAACACGTGCAAACAGGCTTCACGTCATCAGCTGCTAGGGATCAAACCACAAGCGGACCCCGAGGTGCCCGGCGAGGATGCGGCAGCAGGGACGCCTGTTTGCTGCGGGAGGAAGCGGGACAATGCAGGCACGCTGGCACGCGCCGGGCAGCTCCCCAAAGCATGAAGAGACGTCTACCACGCGGCCGGGCGTCACGCCCCAGGGTATTTACCCAGGAGAAACGACGGCGCAGGTCCACGCGGAGACCAGGGCGAGTGTTCACAGCAGCCGTGAGTGTGACACGCAGAGACCGGAAACAGGAGTGGCCGTGGCCCACCCACCCACGGTGACACTGCTCGGCAGCAGAGAAGGAAACCGGGTGAACCAACCTCAAAGGAATTGTGCTGGGGAAGAAGCCACAGGACAGAGCCCCACTTCTACGATGCTCTAGAAAATGGAAAGAATCTGCAGTGACACAACGCAGGTCAGCGGTCCCTAGAGATGCCGGGGGGGGCGGGGGGGGCCATCAGGACATCGCCTGTGCTGATGGCGTCCTGGACACACATATTTCAAAAGTTACAAAACTTTACACTTCAAACACACTGTTCACTATATAGTAACAGTCTCTCTAATAAAATTTCAAATTGCTTGCTGTAGTTCTATTTAGTTTCAGTAACACTCTTTATCAGATGAAGAAAATTTCCTTTTAGTTACAGTTTGCTGAGAGTTTCTTTTTCTTTCTTTCTTTTTTTTTTTTTGCCTTTTCTAGGGCAACACCCGCGGCATATGGAGGTCCCCAGACTAGGGGTTGAATCGGAGCTGTAGCCGCCGGCCTGCACCACAGCCACAGCAACACCGGATCCGAGCCTCGTCTGCGACCTACACCACAGCTCACAGCAGCGCCGGATCCTTAACCCCCTGAGTGAGGCCCAGGGACTGAACCCACATCCTCACGGTTCCTGGTCAGGTTCATTTCTGCTGCGCGTGACGGGAATGCCTCTATAGTCTGGCCTTTGCTGGAATGTCCCATAGCTGGAATCTTAGCGTATGAGGGCTTTTCAGTTTGGCTTCTCTCACTCTGCAACATGCATCTTCATCCCCCCCGGTCTTTTCGTGGCTTGGTCCCTTTTAATTTTTTATTTATTTATTTTTAGCTTTGAGTAACACTCCAATTCCTGGACGGACTGCCGTGCATTCATTTCACCCACCCGCCCCAGCCGTCGTGACTCCAAGGGCTGGCAGTTATGACAAAGCCGCCATAAACATCCACAAGCAGGTTTTCGTGTGGACAGAGGTTCTCGATGCCTCTGGGGAAGCACCAAGGAGCATGGGGGTCTGATCACACGGTTTAGTTTCGTAAGGAAGCACCAAGCTGTCCTTCGAAGGGCTGCCCTGCCCTGCTTCCCCGCCCGCAGGGAGTGGGTTCCTGAGGCTCCACGTCGTCACCAGCATTTGGTGGCGTCGGGGCTCTGCATTTGGCTGTCCCAGCAGGCGGGCAGCGGGACGGCGTTGTTTCAACGTGCACTTTCCTGACAGCATGTGGCGCGGCGGCTCATGTGCTTGGCCGCCGTCCGGGTCTCTTCGGCTAAGTGTCTGTTCAGATCCTTGGGCTCATTTTATTTTTATTTTTTTATTTTTTGGGTCTTTTTTAGGGCCGTACCTGTGGCACATGGAGGTTCCCAGGCTAGGGGTCAAATCGGAGCTGTGGCCCCCGGCCTGCACCACAGCTCACAGCAACGCCGGATCCTTAACCCACTCAGCGAGGCCAGGGATCGAACCCGCACCCTCATGGTCACTAGGCAGATTTGGTAACCACTGAGCTACGACGAGAGCTGCTGGATTCAACTTATTTCAGAGACAGAGAATTATTCAGATTTCCTGTTTTTTCAGTTTGTAAACTGTGCTTTGCAAAAACTTGGTCTGTTACATCTGTGTTGTCAGACGTACCTGCATCAAACTCTAAACCACACTTATTACCGTTCCAGCGTCTGCGAGGCCTGCAGTCCTGTTCCCACTGGCATTCCCGGCGTGGGTGCCTTGCATTTGACCTCTTCCTTCCTTAGCACCGCCTCGTCACCTGTGCCCGAATCAGTCACGGCGTCGGGGGTCGCGGCCCTCTCCAGCACCAGCAGGCCTCTCCACTCATCGCACAGACCACAAAGGAGGGCGTCTCTGCCTGCCTTCGCGCCACTCCAGACTGGAGGGGTGTGACATCCAAGGCATTCTGCCCTCTCAGCATCAGGGTTTTCATCCCAGGCTGTGCCCCAGGGCGCCTTGCTCCTTTCCGTGGAGGATGGTGTCTGGAAGCCAAGGCCTGGTGCTGGGGTGCTCCCGCTGCAGGCGTCCTGGCTCCGAGCCCGTCAGCGTAGAGCGAGGACACTTGAGGTCACCATTAACTGAGGCCAGTCTCCCCAGCCAGAGCTGACCACAGGCCTCTCCCGCTCTCCACCGTGCGTCTCCCTGCTTCCTCACCGGCAGGCACCGAGCACTGGCGACTCGTGTGCATGGCCTGCCGCCACACACACTGTCTACTTCGTGGGATGTGACGTCACGGCAGCCCTTGGAGACAGAAGGAGCCCGTTTGAGGGATGTGGAAACTAACCCAGTGAGAGTGGCTCGCCTGCAGCTCCAGGGGGGGCCTGCACGCGGAGCCCAAGGCCCGATTCTCAAGCGAGCCGGTCCAGGCTGCTCGGTGCCGGGATACGGTGCCCAGCGCGGCAGCCGCCCGCGGAGAGATGGCCGAGGGAGCTTAGCAGCCTGCTCCCCGAGGGCCACCCTGGGTAGGCGGGAGGGAGCCCTTCTCCCTCCAGATGCCCACATGCGCACATGCACACACACGTGCACAGGCCGGGGCTCCCTGCTCGTGACTGCTGGGACGGACCCCGCACGGCAGGGGCTCCGCAGAGCTGCATTAGGCGAGGGGGGAACGAGGAAGCGGCCGGGGGGCAGGGCTGCGGCCCAGGACCGGGCAGGAAGGCGGCACTGGCACCTGACGTCTGCATCTCAGACGCGGCCACTCTCCCGCCCAGTGGCTGCCAGACCAGCCTCCTGGCCCCAGAAGCAGGCCCCTGCCGACGGGGGTGGGCCGCCCGCCTGGGCCAGAGCATGAGAGTGCCTGCTGCTCTGCCCCCACCCTGGGCCCCTGGGGCTCACCTGGCCACGACGTGGACGTCAAAGCCCGGCCGGCACCAGGAGTCCAGGAGGGACAGCAGCCTCCGCTGGAGGCCCGGGAAGCCGTCCACGTAGCGCTCCACGAGGCCCAGCTTGTCCTGGAGGAGCAGGGGCGTGCTCATCTGCGGGCAAAGGCACCCTCAGGCCGCAGCCCCACTGCAGCCCTCGACCCTGCAGCCAGGACCCCAGACTCACTTCCACCCCAGTGCCGGGAGTGGCCAGGGCGTCGGGGCCAAGGGGGCGAGTGCGAGTGTCTGAGGGCCTCCTGCAGCCCCACGCCCAGCTCATGGCCTGCACCCCTCACAGGCCTTGTCCCCGGGGACGCCGTGGTCACCCCCACCTCCATCGTGAAGGATGGGCGGTCCAGAGGCAGGAGGGTCCTGGAGGAGCCTTGCATGCCCTTGTCTTCACCAGCTGGGGGGCCAGGATGGAGACTAACCACCAGCAGTGGCCTGGCATGAGCTGACCTGAGCCTTCCAGGAGGCCCTGAGGGAGCCCCTGGCCGTGGTGCTGGGCACTGGGCCACACCGGCCATGCCCCTGCAGACCCAGGCCCGGAAAAAGCCCCCTCCCAGTGGCCCCTGCAGAGGATCCCTCCTCGCCCGCCCCCCTCCCCCATGTGGCCACAGAGGTCAGGCTGTCTGGAGCCTGGACTGGACAAGGGCAGGGCTCCAGGTGGGTGGTCCCCACGGGAACCCTTCCCGCCACTGGCGAGCAGGGGAGACAGTTTGGTGGGCTCCTTGGTGGCCACTTTCCCAGCCCGTTTCACCGAGGCCCCTCCCTGCCCCTCCCCACGTGGGAGGTGGTCACATGTGACCCGGCCCCCCAGGACTCTGGGGTGGGAACAGCCCTAAGCCTATTTCTGGAGACCTGGGTGTGGCCCCAGCCTGACCCCACAGCTGATGTGAGAAGGATGCTCACCTCTTCAACATCGAGATGGGGCTGCAGCCGCAGCTTCGTGCTCAGCACGACAGCCTGGAAACAGAGGCAGTAGGTTAGGCTGGGGCTGGGGGACACGCAGTGCCACGGTGGGGGGCCCTGCCCTCAGCATGGCCACCTGGTCACCTCCCAGTGGCTGCAGGCACAGTTTCAGCCCTGTGGGACCTGGAATTAGGAAGGGTCCCAGCCCCTCCATGGCCGGGGCTGAGCCAGGCTCCAGGTGCGCAGGGTGGGTAGAACGACCCCTGTGCCTCCTCCTCTGGGGGTTGTGGCCTCCAGGTGCCCAGGTGGTTGGGGCTGGGCTGCTGCTGAGTGGGTAGAGGATGGAGAGGGCAAGGGTCCTGCCACCTTCCCAGTCGGTGCTCTCGCCTGCCCTGTTCTTCCCTGAAGCATCCGCACCCAGCCAGGCAAGCGCCCAGCAAGACGTTCACCGGGCCCACCGGGCGGGGGGGGGGGGGCCTCTGTGCACCCCAGGTCTCAGGGAGCCTGCCCTGACAGGTGGGGCTCCTGGGGCCTCCGTGCATTTGCCACCGGACGCGCTGTGTGCTGGCAACACCACTAAGTCTGTGCGAGGGGGGCGGGCTGGCCCAGGTCCCACGCGGCCGACCGGGGTGGGCCGGGGGGCCGGGGGCTTGCAGAGAGCTGCCCCAGGATCCGAGGGGCAAGAGGCTCAGCACGCACCCACGCCCGGGCAGCCCGCCTGAGCCGCCTGCCCTGCCTGGGGGCGCGGATCCGCCCGGACTCAGCAGAAAAACGGTGCGGCCCTGAGCTCCCGCACGTAGCGCAGGCCGCGCTGCTATTAATAATTTCCATACATCGCGCTCCCATTACGAGCAAAAATAACTGGCCGCACAGCCTGCGCCCCGCCCCCCGCAGCCACAGAAAGGCCCAAAATAGCGGCCTGGGAACGGCTGCTCCGGCCGGAGGCCGGGATCGCGGGGCGGGGGCGCGGGGCTGGGGGCCTCTCCCTGTGCGGCGCTGACCCGGCGCCTCCGCGGCCTGGCGGGGGTCCAGGAGCTCAGCCTCGGCCAGGCCCCCCCCACCCCCCGGGGGTGGGGGTGGGGCTGGCAATGGAGGAGGTGGGTGGGCCAGGGGAGGGCGGGACCGGGGGAGGAGCCAGGGTTTGAGGAGAGGGTACAGGGCTTGGGGGAGGGGCCCAGGGCTGTGGGCGGGGTGCAGGTGCCACCGCATGGGGGCCTTCCCTGGGGGCTACTCCAGCCTCCCAGGATGGCTCTGACCTCTTCTCAGGAGATCCCTTGAGAGGTCCAGGGAGATGTGGGCCCTCACCCGGGAAGGCCGAGTGCACAAGCTGGTGGCCTCACACTGGGTGCTCAGAACCTGGGGTGGTCTGAACCCCACTACCAGTGTCCTCCACCTGCTGTACCCTCGCCTGCGGCCCAGGCTCTTGCCGGGCCAGTGTCTGTGCCCGGACTTGGCCGGGCCAGGCCAGGGCTGGAAAGGGGCTGCGGGAGGGACAGCTGGACCCTCCCACCCTCCAGACCAGGCCCAGGGCCCGTGACTCAGGAGGGGTGAGGGGGAAGTGGGGCGCAGAGGGGAGCCCCGCCTCTGTGACTCTGCTGGCTTATCAGCCTCCATCATCCTGGGATCCAGCTGCCCAATGGGCCACCCCTCCATCCAGGAATTCTGAATCCCAGAGCGAGGCCTCAGGCTGGAGTGGGTAGCCTGGGACAGTGGCCTATGCCACAGTTAGGGTGAGGCCAAGGGCAGGCTGGGTACTGCACTTGGAGCAGCAGGAGGAGCCCCTGGAGGCAGCCTGGAGGGTCCTCACCCCAGGGCCCCGGGCCTGCCTGGACCGCCTTCCTTCCAGGAGCCAGCAACGTCCGTCCGGGGAGCTACTGTGCCCACCTCAACCAGCTCACCCTCTGCCCTGCGGTCAGGGCCTGGCCAGAGGTGCCCACACAGTGGCGCTGCGTCCACTGCTGTGGAGAGTATGGGGGGCCAGTGTGGAGGGACGGGCAGCGCTTGGAGCTCGGCCCCACCCCTGGGTGAGCGGCTCCCCGAGGCTGCGCTCGCCGCTGGAGGCTGACCACGCTCCAGAGGTTTAGGTGCCCCTTCTGCCTGCCTCCTCCAGGGCAGGCCCGGCCGGAGCTCTCTGTGCACCCAGGGTGCCCTCTCCCGGCAGGCGGCCTTTGTGGATGCTGAGGGGTGTGGCCGGAGTGCCCAGGGCTGGAAGGCCAGGGACATCCTCGGGGACAGTCTGGGAAGTGTCCCCGTCCTGCACCGGCCGCCCAGGGGGTTTCTGTGCCCTGAGGCTGTGGCGGAGGCACAGGACAAGGAGGGGGCTATTTGGCCTCAGCCACAGGAGGGCGCCCAACTCCACTGGCACCTGGCATGGGGGCAGGGCATGGCTGGCAGCAGAGCCACCTCCTGCAGGAAGCCCCCAGGCCTGGCCTCTGTCTTAGTTCTATGGGGTCTGGCTTAGAATTGGTTTCTGGTCATTTCTCAGGCTGAGATTCTGCTGAGGTGACAAGAGGCCAGGCTGCCCACTGGTCACGTGGGGGGCCCAGCAGGTGTCAGAAGATCACCTACAGGTCTGGGACCCAGGCCGGGGGTGGGGAGCAGGGGCGGTGGGAGGAGGAGAGGGCCTGGACCCACAGAAGGTAACTGCCCAGGGCTGGGGCCACCTGGCACCTTGCCGGCCTCCCTGACCTCTGCCCTGGAGGAGGAGAGCCGGCCGTCCTGGGGCTGGTTGGCAGAGGTGGGCAGCGGGAATCTCCAACCAGACAGGCCCCCAGAGCTGCTGCTTTGGGGAACTAAGAAGACCAGAGGGGCTGGGACAAGCACGGCACAGAACCCCAGGGCTGCCCACTTGGCCAGCAAGTGACCAGGCCGCCAGGACAGGCTTGCCTCCCACCTTTGTAACTCAATGCGGGCCTGGAGCCAAGTCTCCCCCCACTTTTTTTTTTAAAGCAAAGCTATCTTTTACCTTGATAAGCTGTTTAAAAAATGTAAATAAAATAACTCAGTAGACAAAAGCAGGCATTCACCCCGCCGGGCCAGCCGCTGCCTCGACATGAAATATCGCAGCACATTAAGTCGTGAGTCCCGGCTAATCCGAGCGGACAGGCCTGAATGCGGCCCCTTCGGGCGGCGCGGCGGTGGGCACTGGAGCATGCACCGCCTGCCGGGCGGCCCCGCTCGGGGACAATGGCTTTTCTTCGCAGAAGGGGCCTGTGCGGGACAAGAGCCCCCTTTGTGTGGGATTCCTGCCTCCGAGCGCGAGGGAGGCGCATTCAGTGGCCCAGACACTCTTTGAAAGGCCGGGGTGTAACAGGAGACGCGGGGACGCTAGCCGGCCCTCTGCCTCCCCGCGCTCCGCGGCCACGGCGCCCATGCGCCCAGCCAGCCGCCCGCGCCACGTGAGCCAGCCCGGGGCCATTGTCCCTGCAACGCCATCTTGGCCCCCAGGCGTCCCCGGGAAGCGGGCCGTGGGGTGGGCCTGGGCGCGGCCGGGGTGCTGGCCACACCCCACGCCCACGAGCACACTGTCCCCGAGGCAGAGAGGGAGATGAACCCCAAGTCTCTGGACGCCTGGCCGCTGGCTCTGGGCCGGGCACAGGGACAGCTCCACCCCCCACGCGGTCAGGGCTGCATCTCAGGCGCCAGAGCCTCGGCTCCCACACCTGCAGCAACGGCCCAAGGAGCGACCCCCCAGGCCCCTGCAGGCCCCACCGCTCCCGACGGCCTTTCGAGGACAAGGCAGCCCTAGTGCTCCTCCTGTGGACACGGAGACCACAGCCTCAGGGCTCCCTCTTGCTCTCAGAACCTTCTGGACTTCAGTAAAAAACCAACCCTGTCACAGGGTAGCCTCAGCAAAGCCACTGAGCTTCCAAAGCCCCAAATTCTCACGCAGATACCTGCAGCCACTAAGCCCCACCTGTGCTGTCCTGGCCCAGCCCTTCCCACCAGGGGTCCAAGCGCCCTCTCCCTGGGCGGCCCCCCATACTGGCCGACCTCGACCCCTGCCAGCACAAGCCCCACGGCCGAGCTTCTGGAAACCGCCACTGTCCTGCTCAGGGCCAGTCGGGGGTGGGGGGCCAGAGCCGGTGGGAGGGGACAGAGGGGAGCCAGCAGGGCCCTCGGGAGTCAGACCTTCCCACTGACCTGACCCTGTCTGAGTGACCCAGAAAACAGGCGGGGTGGACACCACCCAGAGTGAAGCCCCCTGGCGCCGGGCAGGGCCCCAGAACAGGTCCAGGATGCTGTGGCACCCTAGATGCCGAACACGTGCCCCAACCCACCCGGCCTGGGAGCAGAGTGGCTGTAGGCCCTCACGAGGACCTGCAGAGAGGGTCTGTCCTCGAGGAGTAGCTGCTGGGCCATGCCAGCACTGGGCCGAGGGACCGCGAGGGTGAGCCTGGGCAGAAGGAGAGAGAAGCTGGCTTGGTGTCTAGCCTGGGCCCGAGGGGCGGCCCCTGTGGGCACAGAGATGGCTGTGAGCTCCTCCCACACTGGCTCCGCTGTCCCTGAGAGCGTTTCCAGGAAGGGGAGAGGAGGTGAGGCCACAGTGTCCCAGGAAGTGGCTCTGCCGTGGGGACGCCTGGGCCTGTCCATGGGTGACTGAGAGGCCGGTGGGCCCCGGGGAGGAAGGGCCCTGGGTGTGGCGCAGACCAGGTAGGGTGTGGGGGCGGATGCCAGGCACCAACCTGAGCCGCCCGGGTGGCTGGTCCCCGAAGCCTCCCCCGAGGCGGAGGGGGCGGAGGAAGCCCTCACACCCAGCCTGGCTCCTGCCCACCCGCTGACTCACGCGAGGGTCGCGCGTCCCGGGCCCAGAGCCCGGCGAGGGTCTCACTCACTTCTTTGACCCTGCCCTCCTGGCGGAGTCGGTGGACGTGAGCCAGCAGGGGGCTGCGGTCTGCGTCCTGCAGCTGGAAGATGCTGACCAGAGGCTCCACGAGAGCCGGGGGGCTCTCCACGAGGATCTTGACCGCACGCGCCTGCAGCTGCCTCAGCCCTGGGCCGCCCTGGGAGCCCAGACACAGCCTCAGGGGAGGCAGCAGCCTGAGGCCAGGCGGGCAAGCAGGGATTGGGCGGGGGCCCAGAAGGGGAGGCCAAGAGCCCCCCCCCCCCCCCCCCCGCCTCCCGCCTCCGCCGGGGCGCCCTCGGGCAGGCACAGGGCAGGGAGGGACGGGGCTTTGGAACAGGCCAAGGGCTCACCTGGGGCGGCCCCGGGTGCGGCCGTGCCTGCAGCCAGCGCTTCAGCTCGCGGGCCACCCAGGCCTCCAGGGAGGGGCCCCTCCCCCGCCAGCCCTGGCTGCCATCCAGCATGTCCAGGAGTCCAGCGAGCGGGTCAGCCAGCGCAGCGAACCCCCTCCAGGCTTCCTCCTGGAGCTGTGGAGACACAAGACCTCGTTGTCGCAAACACCTCCCTGCAGGCTGTCCCCACCTGCCCGGAGACGCCAAAGCGGAGCGTGTCCAGCACTGCTCTCGCCCAGCCGGTCCCTGGCACGGCGGCCGTCTAGGTCGACGGTCCCTCAAAGGTCCTGAGCCAGACCCCAGCAGTGCCCCTCTGCGCCCTGAGCACCTGTGCGATGCGTCAGCAGGGCCCAGCAAGTGACAGGAAATGGAAAACAGGGACGAAAAAGCCATAGTGAAAAATGCCTTTGGCCTGCTTTTCTACCTCATGTGCAGCAGAGGCTCTGGGAGTCAGAGCTGAGAGATGAAAAGCAAGCACAGGCGTGGTCCCGGCCACCCACGTCCGGGGACCGAAGTGTCTCGTGATGGACTTCAGAACAGCCGGGCGTCCTCTGCGTGACCCGCAGGCCCAGGCCCCGGTGCCACCGCCTGCCCTCCACGCTCCACCTGTTCTGGTTGTTCAGGTCAGTACAACGCCCGCGATCAAGCACCTGCTGGGGTCCAGCGAGGGCCGAGCTGCGGTGTCAGGCTGTGAGCTGGGGGGGCTGCCCCCACACCCAAGGCCCCCCTGGAAGGGGCTGTGCTCGCTGTGGCCTGAGACAGCTCCACCCAGACCCTGAGGACAGCCGTCGCCCTCCAGGATGGGTAGGCGAGGCCACAGCACATCGCAGGGTCTGGGGCCACCGTGGGGCCACGTCCTGCATCGCCACAGGAGGGGCGGTATCTCCCCCAGGACTCCCCCCGCCCCCCCGCCCCCGCTCAGGAAAAGGAAAGCCTTAGAGGACCCTGCCCCGGCCTCCAGCACAGCGGCTCTAGGTGCCGACAAGCCAGCGCCCCTGCTTGGAAGGCGGGCTCCGGGTAGCGCGTGTGTGGTTTCTCCACGGGCAGTGCCCACCCAGCCCTCGCCCCCCAGCCCCTTGCCACCAGCAGAGCAGAGGGTGTGCGGCCAGCCACGGGCTGGGGCAGGCGCTGGAGGAAGAGACCCCTCGGCTCTGGGCCAAGCATCCACTGACCAGTGGCTTCAAAAAGAGAGGCTTCTCCCAAGGAGCGGCCGCCCTTCCTGACCACAGGCAGCAGTGGGCGGCGGGGGCTGCAGGAAGGAGGGCCCAAGAGGAGCCCGAGACCCTTCCCAGCAGGATGGCCCCGGGAGCCCCAGGCCTGGTCCATGAGGAGGGGTGGAGCCGCAGGGCCAGCTCTTTCCTGGGGGGCGTCCAGCCTTCCTCCTCGGAGAGACCCTCCTGAGGTGACCAGCGAAGCCTGGTCAGGGCACAGGGAGGAAGTGGGCCCGTCCTTCTGAGTTCTGACTCGCTGGCTTGGCTGGGCCCAGGGCCCTGCCTCCTCCCTGGAAAAGCTCTGAAGAGCTGCTCAAGGGGCCTGCAGCTTTGGGGGCCCCCGGGAGCGGGCTGTGCACTGCTCTCTAGCCTAGCCTGGAAAGGCAGGGAGCCTTACCCTGGCGCAGCCAGTCCTCCCAGCCACTGATGCTGGACCGTCCCAGCCCTCAGCCCAAGGCGCTCAGGGCAGAGGGGCCGCGGTGGAAAGTGGCCACACCCAGAGCAACGTGGCCCTGCTCCTTCCCCGGGACCACGTGGAGGTGACATTCACTGGGCACTGCAGCCCTGGCTGTCAGCTGTGTCACCACTGAGGGCCCAGGTGGCTCCCTGATCTGCCCTGGCGCCTCCCCCCTGGGGAGCAGGGACCTGGAGCAGCTGCCGGGACCCCCCAGGATCCTGCTGACAAAGCCTGGGTCGCGGCCTCCCACCCACCTGGTGACGGAGACTCAGGGAGGCCACCCGCCCCATGGCCCTTCTCCCCTGGGGCTCTCACCTGGGGAGGCACCTCTCAGGCCTGGGGGCTGGGCGTCACCTGCGTCCTGCCTGTGAGCCCGCCCCCCCACGGGCGCCTCCGCTGTGCTCAGCCCACGGCCCTGAGAACCCACGTGGAGTGGTGGGTGGCAGGGCGGGGACAGGGGCCGTGGCCCCACCCCGGACGATGCCCTCCCCGGGACGAACCCAGAGCAAAATCCACTCGGTTTCCGTGTCATGCGAAAACCATCTGGGGAATTTGGCAAGACAACCGCAACGCAACGCCGACATGCCCTCGAGCACTTGGGCAAACTGGCAGCTCTGTTCCAAAGACCCGAGAAAGGAAACGGGGCAGAGCGGGCAAAAGAGGGGACCCAGGCTGCCTTGGGTGCCCACACCACATGGGCTGGAGCCCTCCAGGGGGGCCCCTGGGGAGGGTCCACGCTCAGCGAGACGGCACAGGATGCACGGGAGCAAGTCCCCATGAGGGCAGCCCAGCGGGGCAGCGTGGGCTCCAGGGGCGAAGGGTCAGCAGCAGAAACAGAAAAGGAAGGAGGCCCCAGCGTGGCCCAGCAGGAACCAATCTGACCAGTATCCACGAGGACGCAGGTTCGATCCCTGGCCTCGCCCAGTGCGTTAAGGATCCGGCGTGGCTGTGAGCTGGCGTGTGGGTGGCAGACGCGGCGCAGATCTGACATTGCTGTGGCTGCGGTGTAGGCTGGCAGCTGCAGTTCCCCTTTAACCCCTGGCCTGGGAACCTCCATATGCTGCAGGTGCGGCTCTAAAAAGACAAAAAAAAAAAAAAGAAAAAAAAGAAAAGAAATATGCCCCAAGTATGCAAGAAAAGCATTGTCACAACTAAGTGAAGATCAAGACACGGTGGCCCTGATGTGGCCATGGGGCCCCTCCTGTGGCTACTGATCCTGTGGCTACTGGGCCTCATGCACCAGCGTCCAGCCCGCCTGCTGCTCGACCCACTCGTGGGGACCCAGGACCAGGCTGAGAGCGAATGTGTGTCGCTCTAGGCAGGAACTTTGAGAGACAAACAAGCAGTGGACCCCGAACCACCCACGGAATTAGCCTGTGCTGAGCAAACACAGCACGCGGCCCGGCTCCTCCACAGCCCGAAGCGGCCAGTAAACAGGTATCAAGACACGTCCCTGCGTCTCTTTGGAAATGAAGACATTGGCCGAAGGCGACACAGTGCAAGTCAGAAAACAGCGCCGTTGGAGCCCACACACCAAAGCGGTGAGCACAGAGCCCAGGGAGGCTCAGCTTTAAACTCAGCGTCAGAAACAACCTGGCTACTTGGTGGTAGTCGGCGGCAACCGGGGCCGAGCCGGGGCCCCAGGAAGAGGGCAGGGCCGCGGCCAGTCTCAGTGTCTCGGGCGTGAAGAGCCTCCAGCCGAAAGTGCGCTGACACGGAGGAAGAAGGAAGGGAGCCTTGGAACCAGCACAACCCTTACGGAGCCCGAGTCACCCAGCGCCCCCCGCCGGCGGCGTCGCGCTGGGCCAAACCTCCAGGGACAGAGGGACGCAGGGACGCTCTCCAGCCCCACGTGGGAGGGCAGAGAACGCACAGCGCCCCCAGCCCACGAGCAGGCAAGCCGCTCCCACAGCCAAGGCCCCAACAAAGTGTCCTTCCTGTTTCTGAGTTTCAACCTCAAAGCCACAGGTACAAAACCAAAAAGTCAAGAAGGTTTGGCTTTTGCAACAACTCTGGATTTCTCCACCTGGTGGCTGGAGATGGCTGCAGAGAGGCGGCCAACCAACCAAGGCCATGAGGCTCGGTACAGGAGCCCGGGTGCATCCGGAGCCAGCTGGCTGCCTGTCCCGCACCCGAAGGCACCTGGAGCTGACCTGCTCGGACACCTGCCCAGCGAGCCTGGCCCCTTGGCGGGCTGCAGGAGGCGAGGCTGGCACCAGAGGACAGGCCTTGTCCCTCCAGCCACTCGTGGGCCCTGTGGCCTGTCCTTCCCAGCAGCCAGCGTGGCCTCAGCCTTCGGCTGCCTCGAGGGAGCAAAGTGCAGGTTGGGGGCTGCCGAGGGTCAGTACCCCTCCCGGGCTGCAAGCTGAAGCTGCCCTCCTGGCCCAGGCCACAGCGGGACATGGTCGGGGTGGGGGCAGCGGCTGCTCCTGCAAGACCCCTGAGTGGCCGTGCCCCCCACCCCCTGCCATCCTGCTGGGCTGTCCTGCCACCCTCTATGGGAGAGGAGGCAGTGGGCACGGCCTGCCAGGTGCCCTGTGCAGCCTGGAAGCTGGGGGACTGTATCTACCAGCATGTCCCTCGGACAGTGGGTGAGGCGGCCCGCTGAGGCTGGCAGCCAGGTGCCCAGAGCTGGCACACTCACCTGCCGCAGCTGCCGAGTGGACCACAGCCTCTGCAGGGCCTGCAGGAACAGGAGCGGGCCACAGCCTGAGGGGACAAGACAGAGGCCAGCAAAGGGCTGAGTGGCAGGCTGGGACCCCGGCCTGGGGCTCCCGTAGATGCCACCCAGTGGCCACAGCCTGGGAAGAGCCTAGGTCCCTGCCCCGGCCAGCATGGGGCCGAGTGAGCGCCCACCTCATGGCCGCACGCCCCGTTCTGCTGCAGGGGCCTCAGCCGTGGGGGCTTCGGTGAGCGGCCAGCCTGCCCCCATGCCTGGGGCTCGCCAGGGGGCAACAGGGTGGAGGGGAGACGGGGAGGCAGAGGCCGTGGCTGGGCTGGGACGTGGCACGAGGGAGAGGTGGCAGGCTCCCTGCGTGAGCCCCACCCGTGTGGCGCCCGGCCAGCACAGCCGGCTTGGCCCTGGTGTCCAGTGCCGCTCCCCTGCTCACACAGCGGCCTCCCCGTGGCCGAAATGTGAGTCTAGGGCCCCTGAGCTGCGGGTGGGAGCCCATCCTGGCGGGCAGTGCAGGGTGGCAGCCACGGGCCCTAGGGAAGGGGCAGTGGGGGCGCTCTGCCCGGGCCGCCCTGATATCCTGGCCTTGCTGGCGGGGTGGAGCGGGCAGTGTGTTTGGAGGTCACGGAGAGAAACTCAAGCTCGAGAGTCAAGCTCCCACGGCTGACCAGGCTCCAGCTCCCTGCCCGGCACCAGCCGTACACCTGCTGGCGGCTCGGGCTCCCACTGCATTGGGGCCGAGGACCAGGGAGCGGCCAGAGGGCCCGAGCAGGAGCACTGGGGTGACCTTGGCCCTCTGCCTGTCTCCTCTGTCCTCGAGCTTCCCCAGTGCCCCCGAGACACCGAGAGCTGTTAGGCGGCCTCCAGGGGCACCCCTCAGTTAGGTGGCCAGCAGGTGGAGGAGGGCCGCAGGGACAGGACGCGCCAGACAGACACACAGCATTTGGCCCCAGGCACCACTTAGCTAACCTAGTCACCCTCACTTTGGGAGAGATGAAGGTTCCAGAGGAAAGTTCAGCTGCCCAGGGAATGTCTAGAAAGACCCTTGCCACTTGCTATGGTGAAGCTAGCGGTGACAAATGGAATAAGTCAAACGGGGACTTTTCCTGGCGGAGTCGGGCGGCAATGAAGTCTCAGAAACTACGGCTGCAGCAGCCGGGCTGGGCAGTGGACAAAGCCACCTAGAGCCCCTTGCCACTCCGCCCTCCCTGTGTGACCCCGTGACCTGGAGGTGTGGGTGCCCAGGGTCTGGACCAGCCAAGGCGCCTAGAGCTGGTCTGTAATTCCACTTGGCACCAGCTGGGGGCAGCACCAGGCATGCTGATCATGGGCTGCCTGAGAGCCCAGGGGCTGGGGGAGCCAGGACCCCTGCAGTGGCCTGGTGTCCACCTGGGCCAGGCTCAGGAAGGGCTGTCCCGCAGCCACCACCCTCAGGCGGCTGCAGGCAGGTATGAGCAGAGCAGAGGGACCCAGCAGGCGTCAGCCTGAGAAAGGGTGGCAGCACAAGCCGCCACCCGGCTGCAGGTGGGAGCCCATCTTGGCGGGCGCCTCCCAAAGTCCACCAGGCTCCCTGCTGCCACCGTCTGACCCCTGGGGCCCTGGTCTTGGTTCCACAAGCGTCTGGTAGGGGCTGGAATGCGACGGCAGGCTCAGCGCCCAGAGGGGACACAGCGAGGACAGAGGTAAGGGTGCAGACCCCTCAGACCCCCCACCCCGGCACCGAAACCCTGTGGGTGGTGTAGGTCTGGCCACACTGGGCTGCCTGAGGGGGCTGCCCCCACTGGGAAGGGGGATGAGAAGGACTTGTTTCATCCAACAAACCACACGCTCCAGAGACAGACCCTCTGCCCCCAGCATAGGTGCCAAAGCATCAGGCCACATGGCCACTCAGGAGGGAAATGGTGGGAGGGCTCTGGCAAGGGAGGGGCTGTGTGCTGGGGGCTGTGTTGCTGGGGGGGCTGTGGCTGATCCTGGGGTCACAACAGGGTCGTGTCGAGGGCTGCAGACCCTGTCCAGTGGGGGGGGGGGGAAGGCAGGGTCTGGGGGCCTGGGGGGTCCTGAGCAGGAAAGGAGTCCATTCTGTGCAGCTGAAGGGAAGCAGGCGCCTGGGCGCTGGGCGTGGAGACTCTACTTGGACCAGGCCGTGTGCACTTGGCATGACCCCAGGATGCCAGGGCCTGGCAAGGAGGGGCACCTCACTCGCCCACTGGGGTTCCAGCCTGGGAGGAGCCCCTCCTTCTCCGGCCTTGGTCTCCTCTTCCTCGTCACTCATTTGTGACTTTGTGCGGCCCGGTGTCTGCCCAGCCCCAACACTGACAGAACACAGGAGACACTCAGGAAGTAAGCCCCCCGCCCACGGACACCACCTGCCAAGGGCTCCACCTTCCCAGAGGGGCAGTTGTGTCAGGAAAAGCCGTGGCACAAAGCCTCGGCCAGGAAGGCAGCCTGGTGAGTCAGGGTGGCCCAGACCCTAGGCCAACCCGCCAGAGGGGGTGCGGCTGGGGAGGGACAAGCCTGGGGCAGCCTGAGCAGAGGGCAGGCGGGGGCGGGGTGGCCGTGTGACAGTGGAGTCTGGCCTGCGGCCGCGCTTGATCTACACCCAGCAGGTGCAGGCCCGTCCTCCCAGGCAGCGCAAGCAGAGCTGCTCAGGGACGGTGCCCCTTTGTCAGCTCCCCGGGGGCCAAGATGACCCTCCAGGGGAGGCCCCGCTGTGCCCAGGCTCAGGCAGGGGCCCAGAGGAGGGGCAGACATGGAGGGTCTGACTCCCACACAGGGTGAGGTCCTGGGAGAGGGTCCTGAAGATGCCCTGTGTGCCCCCAGCCCCCTCGGGCACCACCTGTGACCCCCGGGTCCCCACACTTGCCCCTGATGCCTGGGCTTGGGGGGCTCTGAGATAGCACCTGGAGGCCATGGCTGTCCAGAACGGAAGAGGCTGGGACTCTGCTGACCCCATACCACGCCCACGGCCACCAAATTGAAGCCCCCTCCAGACTCCGGTACCAGGACAGGCCCCTAGTCTCCGGGCAGGACCCAGGCCAGTGCCCTGCACCACCCTCCTTGGGGCCCGAGGGCCACGCGGGCGCCAGGGCTCCCAAGCTCGAAGCGGCATCCGTGGGCCCTGGAGCTTCAGGCGCCTCCCAGTCCCCTCTCTCCTGGCAAGACAGGTAAAATGCCTGGTGTCCAGCCCAGAGCTCCCATCCACACCGAGGCCGCGCCACACGGCCCAGCCCCACACAGCCGCATCGCCCGGCACCTCCCGCCTTGTCCCTGCCCAGTGCACACATGTACTCCATGCAAAGACCCTCCACGCACGTGCCTGCACACACGTGCACATGCGTCCCACATGTGCATCCCTTGCTCAGCCTGCCTAGGGGGCAGCCACGCCAGCCCCAGGGCTTTGACGGGTGCAGATGCCACATGGGGACTAACTCACCACTGGCAGGGTCACCAGCAGGGTCATCAGCAGTGGCGTCTGCAGCAGCGGGGTCACCAGCGGTGGCGTCTGCAGCAGCGGGGTCACCAGCGGTGGCGTCTGCAGCAGCGGGGTCACCAGCGGTGGCGTCTGCAGCAGCGGGGTCACCAGAGGTGGCATCTCCAGCAGTGGTGTCTCCAGCAGCAGGGTCGCCGGCAGGTGCTCGGGGGTCCATCCTCAGGGAAGGGTGGTGGGCTGCTCAGGGACAGTGCAGAGGGACAGTTAGGCTGCAGGGTTCGCACAGATGGGCAGCCACGCAGGGCCCCTTCCGTGGTGGAGGGGGGTGGGGAACTCAGACGGCCTCGGCTTCCCCTGCTGGGCCCGGGGCTGCTGAGCCTGAGGGCAGAGGTGGCCCCACTGTGAGAACCCGGGAAACGCCCCCAGCTCGAAACAATCCAGGCTGGCAGCTAATGTTCCCAGTCCCGCAGGGCCAACAGGTTTCCTGCGAGCGTGTTCCCCACGAGACCCTTGACCTTTACGGAGATGCGCAGCCAGCCCTCCGTCAGTCTGGTTACACCAGGCCCAGGAAGGCCCGCGGCTCCGCGGCCCAAACCCTGAGTCCGAACCCAGGCCCGGAAGGCAGACCCCACGGCTGGCTCCTCCACGGCCCCGCGAGCTTCCAGCCGTTCTTCTGGGCGGTCACGCGCATGTTTCTCAAATCGGCCGGTACAGTTACCTCCCGGGTTCCCGGTCCTGCGGGTGACCAGTCAGCCTCGGGGTGAGTTCACTGGCACCGCAGAGGCGCCCCAGCCCGCAACCCACTGCCACGGTTCGTTCTGTAAATACGATGCCCAGCTGAGCGCTGGGAACGCTGCTTTCTTGCTTTTTATTCTTGCAGTTTGCTCCCGGCTTCGGCTCCAGCCACAGGGGGTGACCAGTGCCGGGCCGGCCCTCCTACTGCAAAGGACATTCACCAGACGACGTGTCTCAGGCCGCCGATTTCTGGACAAGAGGCAGCCAAACCGAGCTTCCTGGCTGGTGACACCTGCAGTGGGGCCCCACCTGTGGCTCCCAGCTAAGACGGCTGGGCTGGAGCCCAGGGAGCAGAACACCCCGCCGAGCAGAGGGGCTCTTCGGGACACGCCGAGTGCTGGTGAGCTTCGCAGGGGCCCAGGGCTCCCCAGGCGGCCGTCCCAGGGCCCAGCTCAACAGAGATGGCAGTGGTCATGCAGTGCTGGACACACAGACTCCAGCCTGGCCAACAGAGCAGCACCGAGCTGAGGCTCCAGAAAGTCTGTGCCTGAGGATCAAGACGAGGGAGGCTGCTGGGACCCCCTCTGCCAGAATCTAAACCCAAGGCCCAGGGAGATCCATGGGCACTGTAGGTTGAGCCCCCCAGAGATAAAGATAATCCCTTTAGCTGCTGAACTCAAGCCGCGCCCCTGGGCACTCAGCTAGAAATTTACTGGAACAAAAACATTCTTCAGAGGAAGGGTCTCCAGAGTGCATCATTCACGCTGCTCAAGGCACAACATAAAACTGGGAGCTCCCTGGGAGCTCAGCGGGTCAAGGATCCAGCATTGTCACTATTGTGCCTGGGAGTTGCAGCTGTGGCTCTGGTTCGATCCCTAGCCCAGGAACTTCTGCGTGTCTCAAGTGCAGCCAAAAGGGGAAAAAAAATCACAAGAGCTGCGAACAAAAGGAAAATATGACCTAAGATCAAAGGAACAAAATACAGAAAAGCAAATAGAAAGCAACTCCCAGGCAGCCGCAGAGGGCGCCCCCCCCCGCCCCGTGCTGTGGGGCAGGGCGCCGTCCTGCCGCCCTCCCCCCGACCCCATCAGGCCCCCATGGGTGCCCCCCTGGCCCGTCAGCCACCCAGGCCCTCATCGTCAGGCTGGGGGCTGGTTGTGTCCAGGACACGCTGCTGTGGCTTGGTGGCTCCTTTCCATGGTGGCCGTCCACGGTGTCGGTCGCCTGGGTCAGGGCGGGTCAGCCTAGGGCGGGGGGTGGGGGGAGGAGCAGGCGGGGAGGCGACCAAATGGCTCTTCTGTGAGAGTCTTTTCCTAACCCCGTCAGGGAGCGCTCACCATGCCAGGGTTCCTGCCTCCTCCCTTTGGGGCCCAGGGGCTGGGGTCTGGCCGCTCCTGGCCACCGAGGCTGTGGGGGCTGTGTGCTCAGCCAGCCCCAGGTCGGGGGGCAGAGCCAGCCCTTCCCTGGAACAGGCCGAGGCCCGGAAACTCAGCCCTGTCTGGTCTCAAGCTGGAATCCCAAACCCACAGCGTGCAGCAGCACCTGACCCAACACGCTTCTGAGAATGAAAACGGCTGGCAAGGCCCAAGTGCAAGTTCACCCACTGCACACTTTGGATTGACCTCATTTTAAAGTGAAAACAAAGCTGCTTGGAGTCCAACCCGTCTTTAGCTGAACTCGGGGTGCTGGTGTGCAGCGCAGGCCAAGGTGAAGCGGCCTCCGGGGGAGCGTCGCCTGGCAAAACTGGCTGCAGGAGGCGCCCAGGCTGGGCCTGGGCTCAGGGAGCAGGAGCGCTTCCATCGGCCACGGCTGCTCCACACGCCTCAGCGTCTACTTGGGAACACGTTTCGGCTCAGATTGAAGGAAGTTTTTCTTTTTTTTTCTTTTTTTCTTTTTTTTGTCTTTTTGCCTTTTCTAGGGCCGCTCCCGCAGCACATGGAGATTCCCAGGCTAGGGGTCGAATCGGAGCTGCAGCCACCAGCCTACACCAGAGCCACAGCAACGCAGGATCCGAGCCGCGTCTGCAACCTACACCACAGCGCACGGCAGCGCCGGATCCTTAACCCACTGAGCAAGGCCAGGGACCGAACCCACAGCCTCATGGTTCCTAGTCGGATTCGTTAACCACTGCGCCACGATGGGAACTCCTCGAAGGAAGTTTTTCTAAACACCCAAAGTATTGAATTTTGGCACTGGAAGAATCTTGGAGGTGACTGAGTCACTCCAACTTTCAGGGTGGCTACAAAACGCATCATCGAAACCTTAAGGATTTTTAATTTTCAAAAAATTTTCAGAATTTTAAAAATTTTTTATTGGGGTACAGTTGATTTACAACATTGTATTAACTTTATTCATTTATTTATTTGACTTTTTAGGGCCGCACCTCCGGCATATGGAGCTTCCCAGACTAGGGGTCGAATCGGAGCTGCAGCTGCTGACCCACACCACAGCCATAGCAACGCCAGATCCTTAAAGCCACTGAGCAAGGCCAGGGATTGAACCTGCATCCTCATGGATACTAGTTGGATTCTTAACTCACTAAGCCGCAGCGGGAATGCCCATTGTATTAGCTTTAGGTTAACAACAACGTGAATCAGTTATATGTAGAAGAACTTTTTAAATTAAACATTTTGTTCTGAGATAATTGCAGGAGTGCGTGTACCGGCAGATAATAAAGGGACATCCTGTACACCTGTTACCCCAACCACGACCAGGACACTGATGTGGACTCAGGCAAGGACCAGAATGTCCGTCCCAAGGAGCTCTCAGGTGCCCTTTCATAGCTGCCCCAAGTCATCAATCCGTCAGGGACCTGGCAGCATCGACTTGGTCTCCGTCCTGTCATTTGTTACCTCAAGACAGTTACACGCTGGAGACACACGGCTGGCCTTCGGGCTCTGCCCCGCGCGGCCCAGCCCCTCCAGGACGTGCAAGTGCTGAGTTCGCTGAGCGGCCCCCAGGCCGGGTCTGTCTGGGGCTGGTGGGAGCAGGGCCGCGTCAGTGATTCGCATCCAGCCCGGGGAAGAGGGGTGGTGCTCTTTCTTTACCGCGGAAGGGAAGAGTGGGTACAGGGACACGCGGTCCCACGACGGGATCTCGGCAGAGGGGGCGCAGAAGGGAGGCCCCAGGACGGGCCTGGCGCGGGGGGGACCGCAGGGAGGCCCCCGGAACACCTGACAGGTGTTTGGCTGCAGCCGCGGCGGGAAGGCCACCTGGAGCAGGATGAGGAGTCCAACGCGATGGGCAAAGAGTCGGAAAGTGCAGCAGGGGGCTGGGCCCAAAGAAATAAGAACAAAGAGATAAAACAAAGAGATAAAACAGCGGGGGCGAGCCCTCCTCGGACATCCGCTGGGCCTGAAGGGAGGGAGGCGCCACTACGCGCTGCGACGCGTGGAGGGAGCAGTAGACACACACCTTCGTGGTTCGTGACCCCCTTATGCGGGTCATCCAGAAGAGGCTGACCCACAGACGGGACCGACGGCTGCCGGGCTGGGAGGGGTGGCGGGGAGTGACTGCAGTGGGGGGTGAGTCAGTGGCCACGGCGGCGGCACAACACCTTACTGTAACAGTGCAAAGGGCACACTTTAGAAATGAACCAACCCTACGACGTATGAATCTCATCCCAGTTTCTAAAGAGCGCCTGGCAGAGGTAACGGAGACGCCGAGTCCTGACAACCTTCTCCAGGAGCCGGCCGCGAAGTAGAGCGAAGCCGTGTGCGCTGAGCTTGGGAGGTTTTAAGATGGGAGCACTCACAGCTCACGTGTCTGCGATGCCTTTACTCCCTAAAAAGGGGAAGTGATACTTGGAGGTTCTGGATAGATGGGGCCACAGCAACGCCAGATCCGAGCCGCGTCCGGGACCTACACCACAGCTCACGGCAACGCTGGATCCTTAACCCACTGAACAAGGGCAGGGACCGAACCCACAACCTCATGGTTCCTAGTCGGATTCGTTAACCACTGCGCCATGACAGGAACTCCGGAATTACTTTTTGAGTTTAACTTTTAAAACAGGAGACAAAGCAACAGTAGCATTACAGAGACCCTCCACAACATGGGTGGGCCTTGTCCAATCAGTTGAAGGCCTTAAAAGAAAAGACTGAGGTCCCCCGAGGAAGAAGGAATTCTGCCTCCCCCTCCAAGCTGCAGCGTCAGCTCTTCCCTGGGTCCAGCCTGTCGGCCCACCCTGCAAATTTTGGACTTGCCAGTCCCCACAACTGCTTGAGCCAATTCCTTAACATCAGTCACTCTCGGAAGAAACGTGACTAACACAGGTGCTAAGAAGGTGGCAGCAAATAAGATATAAGTAGGGGGGTCTGTGGGACAGGTTGAGGCACCTGTAGCCCCCTCCCCCTGCCGACTTCGAGAAGAGGCTCATCATGGTGCTGCCCCAGGGCCCTAGGGGCAGGCACGACCTCCCTCTGTCTGCAGCTCCATCAGGCTCGAGAGATGCTTCTCCTTTCTCTGTGGAGGAGCGGGGGCGGGGGGGGGGGGGGACCTCCTGGTGTTCGCGGTGTGAAACCGAATAAAGGGAACCCCATGCACACAGGAGCTCTCACACACTGCCACTCCTATGTCTGCAGACCAGAACGGGAAGACGCTACCTCTGCACTCCCAAAAGCGAGACGGCACTCCTCGGCTACCCAGGGCAAAGGAAGATCGTTCCCCAGCCCGGCAACAGCCCAGCCAATGAGAGGCGCGCGCACAGCCCCGGCGCCCCCGCCGCCCGGCCTCCATTTCCTCCAATGGGATCGCCTTCCGAGCAGCCCCGCCCAACGCCCTCCTTTTTCTCTAAGAAGCCACGAGCGGGACTCGCCTGTCGTTTCCGCTACGGCCCACGTGTCCTGCGCTGCAGTTCTCCGCTGTTCCTGAATACACCCATTTTGCGGATAAAATAACTGGCCGTTTTAAGGTCAACAAGGGACCTGTGCCCTGCCGGGAGGGCACACAGCAGCTCTGAGCTCGACCTCCAGGGACGAGCCCCGGCCACCCTCAGTGGGGCCCACCTGCCCCCAGCTGGGCCAGTCAGTCCTACGGGCTGAGAGAAAGATGGGGAGGGCGGGGTCTCCCCCGGGGCGGGACACGGCACCCTGACGGATGACCTCCGCCGCGAGCCTCAGCCTCCGACCTGGGGTCCTAGACAGGCTTTGCCCAGCGCGGGTGAGCGCTGACCCGCCCTTGGGTCCCTCCCGGCCGCGTCCGTGTCCAGAGCTGGCCGCGGGCGCGGGAGGCCCCAGACCGCCTGTGACCCGAGCCCCGGCCCAGGACGGGCTCCACGCCGCCCCGCCCCTCGCAGACTCGGCCCGCGCCCCGCGGACGCTCACCTGAGCCCGCGGGGTCCGCCCGGAACCTTGGCCCGGCCGCGGCAGCGGCGTCAGCAGCGGGCCGGATGGCTTTTCCCAGCGCACCGAGGCCGACGCGGCCGGGAAGCGCGAGAGCGAGGAACCTCAGGCGATAGTGCGGGGGTGGGGGAGCCTCGCTCGGGGGAGGAGCCAGGCCTCGAGTTGGGGCGGGGCGATGTGGGAGGGGCGGGGCGGGAGGCAATTGGGGCGGGGCTTGACCGGGGGCGTGGCTGTGGGTGGAGCCCGGCCACTGGTGGGGGGGCGGGGCTGACGGGGTGTGGCCGCTCTGCCGCCAGGGGGCGCCGTAGGCCGCAGAGGCTCGGCGCACCTGGCTCCAGGATCAGTTGCCGACCCTCCTGTCCGCCTCGGAGGGTCCCCGCAGCTCCACGCCGATCTCTGGCTCCCCGGGTCCCTGCCTCGCGGACCTCAGCCCCCAGCCACCCCACCAGACCCCTAACGGGACCCCACTGCCGCTCTCCGGCCGGGAAGCGCCGATTTCCGCCGTGCGGCCAGGCTGGTGTCCGCGCCGCCATGCTCTCGCTCGGGGACCTGGTGCGCGACTGGCACCGGGGCGCGCAGGCTGTGGCGCGCGGAGATTGGGGCTGCGCCCTGCGCCTCTTCTCGGGCATTCCAGAGCCGCCTGCCAGGATGAGCTTCAACGTGGGCTGCGTGCACCTGCTGGCGGGGGACCCAGAGGCTGCGCTGCAGGTGAGTCAGGGCGCCTGCCAGCCGTGCCCCCCCCAGGATTGGTAGCGGCGGCCCCACCTCTGGGAGACGCTGTTTCCCTCCCTTGGGTTTCAATGAGAGGTGAGATAAAGACCCAGCTGCAGGGGCGAGCCCAGCACCCACCCACCCCCACCGCCGCCTGCCGATGTTACCCCTCAATGAACACATAACGCAGGTGGGAGCTGTGTGGGCGGTGGACCCCACCTTGAGCTGAGGTCAGGGCCAGGATGGGGTTGCAGGGCTTCCACCCTGCCTCTACTATGTGGTGACCATGTGCCAGACTCTGCAGGGGTGGGGAAAGACCTCCCTGAACACTGGCTCCAGTGCTTACCTCCTCGGTGCTAGAGTGCTGGAAACAGGCTCCAGGCCGGACTGGGCTGGGAAGGGGCTTCCGCAGACACCTGCGGTGATGGCCAGGAGTCAAGGTGTGTCTGGTGGGTGCCCACACCCCAGATCTGAGTGCTCGCCTGACTCCCACGCACTCCCCAAAGCCAAGCGCACACAGGCGCTCACCTGCCTTGGCCGAGGGGGTGGTGCAGAGCCACTGCCTGCCCTTCAAGGGCTCCAGCTTCATCACAGTGGTGCGCTCCCACGGGTGCAGAACGAGAAGCCAGCAGCACCCTGCCCACTGCTCCGGTCCTGGGATCACCCCTCAGAAAGAACCAGGTTCCTACCTTGCTCGGACCACTGGTGACAGCCACCGAAGCCACGCGAGTGAGAAGAGAGTGAGACGTTACAGGCAGCTGTCAGGCAGCTGTCGTCATCAGTGTCTCAAGGCTGCGGCCCTGGGGGAAACTGGGTCACCTGTCCTGGGGATCTGCCCTGTCGTTTCTCACGTCTGTGTGCAAATCCACCATTGTCTCAGCAGTGATGGCAGAGCTGAAAGGTCTCCAGCCCTGGGGGGTCAGCGGGGAAGGCCCATCCGTCACCACTCACTCTAACGCAAGCTTTAGCCAGAGAGAGGGGAGAAGGTTCCCAGCAGAGTGGCTTCAATTCTCCTCCACCTCACAGGAGACGAGTTCCGTCTAAAGACAACACAGCCAAGTAGCAAAAGCATGGGCATGTTGGGTAGAAACACGGAGAATTTTAAAAAGCAGATGGAGGAGTTCCCATTGTGGCTCAGCAGTAACGAGCCTGACTGGCACCCATGAGGATGCGGGTTCGATCCCTGGCCTTGCTCAGTGGGTTAAGACTCCGGCGTTGCCGTGAGCTGTGGTGTAGGTCGCAGACGCAGCTCAGATCTGCTGTGGCTGTGGCTGTGGTGGAGGCCGGCAGCTGCAGCTCCGATTGGCCCCCTAGCCTGGGAACCTCCATATGCCACGGGTGCGGCCCTAAAAAAACAAAAATAAATAAAAAGCAGATGGAACAGCTACAATGAATGAAGCTGATTGTCTCTGAGGACCTCTGAGGAGGGTGGAGTGTGGCTGGGCTGCAGGGTGTTGGTAGGAACCCAGTGGGAGCTTGAGTTGGCTGCCTCGAGTGGCTCAACAAGCCCCCACTCGGCCAGATCTGATAGGGAAGGACCATGGCGCCCGTGTGTTCCTGCATTTAACTTTTTTTTTTTTTTGTCTTTTTGCTATTTCTTTGGGCCGCTCCCGCGGCATATGGAGGTTCTGAGGCTAGGGGTCCAATCGGAGCTGCAGCCGCCAGGACTATGCCAGAGCCACAGCAATGTGGGATCTGAGCCGCGTCTGTGACCTACACCACAGCTCATGGCAACGCCGGATCCTTAACCCACTGAGCAAGGGCAGGGATCGAACCCGCAACCTCATGGTTCCTAGTCGGATTGGTTAACCACTGCGCCATGACGGGAACTCCTCCTGCATTTAACTTGGCTGCGGTATGCTCTCCTCTGGCTTGCGTTTAACTGGTGGCTGCTGTCCTCCCTAGGAACAGACAGTGACATTTCTGGGTCTAAGTTTAAGGAAGATGGTACAGCAGAAAATGATCACGACGTTGTAAATCCACTACACGTCAATAAAACTTCAAAAACGAGACGAAAATTTTGAAAAAGAAAGAGCTGCGCTTTGCACACATATTAGGTCGTTTGTATTGCTGTTCTTTCTGATTCTAAAAGAGAAGAAGTGTGTCGTTTTGTATGAACTCCCAAAAATAGGATTTCAAAAAGGCAAGACTCTTGTGTAATCCCACCCCTCAGAGGGCGCTGTTATTCACGTGCTGGAGTGCTCTCACCGGAAACACGTTGGTTCTCGCAGTCACCTTACTGTGCCCTGAGCCCGTCGCAAGCCCCTCAAGAGCTCAGGCTGGCGCCCGGCTCAAGCTCAGGGGCCCCTGGTGGGTACGGGAGGCTTTCTCCTGCAGGTGGCTGTCTCTGGGGCTGACCCACTACTGGGCATCTGCCTGGACTGCGTCTGTGATGTAGGAGCGACAGGGTTGCAGACCTTGGCATTCCATGGGCATTTTTGTCCCTAGGCATTTGACCAAGCAGTGACCAGGGACGCCTGCCTGGCTGTCGGCTTCTTCCAGCGAGGGGTGGCCAACTTCCAGCTGGAGAGGTGAGCACAGAAGTGCGCCGTCCTTTCTCCGATGGCCCTTTGTCTCTGCGGAGTCCTTTCTGTGCCCCCGCCTCTTCTCTCTGCTTGGGTCACCCCCTCTCGCCGACCCCTCCCTGACCCTCCAGGGGAGCCTGGGGAAAGGATGCCACTGTCAGGTCCGAGCGGGATGCAGGGCAGAGCGCCAGGGCGGCTCGGCCTCTGTGCTGTGAGTCACAGCCCTTGTGCTGGCGTCCCCTCTTTGCTCCTCGCCACCTCTTTGCGGTGGCAGGGATGCTGCGACCGTGCCCGTTCTGCAGACATGGAAACCCAGGGCAGGCCCGGAGGAGGGTGTGTCCCAGGACACAGAGTGGTGGGTTCCTTCCAGGGGAGGAATCAGGGCTGCACGGCAGGCCCCCAGGCCAAGCCCACGGCGGGTCCCACTCGGGGCAGGCAGGCAGGCAGGCAGTGGGGGCGGCCTCCCTTCTCACGGACCCAGGAGCCTTCCTGGGAGATGGGGACTCCAGCGGGGGCCGGGGGGCTTCCAGCAGGGAGGCCCAGGGAGACACCCAGGGCTCTGTGCACACCGAGGCTTGGGAGAGGGTCTGGGCCGCAGGCGGGGGAGCCAGCCCCACGCCCTGCACAGCCCGCCTGGGTATTGACCCCATGTGCTGAGACCAGGGAGGACCCCCCCCAGCAGGTGGGGCTGGGATGAAGCTCTGCCCCTTTCTCTGTGGCCGCCGAGGGCCCCCATTCCAGGCTCCCTGCTGCCCGCAGGTTCCAGGAGGCCCTGTCTGACTTCCAGCTGGCCCTGGCACAGCTGAAGGACAACGCCGCCATCGACTACACCCAGCTGGGCCTGCGGTTCAAGCTGCAGGCCTGGGAGGTGAGTGCACCAGTGCAGGGAGCTGGCCACCAGGAGGCCACCTGGCCACCTGGGTGCCCTGTGTGGGCAGGCGGCCCCGGGGGTCCTTCCAGGCCTAGTTCTGCAGACTCTGTCCTCTGGGTCCCTTTGTCTTGTCACTGTCACAGGTGGGGCCACTTTGACTGAGACACTCCCTCTGGCCAGGGGTGCCCTGAAGCCCAGCTGGCGGGCCCGCCCAGGAGAGGGCCCGAGAGGGTCAGGGGTCAGCAAGAGGTGATGGGCGGCAGGGCGGGGGCAGGGCTTGGCCATGGGTCCTGGCGTCCCCGCCCTCAGCTCTGCCTTCCGGGACAGGGTTGGGCCTGGGGTGGGGCGGGCGCCTCTAGAGCCCCCCCCCCCCCCGCCACCCCCCTGCACTCCCGGAAGCACGCTGCCCTGGCGCTCCGGGAACCACCTGTGTCCCGATAGGCCAGCGGTGGGGAGTCCCGCTGGGGTGGCCCAGGGCACCAAGAGCCTGGGCAGGTGTGGGGTTGGCCGCATGGCTCTCAGGCCCGTGACGGCCGAGCTGGGAGTGTGGTGTCCCTGCAGACGTGATCCTGCCGGGGCCGTGGGGAGCGGCTCCCGGGAGCACTGGGTGACAGCGCAGCCTCCCGCCTGGGGGGAGGGGCAGGACAAAGAAAGGGCTCCTCGGGCAGCACCCAGATGCCGTGCCGGGAGCTGGCAGCCCAGGGAGGGCGGCTCGGACCACATGCAAAAGGAGCGGAGTGGCCGAGTGGAGGCAGGTGGCTGCTGCGCACAGCAGACGCCAGGGAGGCTCGTCAGCTCAGCTAGGGCTGGGGGTCTGGAGACAGGCCTGCGGGTGGAGCTGACCCGGGCGTGACTGCCCCCCCCCCCAGCCAGGCAGGCTGCTCGGAAGCGCCCTGGGCGGCTGTGTCTGGGAAGCACTGTGGCTGGACCGGGGGCAGGGCCAGGGTGGGACCCAGTGGTGGACTGGGAGGGGGGCTGGAGGAGTGGCATGAGCGGGGATGGGCTGGGTCCTGGCGCTGCCATCACCCCCCACCCACCCGCAGGTGCTGTTCAACGTGGCTGCAGTGCAGTGCCAGCTGGGGCTCTGGGTGGAGGCCACCCGCAGTCTAGAGGAAGCCATCTCCAAGGGGCCAGAGGGGGCCCGCGGTGACCTAGACGTTGCCCTGGGCCAAGTGCAGGTGAGGAGAGCCAGGCTCCCAGCCCACTCGGGGGGCCCGCCAGGCCCATGGCCTGCAGTTTGAGGCTCTCGTCAGGACAGCCCCCCAAGGCCAACTATGTGAGGTGAAAACTGCTGGCAGGAAATGATGTGTGTGCCCAGGTGTGAGGTGGGCTTCCCGTGGGCTAGGGCCCCTCTGTCATAGGCTCCAGCAGCCGCAGGCCTGGTCGGATGCTCAGGCCTGTGTTGTGCCAACCTTCCTCCAGGAACAAGCCCCCCTGCAGCCTCGGCAGGTCCCCAGGGGCGAGGTCTTCCGGCCGCGCCAGCGGCACCTGGAGCACCTGGAGCCTGTGGACTTTCTGGGCAAGGCCAAGGTAAAGGGAGGGGCGGGCGGCTAGGCCCGGGCTGAGCTCCCAGCAGGTGCCGGGCGTCCAGGCAGCCTTCACAGGACGCGCGGGGTCGTAACGGCCCTGGTGGGAGGAGGCGGGGCACGGCTGCTGGGTTGTCGCCCGTGTCTCCAGAGGGGCTGCCTAGATCTGGGTCTGGGAACTGAGGCAGGGCCCACCAGAAGCAGAGGACCCCCGGCAGAGCTATCTCCCCGCTGCTCTGCCTCAGAGAGCGGGACCCCTGGAGACCGCCTATGCCCCAGGGCGGGGGCGGCACCAGCAACATCGCAGGATAACGGGCACAGCGCAGCCAGAAGCAGAGGTGGAATGCGGGGAGCTGATGGCTTCGCGTGACAGAGGCACTCACTCCGGTTTCCAGCCGGTGGCCCTCGCCAGGCCTGACACCCCGGTCCCCCAAGGGCCAGGTGCCGTGTGTTGGAGGAGGGGCTCAGAGCGGCGCTACGCGTCACCTCAGAACCCTCTCACCACGGGAAGCGACTGTTCTAAGAAACGAGAATACTTTTCAGAGTTGCACTGAGAAGAAGTTAGACCGATCGGCAGGGCCGTCATCCTCCGCCAGGCCTATCTCCCCTCCTCCCCGCCCCGCCGTGGGGGTCCGGCAGCCCCTCACAGCAGCGGGGACACCTGGGGGTGGGGGGCGAGGGCTGGGCCCTCCTGACCCGGCCGGCCTCTGCTGTCCCTCACCAGGTGGTGGCCTCCGCTGTCCCTGATGACCAGCACGAGGGCGTCCGGCCTCAGCAGCCACAGGTAGGCCACAGCCTCCCAGCCACGCTGACATCGCCTCTGGCATTTGTAGGTCAGGGCTGTCCAGACCCTCACCTCCTAGGGGTATGCTGAACCCTCCCTGGGGGGTCCCCACCGTCCCCCTGTTCTAAATCGGGGGTGGGTACCATCCTGTGGGAGAGCCACGACCCTGTGGCCTTGCCTGGGGACGCCGTGCCCGCCGCCCCTGGTGCTCCTAAGGGATCTGCATCCTCAGGAGGCGGTCACTCTGTGCCCACAGGCTGGCAACGAACACGGTGACGCCAGGCCCCGGGCTGCCGCACGGTAGGAAGGGCCCCACATGAGGCCCACATGCCAGCCCCCAGAGCTGGAGCCCCCGTGCAGGCCCAGTTGTGGCAGCTCCGGCCAGGGGCCAGGCTGGTCCACTCCCCTTTCCAGACTGGCCAGGGCCCCACTGAAGGGGGGGGGCATCCATCTCTGGGCACCCCCCGTGCCCCCTTGTCCAGAGGCCCAGGGCACGCGCCATTCGAGCTCATCCTGGTTCCTGTCACCGAAGCTCCCTTGGGCCTGGACAGGCCCTGGAGGCCCTGGGGGAGGGGGCTGGGCAGGGGGCCGAGGAGCAGCCCCTCTGGCCCCACCAGACACAGCCGCACAGACTGGGGGCAGGGGCTCCTCCCCTCCAGCTCAGGGCCCACCTTTAAAGGGGTGCTCCCCTGGTGGCCCTGCAGAGCTGGCACCCCTTGCGGCCCCAGGAAGCCACCTGACGTGGAGATGGAGATGGGCTGCGGGCAGGCCGAGCACGGCAGGCTGCTCACCTCCGCCGAGCAGGTGAGGGAGCCTGGGCTGGGTGGGCGGGAGCCGAGGTGTTTGGGGGAGCCTTCCCCGCTCCCCAGGCTGAGCTGGGGACCAGCGACAGCCGGGCCCTGCGGGGGGTCTCAGGGCAGGGGGTCAGGCCCGGGACTTAGCCAGAGCCAGCCCCAGAGACTGGATGCCAGGGATCGGGGGGCACACTGATGCTCACGGACAGAGTCGGGGTCTGCTCCCCACCCCAGGCCCTGGAGGGCCCCGCAGCCCGGGTGTCTTAGCCGTGAGCCTACCGCCCCCAGGCCCCCCGGCTTCTTTCCTGGACACGGGACTCCCCGAGGCCCCAGGGGTGAGGCTGAGGAAGGGACACAGGCTTCTCCCGGGCAAGGGTGGCAGGAGGGCACCGTGCACGGGCAGGGAAGCTGGACGAGTCGTGCGTTCGCTTTATGGAGGCACCCAGCGCAACGGGGTGGTCGCCCCATGGCCTCTCTCACTGATGTGCAGCTACCTCGCTGCACAGACAGGTGCCCTTGAAAGCTGTGCCTCCCGCCACAGCTGTGCCTCAGGAGACCGCCAGCCACAGGCTCGCAGGCTGGGTTTTCGAGCCCTTGACCCCCTGACAGGAGGGCCACAGCTTCCTCCTTGCTTTAAACAGCAGGCAAATCTGATAAAAATCGAAACGCTTCATTCACAAACAGTCCGGCTTTCCGACCCCCCCAGAAGTCGGGATCTGAGTCAGCTGGTCCGTGTGGCCAGGAGCGGGCCCCCTGGCATGTCCTGCTGCCACTCCAGCTTGGGTCCCAACCCTGGGATGAAGTCTAGCCGGTCCCGGGCTTCAGTCCTCAGCCTCCCGGGGTCACGAGCACGCCCAGCTGGAGCGGCCACCTCACGGTGGGCTGGGGGAAGCCAGATCCCTGCCCATGGGTGCCAGTGGCCCGTCTAGTCTCCAGGCTGTACCGTCACCACTGGCTCTGCTGGGACACAGTGTCAGGCCCAGGAAAGCTACCTCCCCGCTCAGGGCCCCACCCCTGCCCCCTGAAGCCAGGACAACACAGCCCCGGCGCCACCCCCGGCCCCGGCCCCAGGTCCAGCAGAGCCCAGTCTGCCGCTTTCCTTGCAGCGTCCCCACGTGGAGCGGGTTGACCAGCAGGCTCCTCCAGGTGAGGCCATCCTGACCGGGAGAGGGGAGAGGGGAGGGCGGCAGGGGGGGCTTTGGGGAGGGAGCCCCGGGCAGCTACCTGTGGGGGGGCTGGGAGCAGCCTCTTTGTCCCCAAGGAGGAAGCTGGTGGCCTTGCGGCTTCCAGTGGGTGCACAGTTCCAGCAACCCCTCTCCTCCAAACGTTCCGCTTTGTGGGCAGCGCCCACCTGCTCACCGCCATCTGCAGGGCTGCTGGCAGCGGAGGGGCCAGACCCTGGATCGTCTGAGGATCCTGCAGGTGCTGGGGTAAGAGGCACCCCACTCCCCAGAGACGTGGGGGCTCCGAGGCCAGGCCCCATCCTCCCAGTGGCCTAAGGACCCCACTAAAGAAGCCTCACAGCCCACAGCCCCTCCCTCCTCAGTCCCTGCCCCCCTCCGCCCCCCGAAGGCCACCCTGGCTGCTTCTGGGCACGCGGATCTGGGGCCCTGGAGACCAACCGCCTTTCTACCCGGACTCAGGGAGCGGCTACAGGGCGGCCGGCAGCTCTGGTGACCGTCCTGGTGCAGTGCGCCTTCACCCTGGCCCTGAGGGCCCCAAGAGGAGCTGACCTGTCCAGCCTGCGGGCCCTGATAGGCCAGGCCCTCCCTCCCCAGGCCCAGTGTGGGCAGCTCAGGTGGGCTGGGAAGGGGGGCGGGTGCCTCTCGGCCCTGGCCTGGGAGAAGGCCCAGCACAGCGGAGGGCTTAGAGGTCAGAGGTCAGCAACCCCCCACCCCAGCCCCCGGCTAGCGCCACCCACTCTGAGGCATCTCCTTGCAGTTACCGAGATCCTAGTGACGGCAGCTGCTGGGTGCCCCTCACGGGGGAGGAGGCGCTGCAGACGGCCTGGCGGGAGGCGGCCACCGGCCCTGCGGGGCTGCGGCTCCAGTGCAGGGTGAGCCTCAGGGGCTGGGGCCCGGGCCCCGGGCGGGGACGGCTGGCCCCTCTCCCCAAGCCCAGCTTACCCCGAAGCCCTCACCCCTGCCGCAGGGAGTGGGCGGCCGGCCTGTGCTCTACCAGGTGGTGGCCCAGCACAGCTACTCCGCGCAGGGGCCTGCGGACCTGGCCCTGCAGCCAGGGGACACCGTGGACGTCCTGTGCCAAGGTATGACCTGTGCCAAGGTATCACCTGGTCGGGCCGCTGGGCACATGTGGCGTCTGTGAGCTGATGCAGGGGCTGCCCTGACTCCCCTGCAGTGGACCAGGCGTGGCTGGAGGGCCACTGTGACGGCCGCGTCGGCATCTTTCCCAAGTGCTTCGTGGTCCCAGCCGACCGGCGTGTGTGAGGAGTCAGCCCTAAGAAGCCCGTGGCTGGAAGCGTTTAATAAAAGCCCTCTGCCCTGCCAAGGAATGGTGTACCTTCTGGGCTCGGCCCCTGAGAGGGCCTGACTGAGGCTGGGGGAACGGGGCTGCTGCTCCATGAAAAGCCCACGTTGCCCGGACACGGGCTCTGGCAGCTCCTAGAGACCCCGGGGCCCACTGCCAGCCCCTCCTGGAGAACCAGGCGCCTTTTTCTTTTTTCCCCTGGCTGTGCCCGAGGCATGTGGAAGTTCCCAGGCCAGGGATCAAACCCAGGCCACAGCAGCGACCTGAGTCGCTGCAGGGACACCAGATCCTTAACCCGGTGTGCCTCCAGGGACCTCCAGCCAGGCCCCGTCTGTGCCAGCAATCACCCTCCCAGGCTCTACCTGGCCCTCCACGCCGTAAGTCTGCAGCCACAGTCCCGGGGGGCTGCGGGAGTCCAGCCGGGCAGTCCTTGTGCAGAGAGGCCCCTGCTGCCCTCGGAAACATGCTGGAGAGATGGACCCCGGGAGCTGGGATCGGAGGCCACGGACGAGCAAAGCCACAGCCAGGCGGCCACAGCACAGCCTCTATGGCCAGAGCGACCCCGAGGGCAGAATGTGGCCGTCTGCCTGCGGGGCTAGAGCCCACAGGACCAGCCCCTCGGAGTCCCCCCCTCCCCGGGGGGGGCTGGGCTCAGGAGGGGTCCAGGCCGGGACGGCTCCGCTGGGCCGCGGGAGCTGGGCCTCTGCCGTCCAGCGTCGGGGCAGCCGCTCAGTGCTGGAGCCAGCAGAGGTGCACCGCAGCAGCCCCGAGGACGGCTGCGAGGGTCAGCACCATGAAGACAACTCCGGCCGTCCAGACGCCGTAGCTCTCCGCCCGCCACGGGGCGGGCGCCTCGGCCGGGATCATGCTCGTCAGATTCAGCATGTAGCCCAGCGTCCAGCCGATGTCTGTGCCGCTGGCCTGTGGGCCACACGCAGGTCAGGACCACGGGAGCTGCCCCGGAGCCCGCCCCACCCTGGCGCCCGCAGCCACCTGCTTGCGAAACTCGATGCCGCCCCAGGTCTCCGCGCGGAAGCCGTAGCCCTCGAGCAGGAGCGTGAGGATGTACAGGCCCGAGGCGCAGTAGTCACGCAGCCGGGGGTCCTGTCCAGCGGTGCCCACGTCCACCTGGGGGCCGGGAGGCAGGGAGCTGGGTAAGGCCCCACCTCCTGAGCCCCTGGGGGCCAGTCCGCCGGGCGGCGGGGCCCAGGTCTCCCTCCTGGAGGAGGACGGCTGGGGTTGTCCTCCTTCCCGTGCCACCTCCCCCAGACCCCTGCCACACTGCCCAGGATGGGGTCCCACCGAGCCCTGGCCAGTGGAGCCTGCAGCCCCGGGAGCTGGGGCCCAGGTGGGGCAGGCGACCCGGGATCCACCCACCAGCTTCCAGGGCCTCTGGCAGAACTCCCAGATGCTGGCGTTTACAGCGGCCAGTGGCAGCCCCGACGTGAGGTTCAGGAAATGGAAGGTGTAGTAGAAGCTGGAGAAGGCCTGGGGGGGAGGGGGGGCTCTGGAGGCGGAGCCCAGGCTGGGGCAGGGGGGCCAGGGGAGCCCGTTACACACCCCCCCCCCCCCGCCAGCATCAGGCCCCTGGGGCTTTGGAAGGAGGCCGGGCTCCAGGCGCAGGTTAGGGAGGCTCACATAGAACCGGCCCCGCACAGGGGGCTGGTAGACCCCGTTGAAGGCGCAGTGTTCTCGGCCCTCGCAGCTGGAGAAGTTGAAGAGCTTTCGGATGGCCGAGATGCAGGCCCCGGGGTTCCCCGTCCCTTCCACGGTCACGTTCCGGGTGTGGTCTGGGGGCGCTGCCGTGGGCACACAGGGCGACTCATACAGAGAGGCCACGGCCACCGTGTCCTGGTAGCCGCTGTGGTAGCAAGGGTGGCGGACCAGGAGGGCCGGGCTGCCCTGCAGGGGGCGGGAGGCCGCTCTGAGCACAAGCCCGGGGCGCCGGCGCCCCTCCTCCTGCAGGGACGCCCACCTGCGCCAGCCCAGCCAGGGGAGCCGCCCTCCTGCAGGGACCCCCACCTGCACCAGCCCAGCCAGGAGCCTGTTGAGCATCTGCTCTCGCCCGAAGCAGAGGTAGCTGTGGGTGTAGACGCTGTGATCGAAGCCGTAGAGGCGGAACGTGGCCTGAGTGCTCTGGTCCCGTATGGGCCCTTCAGGCACGAAGGTGATCTGGGTGGAGGCCCCACCCATGTCCAGGGCACCCACCAGCGTCTCCTCCAGAGGCCGGATCCATTCTCCAGAGAAGGAGTACTGACCACAGACAGGGGGCACTGAGTCCTGGGACCAGCCACGCTGACCCGCGGCCCCCGCCCCCACCTCCCCCGCCCCGGGGCCGCCTGCGGCACCTTGACCAGCCTGCCCAGGACATAGTTGATGGTGATCCAGCCGAAGGCCCCTTCGTCCTGCCCAGTCAGGAGCTCGGCGCCCCAGAAGTCCACAGGGGAGCGGCCCAGGGCCCGGCTGACCGCTGCGAAGATGTCCTCTGCCAGAGAGCTGTTCTTCTGGCTGTGCGGAGAGGAGCAGCGGCCAGGGCTGGCCAGAAGCCCACCCTATGGCCCCCCGCCTGGGGCGGGGGGCCGCAGCTCTCACGCTGCACCCCAGGGACGTGTTCAGCCCCCTCACCTGAGCAGCCTCATGCCTGCCGTGGCCCCCAGGAACATGGGCGTCTCCTTATGCTGGGCCTTGGGGATCAGTGCCAGCGCCTCGTCCAGGCAGCCCTGCAGGCTCTCGCCAGCTTGTGCGGGGTCAGAGGTGTAGGAGGAGATTCCAGGACCTGAAACACAGTGCCCCAGGTCACGGCTCCAGGGCCCGAGGGCGGGCCAGGCTGAGGCATCTGGAGGCAGCTGTGCCGGATCCCGGGCCAGACAACTCCAGAGCCCTGGTCCGGCGCCCACGGGCCAGCTGGGCCCCCTGGGGCAACCTGCTGAACCTCTCTGAGCCCCTTTCCTTCAGGCTGACTTGCTGGGGGATGGAAAGGGTGCTCCTGCCTGGCTCCAGCCTGTGCAGCTTCCCAACCCTCCCTCCAGCGGGGCAGCTCAGCCAGACAGCGGTGGGCCGTGCCCGTACTCATCCGCTGTCCACAGAATAGCCCACTGACCTTTCGCCTGGCAGGCCAGAGCCTGGCTGACCACACCTGTGTCGTTCTCCTTGTTTGCTGGCCACCGATACACAAAGAGGGACGTGTGGGAGGACCCGGCGTCGAACACGATCCCAAACTAGAGGTGACACCGGGGTCAGGAGCGAGCGGGGGCCGGCTTGGCTCAGCCCAGCCTCCCCGCCCGGGGCCTGGGGCCCACCTTGGTGTGCGCGGGTAGGTGGACTCTGGCGGCCTCCACCAGGATCAGGATGAGCGTGGTGAGGCCGGAGACCGCTGCAGCCCACAGCAGGGCCGTGAAGACCCGATCCTTCCGGGTCTGCCCCATGGTGGGCAGGTCGTCACCTACGGGGGTGGCAGCACTGGGCACCCGTCCCCCGCCGCCGCAGCAGGGCCACTGCCCTCCCGGGGGCTCAGAGGATCCACCTCCGGGTCGGCCTTTAAAGAGCATGACGCCAAGAGAACCAGCTGCCCGTGTGTTCCCAGTGTCTGGGTGGCCTGGGGGGCCGGGCACCGGGACGCCCTGTGCGGCGACGCCCTGGCCTGTGGCGCACAGCACCGAGGAGGTCGGGAGAGCCCCCTTCTCCTCTCACCAGGGACCAGCGGAGCCCCCAGGTTCTCCGCGCAGCCCCCCGGACCCCTGCTCCCCTCCCATCCTCAACAGGAGACCCAGCTCCGCACTGAACTCGGGGGCCCAGGACCCACCTCTCCTACCTACCTGGTCCTCTCTGCAGCCCCCACCAGGCCTCCCCCAGGACCCTTTGCTCTCTTTGAGCCTGAGGTCGGGCCTGAAGCAGGAGGATGCCTGTGTCTGTGTTGCCAGGTGCCGGGTGAGGTCAGGGGCCCCAGCCACGCGTCTTCTCTGCTAAAGGACCTGAAGGCCGAGGCGTTCTGGACAGAGACAGTGGCTTCTGTTGCAAAGCCCAACCTCGGGCTTCTCTAATCTGATTTACAGACTCTTTAATTGGCCCGAGGGCGGTCCCTGTGGACCCAGGAAGGCGGTGTGCGTGGGGCCGTGGCACGCACGCAGCTCAGGGGCCGAGCGCTGTGCAGGGCCCCCTCCGGCCCCCATCACCCCCGAGGGGAGGCCCTGCTCACAAGGGCCCTGGAGCTGGTTCTCACCACGGCCCACAGAAAGTGGTCTGAGGTCTCCCAAGCGTGGCAATTCAGGGGCTCTGCATGGCGTGGGCCACCCTGCGTGGAAGCAGACGCCCCCAGAGTGCTTCCTCCAGCCGCGGGATGTAGGCTCTCGCCTGTGTCTGCCCCGGACCTGGCCGCCGTGGGGAGTGGAATGGGCGGTCCTGGTTATAGTCCCGTTTTGAGGAGGGAGGACTGAGGCTCTGAGAGGGGAGGTGACCTGCCTGAGCCACAGTCAGGCCAGGCCCAGATGGGACCCAGCCCGCGTCCCCAACCAGCACCCAGGCCACGGGCCTCCTTACAGACACAAGCAGGTTACAGCAGGGGAAGAGATCCCAGGACCCCACGTCCACCCGAGCCCCCAGCCTGAGCCCCCAGTGGGTAGGCAAAGAGGATGGGGAGACTCCCCCACAGTCAGAGCCCGCCCCCCGCCCCAGTGGGTCAGCCCCAGACCAGGACAGCCCCTCACCTGGGCTGGAGGACGAGCCGCAGCGCAGCAGCGAGGACGAAGCCTCTCAGGCTTCTGCCAGGTGCTGCCCCGCCTCCCCCAGCCCCGCTGGTCACCGCGCACCTGAGCCGGGTCTGCACCCGCCCAGGACGGCCCCCTGCTGCTCAGACTTTGGTCTCCCGCCCCGCCCTTCCCCAGAGCCCAGGCTGAGGGCAGGTCGAGTCAGGTGACTGCAAAGGCCCTGAGGTGGAGGACTTGACCAGAGCAAAGGCCAAGGGGCGGACCCGCCTGCGGACTCGGGCGAGGAGGAGGAGGAGGAGGAGGAGGCCCGCGCCAGCCTCTCTGCCAGCGGGTTGGTGGCTTTCAAGCGTGCGGTGAAATTGCCCCTTTCCGAACACACGCGGAGCGCCCCAGCCCAGCCTGGCACCCCCAGCCCTGCCCTGCCCTGCCCTTGCTAACGGTTTGTCTTTGGGAGGAGGGCGCAGAGGTGGATTCAGCCTGGCTTCTTGCACTCGGCTGGCCTGATGCCTCCCCTCGGCCTGCGTGCAGTCCAGGGGCTCTGAGGAGCTGAGGTTGCTTAAGCCCCGGCCCCTGCTGAAGGCGTTTGGGGGCCCGGCTCTCCGGCTGTGCAACGCGGCCGTGGTCGCTCCTGCACGTGGGCGGCGAGGCTCGGGCGCCGGCTGTCCAGAGGCTGCCCTTTCTCCCTGGCTCCTCTGTGCGGATGGCCACCTTGGGGGGGGCCCGCTTCTGGGCTCGGCTGTGTTTAGCTCATCCTCAGTCCTGGCTTGATCACGCAGCCACGCAGAAAGCCTTATATCGTGCAGTGTGAATCTGCCAGCTGCAATCTTCTTTTTCAGAATCGTTTTAGCCATTCTGGTTCCTGCGCCTTTCCGTATAAATTCTGTGGGACTTCGCGGCCCCCTCAAGGAGACTGAACTCACAGCCTCTGGCCCAGACGAAGAGCGACCAGACCCTTATCGCCGCCCCAGCGTCTCACTGTAACGCCCCTCCCTCACCTTGAGCGTCCAGCTCTTCCCTGCCCCCCACCCCCCAGGAAAGGTGTGTGGCCCCCTCCTCACCCCGCCCCCGTGGAGCCTTAACTTCCCGCCAACCGGGAAGGTATCGCTAGGACCCCTCTTTCTCCAACCAATCAGCAGGTCAGCGGGTGTACCCTGAGACCCCCCCTCTCCCCGGGCGAGGAAAACAGACAGGACCTCGCACCCAGGTCAGCTCCCCCCATCATCAGGAAGTCGTCCTGCTGCGCAAGCAGTGTCCCTTCTGTCTCTTGTCTCAAAAAGCTCTTCTTTCTCCTCACCTTGCTGTGCTGGAAAATTCTTTTTCTGACCCATGTGCACAGACATGGCAGAGTCTATAGTTAGCCCCTCTTTATGTACAAAACGCTTCTGAAATTTTTATTGGCATTATGTCAAAAACCTATGATCACTTTGGGGAGAAAGCCATGGACACAATATCGCTTGTCTCCATTTATTTAGGGGTTAGGTCTTCAACAGTTTTTTCCCTCTGTATTGTCTAGTGTTCAGAATACTGAGCCGGTGCCTGTCTATGAGATTTATACCCGAGCGTTTCATTTTTGCAGGGGCTACTGTCCACAGTCCTCATTAGATTCGGTTTTCAATGACGCGTTGGTGGAAAGCAGGTGCACAGGCCTTCGTGGTTGACCTCGACCCCACACCTTGCTGTGCACGCCGACTGGTCGCAGGAGCTTCTGGGGTGGACGGCCAGGGCCTGTAACAGGGACAGCTGCGTCTCTCAGCCCTCTTCCCTACCGAGCTCGCCGGCCCAGACCTCCAGCTGGGTGGGAGGGGGAGGGTGACGGCTGCACCCGGTCAGTAGGCGTTATGCGGGGGGTGGAGGTCCCTTCTAGCTCCCTTCTAACAGAGAGGTTCTCGTCACACACGAGGGCTGCGTTTTGTCACCCACTTGGTCTTCACCCACTAGTATGTCCAAGTGATTTTCCTCTTTGGGTGCTCGGTGTGGCGGCTCACCTCGAAGCGTTTTCTGGATACTGGACCAGCCCTACATCCTCAGGATAAACTTCCCTTGGGTGCAGTGCATGGTTTTCTTTATAAACTCCTGGAGTTTATCTGCTAACACAGTTGGGCCTCATCAGGGGACTTTGTGTTTGCAATTTTGCCCACCAACCACAAAAAAACCTTCTGTGATGTCCAGGTTGATAACTGCAGTGTTTTCTTGGACATGTGTGGACATGAGCAGAGCAGCGAAAAACCTGAGTGACTTGATATGTACGTTCTCAGCTGAGGTTGAACAAGGCCACGCAGCCTCTTGTTTCAGCTCCTGCTCTAGACAAGAGTCCTTTTCACGGTCTGTTCAGTGATGTCTTTTTGTAGCTTGTGCTCTCGGGAACCTGAGCCCGTATTCCCCCCGGGAGCACTGGCCGGCCCAGTGTGGGCTGACTTGGAGTTTGCAGCGACTCTATAGAACAGAACAGCCTCAAAGAATAAGAATAAATTATATCTGGGAGTTCCTGTTGTGTCTCAGCAGTAACGAATCCAACTAGTATCCACTAGGATGCAGGTTCAATCCCTGGCCTCACTCAGTGGGTTAAGGATCTGGCGTTGCCTTGAGCTACACTGTAGGTGGAAGGCCTGGCTCGGATCCCGAGCTGCTGTGGCTGGGGCGTAGGCCGGCAGCTGCAGCTCTGATTCAACCTCTAGCTTGGGAACTTCCATATGCCATGGGCTTGGCCCTTAAAAAAAGACAGCAACAACAACAAAAAAGAATAATTGCATCTGGAGCTCCCTGGAGGCTCAGGGGGTTAAGGATCTGGTGGTGTCACTGCAATGGCAAGGGTTAGATCCCTGGTCCAGGGAATTCTGCATGTTAAGGGTGTAGCCAAACAACAACAGCAGCAACGAATAATTGTACTTGTGGAGGATTTTTCTGTGTTCACAAGGGTTGGTTTTCTTGTAGGGCTGGTTTCAGCATTGGGAGAATGCTGGACTGGTAAAGGCCTTAGCAGTCGTCCTTCCGTTTTTAATTGCTGGAAGGGTTTCGCAGACTTTGTATTTCTCCTTTCCGTCTTCATTGCTTTGCCACACCGAAGGCACATGGAAGTTCCTGGGTTGAGGATCAGACCCCACCTCGGGAGCAGCCAGGGCCGCTACAGAGACAGTGCCAGATCCTTGACTCTCGGTGCTACCATGGGAACTCCCTGTATTTCTTCTTTAAATGTTGTGCGTAATTTGCCAGTGAAACCATCTGAGACTTTCTTTCTCAGAACCCATCTGACCGCAGGTTCAATTTCTTTACTGGTGATAGGGCTGATCGAGTTATCTAGTTCATACTGAGTATTGGTAGCTCATGGATTTTGGTCCATTTCGCTCAAGCTGCTGAGTTTGTGTGAACAGAATTGTTCCAAGCATTCCTTTCCCATCCTTTTGCGATGTCTGAAGTGACAGACCTCTGTCATTCGTGATATTGGCGATTTGTGTCCACTCTTTTTTTTTTTTTTGGCCAGTGTTGCTGGAGGTTTATCAATTTTATCGATCTTTCCAGAGTCAGCTTTTGTTTTCACATTCTTTTTCTAATGTTTTTTTTTTGGTTTCCAATTCTATTTCCTCTGCTTGATTTGGATTTATATTGCTCTTCCTTTTCTGATTTCTTAAGGTGGGAGCTTAGATTATTGATTTAAGATATCTCTGCTTTTCTTTTTCTTTTCTTTGTAGGGCCACACCTGCGGCACATGGAGGTTCCCAGGCTAGGAGGTGAGTTGGAGCTACAGCTGCCGGCCTCCACCACAGCCACAGCCATGCCAGATCCGAGCCATGTCTGCGACCTACACCACAGCTCACAGCAACGCCGGCTCCTTAACCCACTGAGCGAGGCCTGGGATGGAACCCGCAACATCATCGTTCCCGGTCGAATTCGTTTCCGCTGCGCCAGGATGGGAACTCCCCCTTTCAGCTTTCCTAATGTAAACATTTATGCTATAAACTTCCCTCTAGGCAGTGCCTTAGCTGCATCTCCCAGTTTTCTTATATGCTCTATTTTAATTTCACTCCGTTCAAAATAGTTTAATAATTTATACTAATAGATATAAATTTAAATACTACATGTTGAATGTTTCCCTTTGGCTTACTCTTTAATCCATTGGTTATTTAGGACTGTATTGCCTAATTCCCAAGTGACTAGAGGTTTTCCTGACATCTTTTTCTTACTGATTTCTACTCTGATTCTGTTCTCATCAGAGGACATGCTTTGTCTGTTTTTGATTATTTTGAATTTGCTAAGGTCTTTTCCGTCTTTAAAGTTTGCCGAGTCTGGTTGATTTACGACACTGCGATCATTTCTGCTGGGCGACAGCGGGCTCCATGTGGACACACCCGTTCCTTTCCGGATTCTTTTCCCACACAGGTTATCACAGAATGTTGGGTCGAGTTCCCTGTGCTCGGCAGCAGGTCCCCTTTGGCCAGTCAGTCCACGTACCTCCGTGTGCACAGGCCAGGCCCAGCTCCCCCGTCCACCCCTCCCCACCCCCGGCCCCTCTGGAACCATAGGTTTGTGTTCAAAGTCTGAGTCTGTTTCTGTTCTGCAAATACATTCATTTGTATACTTTTTTTTAGATTCTGCGTATAACTGGTATCATATGATGTTTGTCTTTCATGGTCTGACTAGCCTCACCTAGAGCGGTAATGTCTACGTCCATCCATGTTGCTGCGAACGGCATTACCTCATTATTTTAATGGCTGAGCAATATTCCATCGTATATACATACATACACCACATCTGGATCCGCTCCCCTGTTAGTGGACATTTACGTTGCTTCCATGTCCTGGCTATTGTCAATAGTGTTGCAATGAACAGTGGAGTGCAAGTATCTTTTTGAATCATGGTTTTCTCCAGATGGACGCCCAGGGGCGAGACTGCTGGATCATATAGTAGTTCTAGTCTTAGTTTTTTAAAAACCTCCAGACTGTTCTCCATAGTGGTTGCACCAATTTACATTCCCACCAACAGTGTGGGAGGGTTTCCTTTCCTCCGAACCCTCTCTAGCATTTATTGTTTGTAGACTTTTCTTTTCCTTTTTTGGCTGCTCCAAGGCATGTGGAGCTCCCCAGTCAGGGATCAGATCCCGATGCACTTGTGGCCTATGTCCCAGCTGTGGCAACGCCAGCTCCATTATTTCTCTGTGCTGGGCCAGGGATCAAATCTGCACCCTGGAGCTACAGAGATGCTGCTGATCCTGTTGCACCACAGCAGAAAGTCCTGTTTGTAGACTTTTGCTCTTTTTTCCCTTTTTAGGGCCATGTCTGTAGCATATGGAAATTCCCAGGCTAGGGGTGAAAATGGAGGCGCGGCTGTGCTGCAGCCACAGCAACACCACATGGGAGCCACATCTGCAGCCTATACAGCAGATCATGGCAATGCCAGATCCTTAACCCACTGAGCAAGGCCAGGGATTGAACCCACATCTTCATGGATACTAGTCGGGTTCTTAACCCACTGAGCCGCAATGGGAACTCCTTGTTTGTAGACTTTTTTTTTTGCTATTTCTTGGGCTGCTTCCACGGCATATGGAGGTTTCCAGGCTAGGGGTCTAATCGGAGCTGTAGCTGCCAGCCTACACCAGAGCCACAGCAACGCGGGATCCGAGCTGCGTCTGCAACCTACACCACAGCTCACGCAATGCCGGATCGTTAACCCACTGAGCAAGGGCAGGGACCGAACCCGCAACCTCATGGGTCCTAGTCGGCACAACCACTGCGGCACAACGGGAACTCCTGTAGACTTTTTCATGATGGCCATTCTGACCAGTGTGAAGTGGTGCCTCATAGTAGTTTTTTATTTGCATTTCTCTAATAATTAGGTGTTTAATGTCTTTTCTTGTGGGTTTTTTTTTTCAAATTTCATTCTTTTACATATCACCGTCCAGTTTCCCCCAGCACCACTTATTGAAGAGACTGTCTTTTCTCCATTGCATACTCTTGCCTCCTTTGTCACAGATTAGTTGACCGTAGGTGCATGGGTTTAATTCTGGACTTTCTATCCTGTTCCATTGATCTATATTTCTGTTTTTGTGCCAGTACCATATGGTTTTGATGACTGTAGCTTTGTGGTATAGTCTGAAGTCAGGGAGGCTGATTCCTCCGCTCCCTGACTCCATTTTTCTTTCTCAAGATTGCTTTGGCTATCTTTTGTGTTTCCATACAAGTTTTTAAATTTTTGGTTCTAGTTCTGTGAATTTGATAGGGATTGTATTGAATCTGTAGATTGCCTTGGGTAGTATAGTCATTTTGACAATATTGAGTCTTCCAATCCAAGAACATGCTATATCTTTCCATCTGTTTGCGTTATCTTCGATTTCTTTCAATAGAGTTTTATAGTTTTCAGAGTGCAAGTCTTTTGCCTCCTTAGGTAGGTTTATTCCTAAATAGTTTATTCCTTTTGATGTGATGATAAAAGGGATTGTTTCATAATTTCCCTTTCTGATGTTTTGTTGTTAGTGTACAGAAATGCAAGAGATTCCTGTGTATGAATTTCGCATCCTGCAACTTTACCAAAGTCATGGATGAGCTCTAGTAGTTTTCTGGTAGCATCTTCAGGATTTCCTATGTACAGTATCATGTCATCTGCAAACAGTGACCTTCTTACTTCTTCTTTTCCAATTTTTGTACCTTTTATTTCTTTCTCTTTTCTGATTGCCATGGCCGGGACCTCCAAAAAAAAACTCTGTTGAATAAAAGTGGTGAGGGAGCTCCCATTGTGGCTCAGTGACAATGAACCCAACTAGTATCCATGAAGATGCAGGTTTGATCCCTGGCCTCACTCAGTGGGTTAAGGATCCGGCATTGCCATGAGCTGTGGAGTAGTTTGCAGATGTGGCTTGGATCTGGCATTGCTGTGGCTGGCATTGTGGCTGTGACGTAGGCCAGTACTTGCAGCTCTGATTCCACCCCTGGCCTGGAAATGTGCCCCACCTGCATTCCTAAAAACAAAACCAAAACAAAACAAAAAGAGAGTGGGCATCCTTATCTTGTTCCTGATCTTAGCAGAAATTCTTTTTTTATTTTTTTTAGAGCCACACTCGAGGCATATGGAGGTTCCCAGGCTAGGGGCGAGTCAGAGCTGCAGCCACCAGCCTTATGCCAGAGCCACAGCAACTCAGGATCAGAGCCACATCTGCGACCTACACCACGGCTCAAGGCAAGGCCAGATCCTTAACCCACTGAATGAGGCCAGGGATTGAACTTGCGTCCTCATGGGTCATGTCCGTTGACCCATGACGGGAACTTCTTAGCAGAAATTCTTTCAGCTTTTCACCAATGAGAATGATGTTAGCTGTGGGTTTGTCATATATGGCCTTTATTATGTTGAGGTAGGTTCCCTCTCTGCCCACTTTCTGGAGGGTTTTTAATCAGAAATGGGTGTTGGATTTTGTCAAAAGCTTTTTCTGCATTTATTCAGATGATTACATTGTTTTTATTCTTTAGTTTGTTAAGGTGGTTTATCGCACTGACTTGTGGCCGCTGAGAAATCCTTGCATCCCTGGGATAAACGATCCCACTTGATCCTGTGTGTGACCCTTTGAATAATGTCGGATTCAGCTTGCTAGTATTTCATGGAGGGTTTTGCGTCTGTCTTCGTTGGTGATATTGGCCTGGAATTTTCTTTTTTTGTGGTATCTCTGGTTTTGGGTCAGGGTGATGAGGCCTCACAGAATGATTCTGAGAGTGTTCCTTCCGCTGCGACTTTGTGGAGTCGTTCACAAGAGTAGGTGCTCGCTCTTCTCTAAATGTTCGGTAAAACTCGCCTGGGAAGCCGTCTGGTGCTGGACTTTTGTTTGTTGGAAGTGTGCCTGGGAGGACCTGAGGCTGCCTGTTTGCTGACGGGTGGGGCTGTGCTCCCACCCAGTCCGTTGTTTGGCCGGGGCTGCGCACCGCTTGTGCCTACAGGCTGTTGTTGGGTGCGGCCCGCTTTCTCCAAAATGGCGGCGCCCGGGGTTGCTCCCGCGTTGATGAGTCCCCGGGGCCTCTGCCCCCAGTGTCCTTCCCCCACTGTGAGCCGCACCCACCGCTGCTTCCCAGACACTCTCCACGGCCTGCGAGTAGATCTGAGCCAAGTCCTCGTGGAGTCTCTGCTCTGCCCCGGGACCCAGGGCGCATTCGAGCCAGGGCGTGCCCTTCAAGAGTGGAAGCTCTGTCCCCCCGGTCCCGTAGAGCCCCTGCACACGCAAGGCCTGCTGGCCCGCCACACCAAATGCTCCGGGGCTCCTCCTCCCAAGGCCAGGCCCTCAGGCGTGGGGACCTGACGTGGGTGGGGCACTCTCACTCCTGTGGGGGCGCCCCTGTACTCGGTTTTTTCCAGTCTGCGGCTTGCCCCCCAGCACCTATGGCATTGCTGTTGTGGTGGAAGTGCCCCTCCTACCATCTTGTTGTGGCTTCTTTGTCTTTGGGTGTAGGCTATCTTTTTTGGTAGTTTCCAGTCAATTTTGTTGAGGGTTGTTCAACAGTTCGTTGCAATTTGGGTGTTTTTGTGAGAGGAGATGAGCTCAAGTCTTTTTACTCCACCATCTGGTCTGGGAATCCCCAAGGTTTGTGGGTTTTTTGGAATCAGGATATGCTTTATCTTGGTAAATGTTCCATGAGCGCTTGACAAGAATACACATTCTGCTGCCGTTGGGTGGAGAGTGCTGTAAATGCCATTGTGTCCAGCTGGTTCATCGTATTATTCACTCATTTTATTTTTCTTTTTATGGCAGCACCTGCGGCATATGGACGTTCCCAGGCTAGGGGTCAAATTGGAGCAGTAGCTGTGGGTCTACACCACGACCACGGCCACGGCCACTCGGGATCTGAGCCACAACTGTGACCTATGCCACAGCTTTGAGCAATGCCAGATTCGTTGTTTTTTGCTTTTTTTTTCTCTCTTTTGTATTTTGTCTTTTGTCTTTTTAGGGCCACACCCGCGGCACATGGAGGTTCCCAGGCTAGGGGCCAAGTTGGAGCTACAGCTGCCAGCCTACGCCACAGCCACAGCAATGTGGGATCCGAGCCGTGTCTGTGAGCTATACCAGTACAACTCTGGATCACAGCAACACCAGATCCTTAACCCACTGAGCAAGGCCAGCGATCGAACCCAAATCCTCATGGATACTAGTGGGGTTCGTTAACCACTGGGCCACAATGGGAGCTCTGAAACACCAGATCTTAACCCACTGAGCAAGGCAAGGGATTGAGCCCACATATGGAGACTATGTCAAGGCCCTTAACCCGCTAAGCCACAAAGGGAACTCCTCACTTATTTTATGACTTTGCTCATCTTTTTTCCCTTTCTGGCTGTACCGGTGGCAAGTGGAGGTTCCCAGGCCAGGGACCAAACCCGTGCCGCAGTTCCAACATGCGCCACTGCTGCTGCAGTGCTGGAGCCTTCACCTGTTGCACCACAACACAACTTCCCTTACTGGTCTTTTTTCTACTAGTTTTTCTATCACTGAGAGAGACGTTCTGCTCATGTCAGCTGCAATGGTGTTTCTGTCTATTTCTACTTTCAGTTGTGTCAATTTTTGCTTCAAAAAATTTTTGCTCTATTAAAGCTGTGTTTTTAGGTACGCACCTTTAGAATTGTAGGCCTTCTTAAAGACTTGTCCCTTTTATCAACAGCAATTCTCCTTCTTCTAAAGCTCCTTGTGGTGTAGCCAGTTAAGAGTCCAGCGTTGTCACTGCAGCAGCTTGGGTGGCTGCTGTGGCGTGGATTCGACCCCTGGCCTGGGAAATTCCACACGCCATGGGTGTGTTAAAAAAAAAAAAAAGTTAAGGTTTAGTTTGTGTGATAGTAACAAAACCACTCCATTTTGTCTTTTTTTTTTTATTAGTATTTGCATGGTTTATCATCTTCTATCTTTCTTCTTTAGTCTGCTTTATCATTATATTTGAAGTGGGTTTCTTGTAAACAGATTTAGATATTGTGATTTGTAATAAGAAACATATACTTTGTCTTCATCTGTGTCTGGCTCTCAGCTCCTAAAACCCTTGGACTTTCCTGGGCTATGAGAGAAATCCATTTACATCTAGTATAATTATGAAAAATTTGAATTTGGTAAGTCAATTGGTATTTGGTAATTCACTTCAAAATGGCAATTTGAGTTTAGGTCTAGCATTTTATTATTTTGGTGGTTTTTTTTTTCATCCTCTTTTTTCCCTTTCTTGTCTTTTTCTGGGATATTTGAACATTTTTTTAGTACACCATTTAAATGTTTCTTTTTTAATAATGATTTTTATTTTTTCCATTATAGGTGGTTTACAGTGTTCTGTCAATTTTCTACTGTACAGCAAGGTGACCCAGTCACACATGCATGTATGCATTCTTTTTTCTCACATTATCATGCTCCATCATAAGTGACTAGTTATAGTTTCCAGTGCTACCCAGCAGGATCTCATTGCTTATCCACTCCAAAGGTAATAGTTTGCATCTATTAACCCCAAATCCCCAGTCCATCCCACTCCCTCCCCCTCCCCCCTTGGCAACCACAAGTCTGTCCTCCAAATCCATGATTTTCTTTTCTGTGGGAAGATTCATTTGTGCCCTATATTAGATTCCAGATATAAGTGATATCATTTGGTATTTGTCTTTCTCTTTCTGACTTACTTCACTCAGTATGAGAGTCTCTAGTGCCATCCATGTTGCTGCAATTGGCATTATTTTGTCCTTTTTTATGGCTGAGTAGTATTCCTTTGTGTATATATACACCACATCTTCCTAATCCAATCATCTATCAATGGACATAAGGGTTGTTTCCATGCCTTGGCTATTGTGAATAGTGCTGCATTGAACGTGCGGGTGCATGTGGCTTTTTCAAGGAAAGTTTTGTCCAGATATACGCCCAGGAGTGGGATTGCTAGGTCCTATGTATAGTTTTCAGAGGAACCTCCATACTTTTTTCCAAAGTGGTTGTACCAGCTTACATTCCCACCAACAGTGTAGGAGGGTTCCCTTTTCTCCACACCCTCTCCAGCATTTGTTATTTGTGGACTTATTAATGATGGCCATTCTGACAGGTGTGAGGTGGCACCTCTCTGTAGTTTTGATTTACATTTCTCTAATATTCAGTGATATTGAGCATTTTTTCATGTGCTGGTTGGCCATCTGTGTATCTTCTTTGGAAAAAGGTCTATTCCGGTCTTTTGCCCATTTTTCCATTGGGTTGTTGGCTTTTTTGCTGTTGAGTTGTATCAGTTGTTTGTGTATTTTAAAGATGAAGCACTTGTCAGTTGCATTGTTTGACACTATTTTCTCCCATTCTGTAAGCTGTCTTTTTTTTTTTTTTTTTTTTTTTGTCTTTTTGCCATTTCTTGGGCTGCTCTCTCACAGCATATGGAGGTTCCCAGGCTAGGGGTCCAATCAGAGCTGTAGCCGTCGGCCTACACCACAGCCACAGCAACACGGGATCCGAGCCACGTCTGCAACCTACACCACAGCTCACGGCAACGCCGGCTCCTTCACCCACTGAGCAAGGGCAGGGATCAAACCCGAAACCTCATGGTTCCTAGTCAGATTGGTTAACCACTGCGCCATGACGGGAACTACTGTAACCTGTCTTTTTGTTTGTTTTTCATGGTTTCCTTTGCTACGCAAAAGCTGGTCAGTGTGATTAGGTCCCGTTGGTTTATTTTTGCTTTTATTTCTGATGCTTTGGGAGACTGACCTGAGAAAACATTTGTAAGGTTGATGTCAGAGAATGTTTTGCCTATGTTCTCTTCTAGGAGTTTGATGGTGTCTTGTCTTTCAGCCACTGTGAGTTTATTTTTGTGCATGGTGTGAGGGTGTGTTCTAGTTTCACTGATTTGCATGCAGCTGTCCAGGTTTCCCAGCAACACTTGCTGAAAAGACTGTCTTTTTCCCCGCTTTACTTTGTCGAAGATTAATTGACTATAGGTGTCTGGGTTTATTTCCGGGTTCTCTGTTCTGTTCCATTGTCTGTCTGTCTGTTTTGGAACCAGTACCACACTGTCTGGATGACTGTGGCTTTGTAATAGTGCCTGAAGTCTGGGAGAGAGATGCCTCCTGCTTGGCTTTTGCTCCTCGGGATTGCTTTGGCAATTCTGGGTCTTTTGTGGTTCCATATAAATTTTTGGATGGTTTGTTCTAGTTCTGTGAAACATGTCATGGGTAATTTGATAGGGATTGCACTGAATCTGTAGACTGCTTTGGGTAGTATGGCCATTTTAATGATATTAGTTCTTCCAACCCAGGAGCATGGAATATCTTTCCATTCCTTTGAATCCTCTTTAATTTCCTTGATTAATGTTTTATAGTTCCCAGCATATAAGTGTTTCACCTCCTTGGTCAGGTTTATTCCCAGGTATTTGATTTTTTGGGGGTGCAATTTTAGAAGGTACTGTACTTTTGCATTCCTTTTCTAATATTTCATTGTTAGTATACAGAAATGCAACCGATTTCTGAATGTTAACCTTGTATCCTGCTACTTTGCTAAATTTGTTGATCAGCTCGAGTAATTTTTGGGTTGAGTCCTTAGGGTTTTCTAGTATACCATTTAAAATTTTCTATTTTGACTTTGACTACATCTGTTTTGTATAACATCTTAGTGGTTTCTCGAGGGAATTCAAAATACAAACATGACTTTTCAGGGCCTGTTTATAATCTGTATTTAGCACTTCAGCTGGATGTAAAAAGCCCACACCTTCACGGCCTCTCCCCACCGCTTTCCCACCATAGCGTCTTACACATGACACTGGCTGATGCTGAAACTGCCCTAGACAATAGAGCAGCCTGTGCTTTCCTTGTCCAACGTATTTTTAACAGCCGGAGAGGACAGTCTACGGTGTTTACCGTTCCTGTTGTTCTTCCTTCGTCCTGGTGTTCCAGATGTCCTTTTGTGTCGTTGGACTTGTATCTGAAGAGGCTCCTTTCATGGTCCTTTTAGAGCAAGCCTGCTGTCTGCAAACGCTCTGCATTTTCCTTCGTCTTAGACTGTCTTTGTTTCACTGTCACCCTGAAGGCTACGTTGCTGCATATAGAATTCGGAGTAGGCATGACAGTTCTTTTGCTTCAACACTTGAGAATTGTTGTGCCCATTCCTTCTGGCCTCCATGAGATCTGCTGAGAAAGTCACTGTGTTACGGGCTAAGTGGTGACCCTAATTCTTATGATAAAGTCCCAACCCCACACCTCAGAGCGTGACTATGGAGACAGGACTTTCCTAGAGGTGGTCAAGGTGAGCTGAGGTTAATGGGCTGGGCCCCCATCCACGGGCTGGTTTTTGTAAGAGAAGATTAGGACACACATGCGCGCGCACGCACGCACGCACGCACGCACGCACGTGCACGCCCACGCAGAGGAAAGACCCTGTGAGGACAGGGGGAAGATGGCTGTCCACAGCCCAGGGACAGGCCTCGGGAGAAACCAACGCTGCTAGTGCTTTGATCTTGTAATTCCACCTCTAGGAGGAGAGACGAAATTTCTGTTCTTTGAGCTGCTGGGGCTATGGTGCTTTGTAGGCAGGCCTAGCAAACTCATCAATTGCCATGTGAAGTGAAGCTCATTTACAGGTAAGCAGACATTTCTCTCTTGCTGCTTTCAAGATTTTTGTTTGTCTTTAGTTTTTAGCAGCTTATGATGTGTCTGAGAGTGGATTTCTTTGGGTTTATCCTATTTGGAATTGGCTGGGTTTCTTCATCTGTACATACATATCTTTTGCTAAACACAGGGTCTTTTCAGTCTGCATTGCAAATATGTTTTCAGCATTGTACATTTTCCCTCTGCTTCTAGAACTCTAAAGACAAAATGTTAGCCCTTCTATTGTTCCCACAGGTTCCTGAGGCCCTGCTAGTTATTTTTCCAACCTTTTTCACTGTCCAGACTAGATAATATCTGTTGATCTATCTTCTCGTTCACTGATTCTTTCCTCTGTCATCTCAAGTCTGTCCAGTGAGGGTTTGTCTTACTTACTGTGTTTTTCAGTTCTAAGATGTCCATGTGTTTCTTCCATAGCTTCTGTTTCTTTGCTGGCACTTTCTATTTCTCTATATTTGGTTTAGGTTTTCACAACGGCTTTGCGACAATTAATTTAAAAACCCCTCATTTTAAATGGATTTGGGAGGTCTCACGCCTTACCACGCAACCTCAGCTGGAGACCCGGCAGGAAGACACGCACCTTTGCACGTCCAGCAGGAGGAAGGTTTTCTCCCTGTCTGGCAACGGACCAGCCAACGACAAGTCACTGCACTTTGAACTCCCAGCTTCCTACAATGGATTCTCGCCTCAAAATACCCCTTCCCAACTCCCCCTTCTCCTCTATAAAAGAAAGCTCTACTTTGTTCTCCAGACTTATCTGTGGCTCATACATTGCAATTCTTTGATGTTTCCAAAGAAACCCTTTTTGCTGGTAAAATAACTGGCTGTTTTATCATTTTTAGGTCAACATTACTTGGTGTCAGAAGTGGGATCTGGAGAAGACCCTTGGTAACAACCAGGCAGTGAGCAAAGAGGTCTGGACTTGCAGAGGCTATTGCGCTCAGCTTTCTTGCTGACCCTGGAGCTTGAGGGTAACTTTTCTCCGGATTCAAGCTTTACTCTTCTGTGTTTTGATGTCTCTAGGCTTTATTTGAGATCTGCCTTTTTAGAAGGCTTCATCCTCTCTTTAAAGGCTTTGCTGTTACTAAGAGTACTCGTTTGGCATTTTGGCCTGACTCTTGAAACCAGGCTGTTCCTACTGAAACTGAATTGCTAAGTTCCTTCGGAACCTCACTCTTGCTATTGGAACTGTGCCATTTAGGAAATTTTTTTCCTTTGCTTCAGAGCAAAACCTCTGAGAAGAGGGGTCCAGGCACCTATATGTTTTGTTGTTGCTCTTGTTGTCTGTTTGTTTATTTGTTTTGGCCACCCCTCAGCATATGGAGTTCCCAGGCCAGGGATCAGATCAGAACCACAGGTGCCACCTACACTGCGGCTGCGGCAAAGCCAGACCCTTGACCCAACATGCTGGGCCGGGGTCAAACCTGTGTCCCAGCGTTCCAGAGATGCCTCCGATCCCAACTTGCCACAGCAGGAATTCCCATCTAAATGCTTTGGGAGTGCACCCCCTGCTTCCTTCAGGGACCTATGACCTGAAGATAGGCACTTGCCATCTGCCTCTACAGAGATTGCATCATGAGCCACTGCAGCTGCTGACCCTCAATGCCCCCTGAAAGGAGCACAGGGTGAGAGCAGTGAGGCCCTCTGTGCTCTCGGGAAACCAGCAGGACAGGCCTTCGGTTAGGTATTTTCAGGAGACGATTTTATGAGCCCAATTCGTGCCTCTTCTTGTCTCCAGAAAAGCACTAAAATCCATGGTGACATTTGCTCCTCCTGACAGCAGTGACCTTCATGAGACCAGAGGCAACTTTCTGCAAACTGTGTGCTTGGTTGCTGGTACCTCCCCCTTTGCCCAAATCACACACCAATCACACACTTACTGACCTTCTCCTGCCTCTTGGGAGCAGTTTCTCAGAGCTCTCTGAAGTGCTGCCTCCCAGGCTACAGCCCTCATTTTGCCTCAAATAATACTTAACTCTCAACTTTTAGGTTGTGTGTTTTTTTTAAGTTGACAGACCCCAGGCAGTTTAACGTTTAAAACTGTAGTCTTCATTCATGCACCTTCCCAATAAATGAACCAGCTTGAGAAAAGTCAGGTAGAGCGCAGTTGGCCGTTATGGGTGAAATCTGAATTTCCCAAACTTATTATTCTCAAAGATGAATTGGAAAGCCCCAGGGCTCTACTATTTTCAAAACTAAAGGGATTCCTATTTTGATTGGTATTTTGAGGCTTCCAAACATTATCAGGATCTCTTAAATTGCCTCTTAGCCGAATGCAATTTTTAAATTAACTGAGGCAAACAACGGAAGAGAAGCTAAGTGGCCTCTGGGTCCTCTCCCCGCCCCCACCTCCTGAGTCCCTGTCTCCGGCCCCACCTGGGCCGCTGCCTCCTTTCCTTCTGCACCGCCTCCTCCTCCTCCTCCTCTGGGCCCCCACTTCCTCTTTCGGATTCTGATTCTCTCACTGAACTTCCCTTTCCCCTAAACCTCTCCCAACTCCCTCCTCCTCTGCACCTATCAGAACCTACCCCTTTAAAATGAAATCTTCTGAGGGCCAAACAAACCCCCCCCCCCCCCCCCCCCCCGTTTCTTGTGAGTCCCAGTTAGAGAGCGTCCTAACGTCAGCGAGGACCCCCGCAGGTTGGCCAAGGAATTTCACGTCATTATCCAACCCACCTGCTAGGCCTCTCAGGTCTGCGTCAGCCTGTGTGCTTGTTGATGGAGATCAAGCCGGACATCGGATGAGACGTGCCTGATGGGAACGTCCTGGAAGGGGTGTAGAAGAGCAACCTCCCACCTTTGGCGGGAGGCTGGTTCGCTGGCTAGAGAACTCCGCCAGGCAAGCAGCAGCCTTGCCTTAGCCTTCCAAGACAACACAGTTCCGGCCTGCGCCACTACTCCCACGAGCCTCCTGTGGCGCAGGCCTCAGGGCCCTTCGCGCTCCTTCCTGCAGCCCTCCTGCCTAACCCGTGAGCCGGCCCGGTGGCTGGGGATGGACGCTCGTGCAGGATGTCCCAGCGCTGAGTGCACTGCTAACCCCCGAGCCCCACAGCATCCAGTCCCACTGAGAGCGCCCACTCCACCACGGCTGATCTGCGCAGGGCACGCGTCACCACTCCAGCTGATGAGGCCAGCCAGTACCTTTCTGCCTTCACCTGGGGGGGTGACGATACACCTGGAAAGTAATGCCCCAGGTTTCGCAGAAAATCCCTTAACACAAATCCGGAAAGCTGACTTGGGGGACACAGAGGTCTTGCAGGCCTGACGTTGCTACAACATACACTCGGCCTTCCAACAACAAGGGACTAAACCGCACGGGTCCACTCACATGCACCTTTTCCAGTAAATGCCACGGCACGACTCGGCTGCACGGCTGAGAACCGCAGCACCGCAGGTGCCGAGGGCAGACTACGAACGTACCCGTGGACTTTCAGCTGCACAGGGCGGGTGCCTCGAGCCACCACTTTGTTCGGGGGCCAGTGACGCAGATGCTTTGCTGCTCTGCTCTCCTTCTCAAACCTCTTCGTAGGAAGACAGTAGCCACCTGTCAAAACTTTTGGTCTTAAAGGGACAGAAACTCTTTAAGAAAAAGGTGTTGATGCTCAAACTCCGCGTGGGCATTTCGGGCAAAAGCGATTTCAGAACAAGGACAACATGGGGGTCTGGGCAGCCTTCATGGCCTCTTGAACCCTCCCAAACCTAAAACCCCCCAGTTGGGAGGTTTTCTCTGGCTAGCTGGCTGCTGTCAAAGTCAAATGCCAAATTTCTCTCTCATGGCCCAACTCCTAATGTTCTGTTTAAAATGAGCGAAGCTGGAGTTCTCCTCATGGCACAGGGGAAAGGAATCCAACTAGTGTCCACGAAGGTGCAGGTTTGACCCCTGGCCTCGCTCAGTGGGTTGGGGATCCCACGTTGCCGTGAGCTGTGGTGTCGGTCTCAGACGTGGCTTGGGTTCCACGTTGCCATGGCTGAGGTGTAGGCTGGCAACTGCAGCTCTGATTCAACCCCTAGCCTGGGAACCTCCGTAATGCCGCGGGTGTGACCCTAAAAAGCAAAAAAAAATTTTGTAGTTAAAGAAAAAAATGAGCAAACCCAACCCCGTTGTTTGGAGAGATCAAGATGGCAACTCTCTGAGCCTCGAAGAAACCGTAGCAAGGCCCTGCCCTTGGCGTCCTCGCGACAGCTTCCCTCCCCTCTTGGCATGTGAGAAGGAAGGGGGACGGCCCCTGCCCTTGGCATCCTCGCAACAGCTTCCCTTTCCCTCTTTGTATGTGAGAAGGAAGGGGGCGCCCGTGGAGGAGTCGCCCCCAAACACAGGACCGTCCGCGAGCCATGGAGTGCTGCAGCCGACAGCTGGACCCTGAGGCCCGGGGACCCCCCTTGTCTCAGAGCCATCCCTGCCCCTGCCCTTCTGGTTAAGGCCACTGGGCCATAGTCAGGGGACCCTTCCAGCCAGCTTTGCGCTCCTGCAGCACAGCCCTCCCGAGGTCTCAGCACAGCCCGCACTTTTCGGTGAGTGGCCCGCCTCCTACAAGGTCCTGCCGCTGACAGGTCCTCGCCGAACTCTCCCGTGGTGACCGCCTCAGCCCTGCGCCTCTCCCCTCCGTCTCTGGGGAAGCCCCTCGCCACTGCCCGCCACGGCCAGACCAGCTCCTGCCTCCCGCCGTGGCTCACAGGACCCTCTGCCCCCACGGATCTGCCATGCTTTGCCGGCCCTGCCTACTGAGGGTGACAGTGCTGAACGCTGTGCTGGGGGAGCGGCTCCACCGCCTCTGGATGTCGCCACGTCCTGACTTTTGGCCACGTTGGCCCAACAGGCTGAATGGTGTGCTCTCGCTCAGGCCTGTACTTTAGCCAAGGGCAAAACTGGCACATTTACACCAATAGCCAGTGTGCCTGTCGGGGAGCCCGCGACCTTGGGATGCTGTGGAAACCGTGGTTTCCTTACCTGCGACGGGGGAAAGATTAAAAGTGGCTCTCACGTCCAAATCGAATAGACGCCATACTCCTGGCAGCCGCTCGGGCGGTAATTAAGACCCCGGGTTCCAGACCCGACTCCCGGAGGCCGACGAAAACCACCTCCCTGATGTCTGCCCCAAACGCTGCTCCCAAAGGCGCCAACGCCAGACTTCTGTGGCGGCCCAAAGAGCTGCCCACGACGACAGTCTGGAAAAATTGACTAGAAATGCGCAATAATTGGCCCCAGAAAAGCAAAGACAATACTGGAAACCCAGTAACTGCTGGTTCGATAAAAAAGGAGAGAATGCTAGTTTGGGCCATATAACAGTCTGGCCCCATTAGAAATTCTAAGACTCCCCGAGCTCCTGTCACGGCACGGGGTTAACAAACCCACCAGGACCCGTGAGGATGCAGGCTCGATCCCTGGCCTCACGCAGGGGGTTGAGGATCTGGCGTTGCCGTGAGCTGGGGTGTAGGTCGCAGACGTGGCTCAGACCTGGCGTTGCTGTGGCTGTGGTGCAGGCCGGCAGCTGTAGCTCCAGTTTGACCCCCAACCTGGGAACATCCATACGTCGCAGGTGCGGCCCTAAAAAAAAAGAAATTCTAAGACTCCCTCTTCTCTCCAGTGCACCTGCATTAAACCACAGGTCCACTGACAGAACGACAGCCTCCACGAACCAGCACTGGTGGAAATATTATTAATAAGGCCACAAAAAGCGTCCCCCTTGCCTACCCACTTGTCCAAAATACGATGCAGAGAAACCTCTCTGCTCTGCTCCCAGACATTTTTTTTATAGGCACACTATTTTATTAACTCTTAAATTTCAGAGTTTCTGTTGTGGTGCAGTGGAAACTAATCTGACTAGGGACCATGAGGTTGCCGGTTCAATCCCCACCCTTGCTCAGTGGGTTAAGGATCCAGCATTGCTGTGAGCTGTGGTGTAGGCCACAGACCCGGCTTGGATCCTGCATTGCTGTGGCTGTGGTGTAGGCTAGCAGCTACAGCTCCGATTAAACCCCTAGCCTGGGAATCTCCATATGCTGCAGGTGCAGCCCTAAAAAGACAAAAAGACAAAAAATAAATATAAATTTTAAAAAGAAAAAAAAAAAAAACCCTTAAATTTCACTATCAAACAATGCTGGCCATGCCTTGTTCAGACTCTTGACATCAAGACACACGGACAGAGTTTTAAGGGCACAGGGTTCAACGCAGCGTAACATGCTAACAGAAAACCTAAGAGGTGGCAAAACGACGCTTTTGCTCGCAAGTATGGGGACAAGCCCCGCGACGGGAGGACAGAGGGGCCCTTGGCTCCCAGACCCTCCGCACCGCCTCGCGAGCCCTGGAGGCCTGGAAGACAGCTTTCGCGAGGCCGCTGCCACCGTGGATCCGAGTCTGGGCTACCTTGCGCTGTACGTTTTCTCGCCGGACCAACGTGTCCCCTGTACACAGGCCGCCGCTTCTTCCGAGGCCAACCCTTTGTTAGAAAGGAGTATCCTTCCCTGAGGGCCCCCCTCAAACTTCCCCGTGACGGGGGGACCCATTGGATGGGTCCCCGACTTCAACGAGGCTCCCCTGTTGGGCAGGCTTTGCACTTTCCCGCCTCCCTGGCCCCAGGGTGCAGGCTCCGTCGAATGCACCACTGGCACCACCAACTCCCACCTGGCAGGATTTGCAGAGAAACTCCCACCTGGCAGGATTTGCAGAGACCCCCCCACCACCACCATGGTGGCCCAAAGCATCGCCACGTACCCTTCTCCCTCCCTCCCAGAGCCACTCCCTTGAGATGGGCCTCTTTTGACCCGCTCGGCCTGCGGCCTGCGGGCAAAGGGAGCTGTTCCTCCTTATCCTGAAGGCCTGAGAGCTTCTGCTGGAAATGGTCCCGCTCTGGGAGGGCCGTCTGCTCGCCGGGCGCTCCCGGGAGCCGAGGAGCTCAAGGATCACACCTGCCACCCAGAGACTTTGTCTTTTGGAGAAGACGCCTCCAGAAGGACTCCCTTCCACCCCACTGGCAAGACCCCACTCAGCCACTGCTAACCCACCCGTGCTGCCAACTGACACACCTGGCAAAGCCCCCACCGTCGACGGAGCTGCACACCGTCTGGTGACCTGGAAGCAGAGATGCCACGGAACTGAACGGATGACGCCTTTTAGGTTTCAAATTCACACACGTCTCTCCTTTCATCTGGACTACTACCTGACTCACCTCTTATCCAAATTCATGGTCTGAATTTGTAACTTGATTGCTATATTATTGATAAACATTTAGATCCAAATTAAAAAGTCTTTAACGGCACAACAGTATGAAAAACAGTATGGAGGTACCTCAGAAAACTAAGTATAGAAGTATCATATCATCCAACAATCCCACTCTTAGGCACATATCTGGACAAAAGTTGAATTCAAAATGATACATGCACCCCTGTGTTCACGGCAGCACTATTCGCAAAAGCCAAGACATGGAAACAACCTAAATGTCCATCAGCAGATGGATGGATGAAGAAGATGTACACACACACAATGGAATACTACTCAGCCATAAAAAGGAAAAAAATAATACCATTTGCAGCAACATGGATGGAACTAGAGACTCTCATACTAAGTGAAATCAGTCGGAAAGAGAAAGACAAGCACTATATGACACCAGTTATATCTGGAATCTAATATACGGCATAGATGAGCATTTCCACAGAAAAGAAACAAACTCAACTTGGAGAACAGACTTGCCGAAGGAGAGGGAGGGGGAGTGGGATGGACTGGGAGTCTGGAGTTGACAGATGCAAACTCCTGCCTTTGGAGTGGATGGGCAATGAGATCCTGCGTAGCCCAGGGACCTCTATCCAGTCCCTTAGCATGGAGCGTGATGGAGGAGCACGTGAGAAAAAGAATGCCTGTGACTGGGTCACTTTGTTGTACAGCAGAAATTGACAGAACATGGTAAATCGACTGCGATAGAAAAAACAAAAATCTTAAAAAAATACAAAGCCTTCCAAGTTTGTCTGTATCAGTTGCTGCTTCATGTTTATCCGTGCGGTGTGCCTTCCGGAAGTGCTGGATTCTTTCAGCTTTGAGGTGCTCTTGCCATCGCCGCTGTTCTAAGACAGGCCCTGAAGGGAAAGCCTGAGAGCGCCCCCCGCCCCCCGTTACTCGGATGTGACCCCCATAGGTCTCCCTGCGGCGCACACGCCTCTCCACTGGGGACACGTCCCCCAGGAAACGTCCTCCCTGGCATGGAGGGACGAAAAGGTTAATGAATCTGGAAAACAGCTATTGCTAAGCAATGCTTTCAGAGAAAAATCTTTTTTTTTTTGCTTTTTAGGGCCACACCCGAGGCATATGGAGGTTCCCAGGCTAGTGGTCGAATCAGAGCTGTAGCTACTGGCCTACACAACAGCCACAGCAACTTGCCATCTGAGCCGCATCTGCGACCTACACCACAGCTCATGGCAACGCCGGGTCCTTAACCCACCAAGCAAGGCCAGGGATCGAACCCACAACCTCATGGTTCCTACTCGGATTCGTTTCTGCTGCGCCACGCGTGATGGGAACTGCAGAGAGAAAAATCTTGATCTCAGGGGAGAAATGTGGGGAGATCCCTCATGCAGCAGGTCAAGGATCCAGTGTCATCACTGCAGTGGCTCAGGCCACTGCCGTGGTATGGGTTCCACCCCTGGCCCAGGAACTTTGGCACACCCCAGGCTTGGAGAGAAAATAAAAGCGGGTGGGGAATGTAAAAATTAATCAACAGAAATTTTATTTAAGAGGAGGCCAGAAGTGGGAGCTCTCCCCTGCTACTTTGTGGCCTCGGTTGCAGATCTAAGGGGAGGGGTACTGCCTACTGCCCAGCTGGAGGACATCTCGCTGCTCAGCAACAGCTCAGCCACTCGAAGCCCAGCTGCCTCCAGCGGACTCTGTTTAGAAAGGCCCCCACTCGCCGTTCCCCTCTGTAAGAGTTTCCTTTCTCCGCACTCATGTGTGGCTGGTACTAGGTTGCTTGTCCTGAATTCCAGCTCTTGCTGGTACATGACTGGCGGCTTTGTCATTTTAGATCACGTCAGCATTTTCACAAAGGCTCTTCCACGTGTTCGTCAGATCATCTCAACACCTGCCTTCTCTTCCTTGCTACCTGCTGGCCCGTTCCCCGCATGTCAGATTTTCATGGTTCTTCAGGTCTGGACTATTTTGTGTGCCATGCTGTGAGCTGGGATCTTGCCTCCATCCAGTGCAGAATGCTGAGGGCCTAACTGCACCCCCAGTGGTGGGTGTGCAAATGGGCTGGTCTGCTGCTCAGGGTGCCGGTGGGGTCCACACAGGCCTGGACACAGGGCCAGAGGTTCAAACACCCTCGCAGGCGGTTTTCCTGCACTTTCCAGATCCCTGCAGGGTCCCCCTTCCTGGCCCTGTCCGGGTGACGGCTGCGTGAGGTGGGACCAGTGGGGGGAGCCTCCCGCTGTGGCCCTGAGGGTCTCCTTCCTAATCCCGGTCTTTGGTGACCCTTCCCTAGGAAACGCAAGCGGGGCTCTTTCCGGGACACAGACCTCCTGAAAGATGTTGGCACGTGTTCCTTCCAGAAGCAGGGCTAACGGTGGAGCTGTGAGTTTCCCCCTAAGGGTGGTGGAAGGTTCTAGACTAGCGGAAGTGCCCCAAGTCTGTCCACCCCAGGATGAGGTCTGTCCCTCTAGGGCACATGTCCAGGGCAGGGGGTGGCTGTTTGGGGTCATGGGCTGAGCTGGGATGTGTAGGCCAGGGTGTGCACACGAGGCCTGGAGGGGGAGGCAGTGGTAGGGCAGCTCTGCCTTTGCTGTCCCCTGGAGGTGCGGTCTGGACGTCGGGCCTGGCCTTCCAGGTAGTTCTAGAGGTGTCTGTGCCACAGCGGGTGAGGGGCACACCTTGTCAGTTGAGACAGAGCATTCGGGCCTCTGGCAGACCCGGCCGTGCTTCTCCCTCGACGAGCCTCCTGCACGAGCTGCTTCCTGGGCGGCTGTCCGCAGCAGCTGGCCTCGCCCCGAATAACGGCAAGAACCTCCACGCAGAGGCCCAGGGGGCGGCGCTGGCTCCGTGTCCACCAACTATATCTTAAGAGCTATTGCCAGATGGATTTCCAAAAAGGCTACAGCAATCCGCGTGGCCTTCTCACACAGTCACCAGCACAGGGCACACCACGTCCTTTTACATTTTTGGTCAAGCCAACAGGGAGGAAGCGCCTCTCTCCCTGTGCTGGCTCTCCGTCAGCCGCCTCGTTTCCTCCTCTGCGAGTTCCGGTCTGACCTTTACTTCTCTCTCCTTGTCATCATTATAGAAAAACTCTTTGCTTGTTAAGGACCTCAATCCCCTCTCTCTCGCATCAGTCGCGAACCCCATTTTCCCAGCTCCCCCGGCTGCTGCCACCCGTGGCCTCCGCTGGGGAGGGTGTGCCGGAAAGGGCGCAGACCTGAGCTGCCTTGGTGCCCCTCTCACCACCTGCCTCCACCCGGTACTCTTCTGCATCTGTACCGGGTTGGTTTCGGGGTGCCTTCCGGGTTGGATGTCTTTTCTCCCTCACAGGCCACGACAGAAGGAAGCCTGTGACCAGACGCAAGGCCTGCCGCCTCCTGCGGGTGGACTCAGCCCTCCCCACTGTGGCCAACCATAGAGTGTGGGCAGAGCACACTTGCTGTAGCAGCCCCAGACCTGGGACTGCAAGGTCCCAATCAGGGGACGGGGTGAGGGGCAGGGGCACATGTCAAAGCTTCTGGCAGTCCTGGGGTCAGGACTGCAGGCGACACGGTACTCGCGCGCTCAAAGCACCAGGTAGGCGGGCGGGCGGGTCCCGCCGGCAAGCTCTCCTGGCCTGCGCAGGCCTTGACTGAGATAGAAATTCTGGCAGCTTCACCCTGACTCCGGACCTGGGGGCAGGGTGACACCGCCTGCCTCAGAACCTGAGAGTGTGCAGAGGGCTCCTGGGTCACGTGTGACCTTGCGAGGAATGATTTGGTGGGGAAAGTACGCAGGTACGCATTCGGCACTGAATCCAGCTCCCCGAAAGTTTATCTATTCGAGAGGCACAACCCCTCTATTCCTTGCCTCAGCCGCACGCGAGACCCTGGAGGCAGCTCGGGGCTGCAGGGCCGCGTGCCTTCCCTCAGCTGGCACGCTCACCCCACGAAGGGCTGCCAGTCACTAGGTCCCTGGAACCCCAAGCCTCCCAGCTGTCACACACACCATCCACTGGTAGCCCCCTGCCCTCCTCAGCCTTTGGTGGCCCTGGATGTACCCAGCTGGCACCTCCTGATCTGCCCACAGGCAATTGGACCGGGAGCCACCAGGGTGGTCAGGCCCGGCTGGACCCAACAGCAGCCTGGCCACCGGGGGAGGGAGGCACTGGGCACTTTTGGGGACGAGTGGGGCTCATGATGGCCAGTTGGTCCTGTGGTCACTTCCTGGCCTCCCCGCCGTGGCCACACTGCCGACCACATGCAGAGAATGGCCCGGGGGAATGGGCGGCCCCGCTCCGGGCCTGGGAGTGGGGCAGAGGCTGTAGGAGGCAGGGTGTCTGCTCTCATCTCCTGGCTCCACCAGGCCCTTCTGCAAGACCACATCCCCGCCCCCGCAGCAGGACCATCCCAAGGACCTGCTTTCCTCAGGCCCCTTCTGGGAGCCTCACAGCCCCATCCCCAGACCTCTCCCAGAGTGTCCCCTAGGTGGGAGAGGCCTGGCGGCCCCAGGCCCCCCCAGTCCAGGCCGCCACCACAGCAGCAACCTCAGACCAGCAGGCCCAGGAGGTAGCAGACGGCGCGGCGCCGAGAGAGGAGACCCACGCGGCAGCCGCAGCGGAGGGTCAGATTTAATGGTCACTCTAAGGGATGCCGTACGTGGTGCAGAGCCCGGCTCAAGCCCCGCCCCCTCGGCCAGGGGCACAGCCGGGTGTCTGGCACCAGGCTCTGCAAAGGGGGGCCAGCCCCCGAGCCCCAGCTATGTACAAGAGAGCCCCCCGCCAGGCCACAGCAAGGCTGTGAGCCCAGAGCCCACCAGCCGCCCAGCTCTCAGGCCCGGGCCCCCCACTGCAGTGTGCTGCAGGGTTCTCGCCACCGGGACCCAGCCCCAGCAGGCTCCCACCAAGACCCCAGGCTTTGCGCTGGGAGAGGCCGTCGGACCTCGGCCGCCAAAAGCTGAGCTGGACAGCTGTGGGGAGCCGGGCAGGCCCGGGAGGCTGGGGAGCAGGCAGGGCCTGACTCGACCCAGTGGCCCTCTGAGCAAAGGAAGGCTCGCCCCCACTCTGTGGCTGCCCAGGCACCGTGCTGAGCCGGTGCGCCTGAGGCCAGGGACGCAGGGGCGGCGAGAGCAGCGCAAGCACGGACGATCAGGGACTCGGCCAGCGACGGAGCCAGCCGGGCCGCCGGGCCGCCCTGGTGCTGGTGATCAGATACGGCAGGGCTGGGGAGCTGGGCACAGAGCTGAGCCGGGACATCTACGCCGTAACTAGTAACGCAGCCCTTGACTAGCTCCCTAGTAATGCTGCTTCCCTTGGAATTGTCTCGGGCGTGTAGGAAATTGCACTTATTTCTATGAACCTACAGAGGAGCCGCCCCCGTGCTGCAGCCTCCAGGCGAGGCCGAGGCCCGGCCAACTTCCACGGCCGTGGTGGCCGTGATGGATGAGGCTCCTCCCAGGCCCAGGGGCTGTGGCCTCTGTGACCCGGGCTGTGTTGAGGACCAGATCCCTGGGAGGGAACCTGAGCGGCGTCCGAGGGTGCCCTGAAGTGGCCGTGAAGACCAGGACCCACACGGAACTGGGCGCGCACGGCAGCCGAGCCCCGGTCGCCGGTCCAAGGCAGCGGCCCCGCCCTTCACAGAACGTCCTCAAAGTCCAGCAGCTTCGAGTGCTGGCGGCTCTTCCACAGGCGGTACAGCCGGAAGTCAAAGTAGGTTTCAATCATCTGCTTCCCTGAAGGCAGGAGGGGCGAGGCTGGGGCTCAGGCCACCCCCCGCCCCCCAACCCCCCGGCCCGGAACCCACCCCGCGGCCGAGGACCACCACGCCAGCGAGCTCACCTTGGGCCGACAGCTCCAGGGGGGACTCGAAGGTGACCCTGTAAGGGGTCATGAGGCTCCTGAGGTTCTGGAACAGCTGCAAAGAGGGGGTGGCTACGAGTTCAGGGCAGAGAAGAGAGAGACGAGGAGAACCGGGGTTGGGGAGCAGGCACCCTCCCCCCCAACTGCTTAGGCTCAGGCACGGGGAGGGTGATCGTCCGGGAGGATTAAAAGAGGGAAGGGAATCTGGAGAAAAACGGGGTTCCACCCGCTCTCTTCCCGGGTCTGGGGTCTCCAGCCGGGGATGGGGCGCGGGGGCCCCTCACCTTCTCCCCGTTAGGGTTCCCCAGAATGTAGCAGCCCATCACATGGACGACGTTCGGCTCTGGGTTTACTTTGCTCATCAAGCGGCTCAACCGCTTCCAGAAGCTGGTGGGGGAGAGGTGGTCACAGGGGGCCTCCTGCCCAGGCCCCCCAGCCCCCCAGCCCCCAGCCCGCGGGCGGCCCCTGCTCACTGGATCATGTCCTCCTCCTTCTCCACTTTGGCAAAGGTGGCCACCTTATTCTTGAGCAGGTACAGGTGTCCCGGGCCGCCCTGTAAGAGGCTGCGGTTGGCTGGATGGGGCCTTGCACCAGAGGCTCCAACCGCTGCTCCCCCGAGGTGCGCACATGCCAAGGGCCGGGGAGGCGCCATCCTCCAGCCCTGCTCCTGGGCCGGAGGGGCAGAGCCCTACCTGGCAGAAAATCAGCAGCTTCCAGATCTTGGCCCCCTTGTGGTAGACGTTCAGCTTCTTCTCTATCTCCTCTGGAGAGGAGAGGGTGTGAGCGCTGCCCCTCGGCCCCCACCGCCTGTCTGCAGCCCCGCCCCAGGATCCGCCCCCAGACTGGGGGCACGTACCCAGAATGTCCTCGAATGTTGCGTGCTCGTGGTCCTGGGACAGACAAAAGCCACTCCGTGTCAGAGCCCCCCCCCCCCCCGGCAGCCCGCCCGCGCCCCCCGCCCCGCGCCCCGCGGCAGGCTGGGCAGCACTCACGTAGAGGATGGGGATGATGGAAGGGTCGTCTCTGCGGATGATGGTGGGGAGGTACTCAGCTTTGGGCACTTTAGAGGAGATGAGCTGGGGACGACGTGGGGCTGCTCAGGGCCCCCGTCGCTCTGGAACCAAGGGCAGCAGGAGCCCCCAGGAGCAGCCGCCCACTGCTGGGCAGCCGGTGGTGAGGCCTCAGGGACCTAACCTGCCCCCACGGCTGAGGAGCCCATGGTGAAGCCCTGGGAGACCCTCCCCCCCTTGCTGGGCAGCCCGTGGTGAAGCCCAAGGAGAACCCCCCCCCCCCACTGCGGAGACCACCCCCCACTGCGGGTGAAGCCCCCGGGGACCTGCCCCCCTCCCTGTTTGGGCCTCTGGGCCTCACCATGACCTTGGGTGGCACAAAGCCCTCAGTGTCACAGGCTACAGCCTCCAGGCCCTTCTCGGTCTCCCAGTCCAGGTCCTCAAAGGCCTCGCCCAAGGTGCAGTGTGAGCTCTGCAGGTCACCACCTGTAGGACAGGAGGGGTCACCAAGGCTGAGGACCATCTGCAGTGCCTCCTGTCTGGCTGCAGCCCCCAGAGACGGGCGATGCACAGAGCCAACAAGCCATGTTCCGGTGGGTCCTCCCGGGGTGGGTGAGAGAGCCCAGCTGAAGTCTGCACCAGCCCCGCGAGACTGGCAGCTGCCACGAGCCAGTGCTGCCTGGGGAGGAAGGCTGGTGGGAGCCGGGGTGCAAGCTGTCCGCTCCAGCCAGGCGTGCCTGGCGCCTGGGCCAAGGGGGAGCTGGATTTTGCAGTCCCCTGCTCCTCAGGCCACCAGTGTGAGGGCGGCACATGGGCCAAGGGCAGCCGGCAAACTGCAGCCCTTACCCCTGCCCAGAAGATCAGAGGCACAGGAGTGCCCCCCTCAGATGGATCACCTGAGGCTCAGCAGAAGCGCAAAGCCTAGCTGCCCATGGTGGGTGGTGGGATCGCGGGGCTGGGGAGCCTCTGAGGGGAGGTGGGCCGGCCTGTGCCGGGCACCTACTGTCTCGGGAGTCGTGGGAAGTGTCGGCTTTCATGGGGGTGGGGTCGCTCCAGGACCGGCTGAAGCTCCGCTCGCGCCGCTCGGCGAACGCTGCAGTGAGAGCAGAACCTGTTAGGGGTCGGGGCGGGGGGCAGGGGGCTGCAGCCACCTGCGGTGGACAGGGACCAGTGGGGGCTGGCTGGGGGCGTGGGAGTGGGGCTGAGGCCTGAGGCAGGCAGGGCCGGCGTTGCAAGGGTCTTGGGGGGTTTGGGTGGGGGCCAAGAGCAGCACGCGAAGCCCCGCAGGCCAAGAGCAGCTTTGCCCGCCCACCGCCCACGCAGCTCCTGGGTCTTACTCTGGGCCTTCACCCGCCGGCTGCCGACCATGCGCAGGTGTTTGCGGAAGTTCCTGGGGGGTGGAAGTCGGGGGTCTGGTGAGGGCCCCGAGAGGTGGGCCGCAGCCCCGTGCCCCGCTCCGCCGCCCACCGCTCGCCGGCCTCGATGGCTGACACCGCCCCTCCTCACGGTGCCCCAGCTCTCCCACGGCAAATCCCACCCGAGCCTCTCCCGCCGAGCCCCCGCCAGAGCGGCCCTGGCTGCCAGGACAAAGGCCCCATAACCAAGCCGCCTCTTGCCACCCCCATCCCAGGACTGCCCCCTCGTGACCCTGGGCACTCAGGTACCCGGGCTCTGCTGCCCACACGTCCCTTCCCTTCTTGGGCCCAGGCACACCCAGAAGGCCCAGAGCCTCCCTGCCCTCAAGCGGTCCGCGGCTCCGGCTTCCCGCGCACAGTGGCTGGGCCAGCACAATCGGCCACACCACCCGAGGTGGGTTTGGGCCTGCACATGCCCTCCCCCGCCGCTGTGTCCCTGGGCCACCTCAGAGGCAAGCAGGTCTCCTTCACCCCGAATGCTGTGCCCTGCCAAGGCCCCACGTCCAGGATGGACAGACACGCTTCCCAGACCCATCTCAGAGGTGGCGCCTGGGGAGTGTAAGCTGGCTGTTGACCCCACCGCTCTGGGCTTCAAGGGCCAGCTGGCTGCAGTTCAGTGGTCCAGGCACCCCCAAAACACAGGCCTGGGGGCCCAGGCCACATGGCCTTTCCTGTCTGCCGCGTCCCCAGAGCAGGGCCCGGCCAGTGTCGCCACCGCCCTTCCCCCATGGGGTCTGCTGGGCTGGGTGGGCCCAGGCTAGACCAGCACAGACAAGAGACGGACCCTGGTGGCGAGTGGCTGGCAGGCCCTACCTCTGGATTACAGACGCGGAATCATTCTCCCGTTTCCGGCGCTTCCTCTCCGCGTAGCCCCTGAACACCCTGGGAAACCGCCACGAGTCAGAACTGCCCTGGGCCGCAGGCAGGAGGAGGGACGGAGAGGTGGGGACAGAGGCGCGAGCACAGGGCCCAGTGGGGCGTCCAGGGCGCCGGGCCAGGCAGAGGGTCCGGGCTGGCCTGGTCCTGTCCTTGGCCCAGCTCCCGGCAGGCCCTGCTGCGGCCTCTGCGCGCGCTGGGGCACAGCGCGCTCTCAGTCACGGCCCAGGTCCCCGGCCTGCCCCCACCTACTCCGGAGTGGGGAGGGTCCCCCGGGAACAACCGCGTACCCTCAGGCTCGAGGCCCACACGGTACTTACGAGATGCTGGGGTCGTGGCGGGAAGGGACAGCGTGAGAGAGAAGACAGAGTGAGCAGAGACCCTCGGCCCCCACGTCCCCTGCAGTTAGCGTCCTTCTTGTCACTGACTTGGAGGGTCCCTCACGGGCACCGCAGGCAAGGAGAGTGCTGCCTACGCTGCAGGCCAGCCCTCGAAAGGGCAGTGACACCGGGGTCACCATGGCCCACGGTGTAACCTGGTCAGGCCACAGGGGCCTGACTGCCCTGCCAGGCCTGGGCCCAGCCGCAAAGGTAGTGGCCCCAACAGCCCGCGGGTGGCGTTGTTCTCCTGGGGAGCGTGTGGGGGACGCTGCGGGCCAGAGTGCCGCCCTGCAGGGCGCCCCGACAGAACCAGGACGCGTGGAGAAAAGAGCACAGCCCCGGGGAAGCTGTGATCACTCGCCTGCACCCGCAACACGAGGAGAGGAGGCTGCCGTGCGGGAGGGCAGAGCTGGGCAGGGTGCAGCCCCCAGCCAGGTCCCCAGAGGACAGCATGGACGGACTGGAGGGGCCGTAGGGACAGGGCAGAGGCGGCAGTGGGAGTTGGCGGCCTGCCTTCAGACTGAGGCGTTCAGGCAGACCCTGCAGAGCGCGGGCACGTGCGGGGGTTGCTCTGCAGGTGGGCTCAGAGGACGGGAGAGGGGCCGGCAGCAGTTCCCAAGCACCAGGAAGAGGCCATCCCAGCCCGGGCCCCGCGCACGGCCGACGGGACTCACGCTTGCATAGTTGTGGTGGCTGTCTGGAAGCTGAAGAGGTTCTCCTTGGGGAACCAGGTGCGGATGGGGACGTCATCTGGAGGAAGCCAAGGAGCACTGACTAGGGCGGTTCGGGGGCTCCTGAGTCTGCACCCCCCGCCCCCCCCATCGGGGAGAGGGAATGCTTCCGCCACAGCCAGTGGAAGCAAAGCACCAGGGTTCCCCAGCCCCGTCCAGGTTGGGGAGGTGGCACAGGGCCACCAGGCTCGGGGGTCCGCTCAGCGGTTCAAGCCGCGCTGGGTCAGTGGCTTCGTGACCCCGTCTTCGCTCGGCTCTCACCCTGCTGCTCACAGCTGACGCGAATTCCTAGCACAGCCTGCCTCCGGGGTGCCCAGAGAGAGGACTGACCGGTCTCCCTTTAAGCAGGAGGGACAGGGCAGCTTCTCCCGGGGGCTTCTCTGCAGCTAGATGCTCTGGTGTCTACCTGGGCAGGCCTCCCTTCCCCAGACCCCTCCGGGAGGACGTGGTGGAGGCCTCCCCTTCCCAGGGTGGGCAGAGGTCGAGTTTACTCGCCCCTCTCACCATGACCCCTGCCCCAACTCCTGGCCCGTGTTCTTCAGGGGAGCATGAGGTCATGGAGGTGAACTGCCCGCCCCTAGGCCTGTGCCCTGATGCCCAGCTGGGGTTCTGGTTTGGAGGCTCAAGAGGCGTCCTGAGAGGACGTGGTGGCCCCGCTCGAGTTAGACTTCTGCTCTTCCGGAGATGACCTCAGCGCCAGGAGGCCTGGGGCTACCCCGGCAATGCGGGAGATGTCTTCCTGACACAGCAGGCCCCTGGGCTCCTCAGCCACCCGCGCCGCTCGACAGTCCTGGGGAGGCCCTGCCAGCTCCGTGCCCCCCTGTGAATGGGAGCCCACCTGGTGGGCCCCAGGGCAGGGCTGTTCCCGGGACCGCCGCAGGGAGTCTGGTCTTTCAACTCAGCCGTGGGTCTCGCCTGCTCCACCCTTAGGACCCTCCCAGCCCCCTCCTCAGGGAAGCACTCCTGGAACAACTTGGTGCTGGCAAGACTCCCGCCAGCCATGAGGCCGGCCACGGGGCATCGGGTGTGGCAGCAGGACTCCACCTGCAGGCCTCAGCCTGGTCACCCTGCACCTGCCCAAGCCTCACAGGGGTGGCTGCCGGTGAACCCCAGCGCCGGCATCCTGCCTGCGCCTGCCCGCGCCCTCCACGGGCCCCTCACCAGACACGCGGTCAACACTGTACATCCTTTCCAGCTTCTTGCGGCGGCTGGTGGCCTCAGGCAGAGGCGGCTGGTCCAGCCCAAAGGCCTGAGGGGAAGGACTGGGGGCCAGCTGGGCACATCCGGGACATTCCTTGGAGCCCTGGCGGCTGCCTGCCCAGCTCTGGCAGGGCCTGCTGACGTCCTCGTGGCTGCCGCCCGGGCTGGCACGCAGGGGCTGGCTATGGTGGTGGGGGTGCCGCTCCCGCTGCCGCCGCCCCTTCACCACGGCCAGCTCAATGGCCTCGGCCTCCGGGCCGGGCAGCAAGGTGGGCTCCCCGGAGATGGTGTACACACGGGGCTGGGGGCCCTCACCGGCCGGCTTCCCACGGACGGCCTCCTCCGGGAGGCTGCCCTCATAGCGGCCATTGGAGATGAGGGAGAGACGCCGCTTGTTCTGGGGGGCCGGCTGCATCTCCGGGGACCCGTCGTGGCCAGAGTACGCGTCAGCCAGCAGGTGGTCTGGGGGAGAGGCACCAGGTGAGCCTGCAGCCTGCCGGCCCTGCCCTCCCAGGTTCCTGGGCTCCGAAGGCAGGGAAGGAACGCCTAGCGGGGACCTGTTCCCTGGCCCCACGGACCAAAGCCCAGGCCCTGATGACCTCGGAAGAGGTGTGCACGAGCTGCACGCTCCCGGAGAGGCTCACACCTCGCTCCTGTCGGGGCCCCAAGCCCCTCTTGTCTGTGTGGGGGCGACAGGCTGTGCTACCTGTGGGTGACTGGGGTGGGGGCAGGAACAAACAGGCCACCTCCCAGCCTGCCACCGCGCCCGCGTGCCCAGTGCCAACTTCTCCCCTCCTCCCTGCCAGCTGGCCCCAGAAACAGTGGTGCCAGCCCTGGGGGTGCCAGGAGGCCTGTTGCCATGCCAACGGCCCAGGCTGGGTGGGTACCATGGTGATGAGTGACTCGGAGCTCCTCCTGGGGCTCTGGGCCAGGGAGGGCAGGGGATGCGAGGAAGCCAGCCCAGTGGGGCAGCAGCCGCCTGCTCCCACGGCAAGGTACACAGGGGCTGGGCCTGGCCGGAACAAGGAGGCAGCGTCCCCTCCTCTAGGCTGGGGGCTATGGACAGACCGTCCTGGAGCAGGCTCACGCGCCCCTACCTGCACCATTCCGGTTCTCCGGGTGACTCTGGGACAGGTACTCGCCGAACGCTCGGGCTGCTCTGCGAGGTGGACAGCGGCGAGCGCCGTCAGGGCACGCCACCCACCCTGGTTCCCCGCCCCCACCCAGGCAAAGGAGGGCTCAGGGGTCACCCACGGCAAGCACTCCCATCCCACCCCAGAACGCCCAGGGCTGGCAGGTCGCAGTTCCAGGGTCCCTTGGGTCCCCGTGCACATGGGCCGGACTTGCGGACGGGGCCCAGGTCTGCTTTCCGTCCAGCCCCTGCGGCTCAGTGTGTGTGTGCAGGGGAGGGGGGCGGGGGGGTCGTGAGGTCGAGCAGCTCGCCCACTACAGCCTGGGGGTGGGGGTGGCGGGAGCCGCACGGAGGTGGGGGCAGGGCGCCGGCAGCGAGGACGCCGCGGGGACTGGGGCGAGGGCAGCGCTGGCCCCGGCGATCCGCCCGCCGCACTCACCGCACTTTGGCCGCCACCGAGGACATGGCCTCGCTCCTCAGCGCCCTCCTTCGGGAGGCGACGGCGCCCATGGTCGAGGCGGCGGCGCATCCCCAGGCCTCAGAGCGCGCCTCGCGCCCGCCGCCTCCGTCGGGGGAGCCGCGCCGCGCCGGGGCTGGGGCTGGGGCTGGGGCTCGGACTCGGAACCCGCATGGCCGCTCCGGGCCCTCAGCGCGTCCCGCAGCACCGGACGGCGCGGCCAGGCCCGGGGGTGGCGCTCCGCCCACCGTGACGTCAGGGCCGGGGCGGGGCTCTGCCGGGCCGCCCACAGCAACGCCCCGGCGAGCGAGCGAGGCCGCGCCCACAGTGGCGTCAGCGCGGGAGGACCCCGAGGGGACCCGGCTGAAGCTCCGCCCACCAGGCCGGGCCGGGGCCTGGAGCCGGGGGGGGGGGGGGGGGGGGGGAAGGGCGGGGCCGACTGGCTCACCGCCCTGGGACTGCAGCCTCCGGTCCCCTGGCCACGCCCTGCAGGGATCCCAGACCCTGGAGTGGCCCGGCTGACAAGCCTCCTTTTCTGCACAAGGGGACCCCCGGCACTATTTCATGATCTGAGAAGTGAGGGGCACATCTCAGGGAAGAATCTTGTGTGTACGGAGCGGGAACATGCCCCAGAGGTCGGGAGGTTAGGGGACCCCAGCTCCATCCCAGCCCTTGGGTGCCCTGCCTGCTTGGCCTGGGGTCCTCACATGGCAATGCCATGCCCACTGCAGGCTTAGGGCTGTGGGGTGGCTGTCCCCCTACCCCCCCCCCCACGGTGATGCTGCCCTCTGCCACTGGGACCACGCATCCCGCACAATCAGATCTACCTTTATTGACAGGCTAAGCAGAGCATGGGGGCCATCAGAGGTGTCTCAGAGGCCTGAGGGGGGCGGCAGGGGCTGGCATGGCCCCCCAGGACCGATGTGTGTGCAGGGGATGCCAGGACCCAGGGCTCCACCGGGGGGGCTGGTGCAGAGAGGCCCCAGACACACCAGCTCAGGCCTGGGCTCCTAGCAGAGGAGAAGCTGGGCGGACTGGGGGGCGGGGGGGGCCTTGGGCTGCCCCGGGTCTCCCTGGCAGGACTGCAGGATCTGGGCCTTGGAGACCCACCGCGGGATGCTGGCTTCAGGGCCGTCAGAGCGGAGACCTCGACCCATCTTGGTCAGCAAGCCAGGGGGATGAGGAGTCCTGGGATGTCTGCGGGGGAGCCAGACTGGAGTGCCGATGCCGAGTCGAGATCTCGTCCTCCTGGAAGCAAACCACACACGGTCAAGGTCAAGCTGCGGGCAGGCCCACAGGGCGGCAGGGAGGGCCCCTTAGAGCCAGCTCAGCCCAGGGGCCCTGGGTGTCTGGGCAGCTCACCGAGGTGGAGCCCGGGTCGGCATCGGCAGGCGCACTTTGGAAGTCAGCGTACGCGTCCCTGGGGCCATCCAGCAGCTCCTCCTCGTACTCTGTCTGGTAGTCGGACTCGTCTGGGCAGAGGGGAGGGCCATGTAGGCACCTCTGGAAGGCAGGGACCAGGCCACAGGGCCATGGGTCCCCACGTGCAGCCACCCAGGTCCAGGGCAGCTTGTTGAGTGCCAAGGGTCAGGAGCGGGTGCTGCCACCAGCACCCTCAGCTATGTGGGCGTACGTCCCCGGGTCCAACTCACCGTCCACTGCGGCCACCTTGGCAGGCTCGATACGTGACACAATCTCGGCAAGGTCCGTGAAGGAGGCATTGGGGCAGGTGAGGACCTGGGGGCCGAGGGGGAGGAGACAGCTGACCAAGCCCCTGACTGCAGACCTCCCTTCTCTGTGACCCTGGGTGGTCCTAGCCCCACAGTGGGGACAGGGGCGTGGAGATGGGCAGGGGCCTGAGCAGCCCACCCAGAGCACCGTCTTCTCCTCCCACACGAGCACTTCAAGGGTAGGGAGCCAGAGTGGGGCAAAGAGAGGGGACACTGGGCAGAGGGCTGCTGCCTGTACCCTTGTCTTCTGGCACCTCTGCGGCTGGCGGGGGTCCCGCAGGCCTGAGCAGTTAAACGCTGTGCCAGGACCCTGCCCTCTTCGGGGCTGGGAGGCAGAGGACCGGCTGGGGGCGGGGAGGGCGCAGCCCAGGCACTCACATCACCGGCCTTCATCTTGCTCGTCCCCTGCCGGTCCTGCAGCATCTTCTCCAGCACACCACTCCGACCCCAGATGTCAAACACCGTCCGGCCGTGCTGGTACCCCACCTCCTGCACACACACCGGGGACCCGGTGACCCGGTGCCAGGCCTCCTTCCTGCGCGCTCAGCATGAGAGCCGGGAGGCCTGGGAGGGGTGGCCTGGCCACTCACGCAGATCTCGTCGAACTTGCCGAAGTCCAGGGTGCCGTAGCTGTCGATGGGGGGGCGCAGGTACTCGCAGTAGTCACTGTTCCTCACCATCTCCAGCTGCCGGACGCAGCACACGTAGGCCAGGCGCGTCTGGATCTCCGCCATGTTCAGCACCTGCCGCGTCACAGCCACTGACGCTGGGGCTCCGTCCCCGCGGGGCCCTGGCCTCCCTTAGGACACTGCCTCTGCGTCTCGCATCCCGGGCCCTCCCTCTCCCCCTCCCGGAGGGGCTATTTATCTCTGCTAGGCCTGTCCCCTGTCCCCAGAGCTGGTCCCAGGGCAGGGATGGTAAGCGAGTGACCCATCCCTGCTCACCCAGAGCCTGGCAGGTACTAACGCCTCCCTGCCCATCTCAGGACCACCGACGCCAGCGTAGGGAGAAGCGGCCGGGCCGCCCTCACCTTGACTTTTGTGGCCAAGGGATTCCAGCGCTTCCACAGCAGCCACCATCCAGAGAGCGCGTCCCCGTAGTTGGTGAGGTCCGTCTCATCCTGGCTGCCCACGTCGATGGCAATCACCACCTTTGCCCCCATTGACCTGGCCACATCCGCTGGGGAGGAGGTGGCCCTGGTCACTCAGAGAGGCAGGGGAAAGCACGGCTTGGGGGTGGGGGGCTCTCCCTTCCACTGTCACACCTGGGCTTGTGGAGGGGGGCAGCTGAGTGCACAGAGCTGTCCAACAGGTGACAGGTGTGCCCCAGGAGGGATCTTGCCTGCAGCAAACCCGACACCTGCAGGCTGTTAGTTCTGACTGTGGGCACAGACGGGACCTAATTGCTCCCGGCTCCTCTGCTTGGCCTTGTTCTGGGCACCGCTGAGCTGACAAACAGAGCCATATGCTGGGAGCAGGCAGTGCCGAGCGTGTGCCTGGCCGTGTGGGCGCCTGTGTCCCCCTTGGCACAGGAGAGCGTGGGGCTGCGGCAGGGCCAGGCAGCCCCTCCCCACCCACCACAGTACCTGGGAGGTTGTTGATGTAGCCCCCGTCCATCAGCAGGTGTCCGTCTTTGGGGTCGCAGAGAGGGGGCATGTAGCCCGACAGCGACATGCTGGCGCGCACGTACCTCCAGAGGGAGCCTGGTAGGGGTGGCGGGTGGGGGTCCGGGAGAGGAAGGGGGCTTTTCACTGCCCTGGACCCTCGGCTCGAAGCCTCGCCGACAGAGTCTGGGCCCCGCACGCCTGGCCTCCAGTGGAGGGCTCTGAGCCCGGGCAGATGGCACCCTTCCTGGACAGCCTTCCCCTCGGGCCTCCCCACATCCCCCTGCGCCTCGGCTCTGCCCGCCCCGCCCCCCGCTCACCTCCAACCAGACACATTTCAAGCGGCTCTCGAAAGACTGGCCTCCAAAAGGCCTTCGGCTGCTCTTCCGGTCCGGGCCCGGCCATGACCACAGTGTGCCCTCTGCCCCGTCCTGCCTCCACCTCTCCCCGTGCACCCTTTGGTCTTCACGGCGGTCATGTCTGTGCACATCTCCCCGAGCCTCTTGCCTCTTTCAGGGGACCCTGGGGCCTCCCTGGGCCTGGCCTGGAACCGGCCCCTTAATGCCCCTCCCTGGAGCTGCTGTGCCCCCGGGAGAGCCTGCACCCCGGCGGAGGCACCCACCGTCCGTGTGGACCCGCATGGCGGAGGCAGAGATGTCCGTGGTGATGGCGAAGGCGGGGAGCCACAGGTCCTGCGGGGAGACGGGGCTCGGAGGGGCCGCCGCCCATGCCGATGCCAGCCCCCACCCCTGCGGGCCTTCCCTGGGGGAGCACCTCGATCTGCCGGTCCTTGAAGACGCTGTAGATGCCGCTGTTGAAGCCGGCCCCGGAGAACACGGAGGTGACGGGATAGGTCAGGTCCAGCACGGTCTTTACCATCGATGTCATGCCCTGGGCGAGGGGGCACTTGTGAGGCCCCCACGCAGCCCCACCTGCAGGCACAGGCAGCAGGCGACCCTGCGGCCCCACCCAAGAGCCTCCATGCGAAGGGAGCGGGGCACACACACGTGCTTGCTGCGAACAGACAGCCTCCGGGAAGCAGCCTGGGTCCCATGGGAACGCTCGCTGACCCTCAGCAGGCCTGGCGGGGCGCAGACAGCACGGGGCCCATCCAGGACCAGGGCCGGCTGAGCGTCCGCTGCTGCCCGTCTGCTGCTGCCCCTCCCCGGCTTGCTCGGGCGGCCCTTCCCACGCATGGTGGTGGAGGCCGTCTAGCCCAGGCGAGCAGCGGCCCCGGCGAGGGCCCTCTCTGCCCAAGTCCCGTCATCTCCAGTGGGACGAGGACCCTTCTTTCCTCAGGGAGGACGGGGCCGGTTAGACCTGAGCACAGAACACGGGACCAAGGATGCCTGACCCCGAGGGATCCGGGATGGAGAGGGAGGGTTCGCCCCGCCTCTGCGCAGACGGAGGCTGGAAATGGGGGGCCCCTCTGGAGCCTCCCAATGAGACGCCACCCAGGACAGCCTGGGACACCGCCAGGTCCTCTGTGGTCCGCAAGCTTGGCACCACACCCGCCCCAGTCCCTCCACATGCGGGAGACACAGGCCTGGGCACAGCTCCATCCGCCCAGACCCACAGCATGGCTGCCCAGGCTCCCTGGCCTAGCACACACTCAGGATGAGGGGACCTGAGGCCCCAAGCCCCCTGCCCTTCCCACACCCACACCAGACCCGCAGGGCTGGGGAGGGAGCAGGGCCCAGATCCTCGCTGAAGCTGGAGCCCGGTCCCCTGGGGCCACTGCTCTGGGAGGCTGTCCCTGGTGACCAAGGCCAAGCAGGCCGTGGCCCCCGGAGTCTGGGGGAGCTGCCCTGACGGCTTCCGCACAGAGGAGCACCTCCCTTCCCCTCTGGAGGGGAACGCACACACTTCTGGCCCTATGGTTTCAGCCAGGGCTCCTCCTGCTCCACAAAAGCAAGCAGAGCCCTGAGAGGGGCAGACTGCAGCCCACCCCCTCCTGCTCCGGCGGCCCGTCTGCCCACGTGCATTCCCAGAGCCCTGATTGTCCCCCAGCGTCCATTCCTTCCAGGCCCAACTAACGCTGTGTGCTTCCCACTTTCTGGGTCCCTGACGCTCTGGCACTTGGGGGCTTACCCGACCCATCCCGAGCCCACACCGACCCCCTCTGTCTGACCTACACAGTAAGCCTAAAGCACCCAGGGACAGGGGGACAGTCCCTCTGCACCCAAACCCGTTGGGATTATTCGAACGGGCAGATCTGCAGCTGTGTGCCTGGCCCTGCCCACAGAAACCCCAGTAAGGGCCTGGCCTAGGGCTTCCTCCGAGACCCCGCGGGGCGGGCGTACCTCTGGGACTGGGGGGCCGTCTCCTCTGTCACTGCTGTGAGTGAAGACCAGGCACCGGCCAGAGCCAAGCCCCCAGCCCCATGGCCTTGCCTCCTTCGTGCCTCCCTCCACACCACGGGCCACACTCTCGGCCAGAGCCCTGCAGAGCCACGGGCCCCAGTGCCCTCCTGGCGCCCAAGCGCTGCAGGGACCCTACCTCAGCCCACTGCTTGGCCCGGATCCGCATCTGGCTGTAGTTCCGCTCCTCGGCGTACAGGGCGCCCATGAAGGCCCCGATGGACGTCCCTCCGACCATGTCCACGGGGATGCCGCTCTCCGCCAGGGCCCGAATGATGCCCACCTGGGCACAGCCTCTATGCCCACAGGAGCACAGCAGGAAGTGAGTGCCCCAGGCCTGCCAGGACCCCGCCCCTCAGTGCCCGAGTCCTGCCTAAGTCACAGAAAACGGGGCAAAGACGCCGACTCAGAGGGGGGCTGGGGATGCCCCCGAGGGCTGCCCGCCGTCAGCCTCTTCCAGCTGCCGGCTCGGAACGCACTCCGGTGGGAGGCGGAGCCAAGGCGGGCCCACTGGACGCGGCTGCTGGTGCAGGCTCCAGGGCACCCCTGGCCAGACAAGCCCACGGGAAAGCCAGCGCCGGGCCAGGACCATCCTTAGCATTTTTGTAAGCGATGCCCACCACACCGCAGAAACACTTGCAAGGAGAAGGGGCCAGGTGCCTGGTGCCGGGTGGAAGGACCGACGGCAGAAGTGGGCAGGGATGACCCCAAGAGGCAAAGGCTTGGCAGTTTCAGAACAAGGCTCGGGTTCAAGAAACATCTAAACTCTGAGCATAAATCCCAAGAAAGCCATTCCTACACTGCTGAAAACCCCAGACAGAGGACAACTTTCAACCAGCCTGAGAACAAAACGCATGCTCCTCCGAGGGGGCAGCAGCACACACACAGAGCTGACGGCCCCTGCCCTGCGCAGCTGCAGGGAGATCCCGGACACACCATCCAGCCCTCTGCAGTGTCTGCAGCCCCGAGAGTTAGAAGAGAAGAGCGTAAATCAAAGAGGATAAAATTACGAAACCACGAAAAGCAGAAATTAGTGAATCAGGAAACAACATACAATAGAGAGGGTCCCCAAAGCTAAAAGGACCAATTCAGTTGATACCTCCTGGTACGACTGATTCAGAAAAGTGACAAGAAGGGGAGGGGGAAGGCGAGAGAGACAAAGACAGAGCTGGGGCTTGGAGACAGGCTTTAATTACCAATATGAGGCTGAAAGGGGAACATCTGTACAGATGCTCCAGTTAAAAAGGTAAGAAGCTAGTGTGAACTTCAGGCCTTAGGTATGAAAACTCAGATAAAATGGATACATCCCTCGAGCAACATAACTTACCAAACTTGACGCTAGAAACAAAAAATCTGAATAGTACTATAAGCACCAAGATAACTGACACTTTAATTTCTACATCTTCACAAACTTCTATGTCCAAGTGGTCTTACCAGCACGAAGCATATAAGGGAGAATAACACGAACCACTTAAAACCTTCCAGAGCGAGGAAAAGAAGGAAGACTTCCCACCTCAGTTTTATTTTATTTTATTTTATTTTTTGTCTTTTTGCCATTTCTTGGGCCGCTCCTGCGGCATATGGAGGTTCCCAGGCTAGGGGTCCAATCGGAGCTATAGCCCCCGGCCTACGCCAGAGCCACAGCAACGCGGGATCTGAGCCGCGTCTGCAACCTACACCACAGCTCACGGCAGCGCCGGATCCTTAACCCACTGAGCAAGGGCAGGGACCGAACCCGCAACCTCATGGTTCCTAGTCGGATTCGTTAACCACTGCACCACGACGGGAACTCCCCACCTCAGTTTTAAAGGCAGCCAGCAAACCTACCTGCCCTCAAAGAAAGGACAGGCGTGGCCCACCTCACTCAGACGTAAGGGAGCTGGTGACCCAGAGACAGGGCCACACGCCACAGGCATGAGTCCACCCGAAGAGGGCCAAGGGAGCTGTTCCTTTAAAATCACTCAGTGTGAGGAAGCTCCCGTGTGGTACAGGGGGTTAAGGCTCCGGTGCTGCCGGAGCTGTGGCTGAGGTTGCAACTGCGGCGTGGCTTCTGTCCCTGGCCCTGGAACTTCCACATGCCATGGGTTCGGCCAATAACCAACAAAAAAATCCCTCAGTGTGATTCACCATGTTAGCAGAATAAAGGAGCAAGATTATATAATCCCAACAGACCCGTAAGAACCACCACCCGTCATAAAACCAAGAGTAGAAGGAAACTTCCTCGATCGGACACAGGGCATCTCCCAAGCCTAGAGCCATGGTTGCACTCAGGGATCAAACAGAAGGCTTTCCCCTGACCCTGAGAGCAAGACGAGGGGCCTGCTCTCACCACTGCCCCGAGCTTGGCGCTGGCAGAGCTGACCACTGCGACAGGGGAGAAGAAGAAGCAAAGGCACTTACCCAGTTTGGAAAGAAAGAGGGAGTCCTGCCTGTATTCTCAGAAGAGATGACTATATACAAACAGACACACACACACACATCTACCAAAAAACGCTACTGGCAGGAGAGAATCCCGCGAGGTGTGGGACAGGACACCGCTGGAGACACCACTGTGGGTTCTCCCGGGCGCAGCCGGTCAGGGTCTGTCGTCACTGCAGCCCTCAGGTCGCTGCTGTGGCTCGGCTTCAATCTCTGGCCCGGGAACTTCTGCGTGCTGCGGGCACAGCCCAAAACAAAAACAAATACCATGTGTGATTCCATATACTGGCAACAAACAATTTAAAATGAAATTTAAAAAACACAATTTATAAGAGCAAAAAATCCCATAAAATACTTGGCTGATTCTCAAACTTACATGGAAATGCAATCAGGACCTAGGGTGGCCGAAACACTTTCAAGAAAAACAACTTGAAGGAATCACAGAAAATTCTGTCTGATGAATCCCTGTGGTGCCCAAGAAAGGGAGCCAGGGTCAGGGTGCCATGAGGACAGAACACTGCCTCCGTGTAGCTCAGTCTGGGCGGGTGTTTGGGGTTTGACTCAGACGCCTTAGCAACTCCAGGGGAGGGGCAAGACCATGTGGCAGGAGGAGACTGGCACCTGTCACCTCAGGCCACACACAGGGCACAAGTGCAGGAGGTCGAGACCTCGGTGTCAGCCCTTCTAGAAGCAGGCGTGGACTAGGTGAGAGCTCTCTCAACACCGCAAGTAAAACCTGTTCATCGAAAAGTCCATTAGGAGAGCTCCCTGGTGGCCTAGCAGTTAAGGGCTTCCATTGTCGCTGCTATGGCTCGAGTTGGATCCCTGGCCCGGGAACTTCCACAAAAAGGAGCCATTAGGAAAACAAAATCACAAGTCAAAGACTGAGAGATAATATTAGTGATAAATATCTGGCAAAAGACTTGTATAAAGAACCCCTCTAACTAAACAGCAGAAGACAGGGCGCCCGTTAAAGGAGCAGGTGACACCTGACAGCGCTTCCCAAAGAAGACTCACAGCAGCCAGGAGGCACCTGGAGCCCTGGTCCGGGGAGGCAGACCAGCGTCACAACAGGGCACAGCCACACACCAGGGGCATGGCCACCATCTAAATGCCTGACAACACTGAGGGTGACAAAAACGTGGGCAGCCCAAACTCTCAAAACTGCTGGTAGGGTATAAAATGGCTCAACTTCCCCACGAACAGGCAATTCCACTGCTAGGTGTCAGCCCAGGAGAAAAGCACCTATGTCCACAAAAAGGATTTGCGCAGTAACGGCTACAGCTGTTTTGTACATGGTAACCAAACCCAAACGTCCATCCGCAGGAGGCTGACAAAGCGAGGAGCCCCCAGAAGCCCATTCAGTGATGCTGCTGGTGAGGCCAAGGGCACAGACTGCACACACACGGCGTTAGCAGGGCCAAGCCAGAAAAGACAAAACAAGCACTGGAATTCTCGGAAATCCAATGCTGCGCGGGTGTAACACAGGAAACACTAAGAGAAAAGCACTCAGACACTAAAAACATTTAGCAAAAAGGGCGAACGGGAAGAACATCTGCGAAAACTCACCCAGAAAGTCGACCCCAAACACAGACGGAAAGCATGGGGTCTGACCCAGAAGAGAGAGCTGGGGCCAAAGGGGGACATCGTACAACCCCCCAGGGTGGAAGGTGATCAATTTGGGAATTTGAAAGGGCCCACCGGGAGTCTGCCAGCCTGACGGTGGGGCAGGAATGACGCCGAGCCCATCATCAAGTGCTTGCAGAACAGCGATCTTCTACGAGATCCAGAAGGAACAGGCCTCATGAGCAAAATGCCACTGAGCGTCTCAACAGCAGACCTGGGAGCCAAGGCGCTCCCGTCGAGGCGCAGGGGTCAGCGAATCCAACTAGGAACCATGAGGTTGCAGGCTCCATCCCTGGCCTTGCTCCGTGGGTTAAGGATCCGGCGTTGCCACGAGCTGTGGTGTAGGTTGCAGACGAGGCTCGGATCCTGAGTTACTGTGGCTCTGGCGTAGGCTGGCAGCTACAGCTCCGATTCGACCCCTAGCCTGGGAACCTCCATATGCCGCGGGAGCGGCCCTAGAAAAGGCAAAAAGACAAAAAAATAAATAAATAAAATAACAAATAACTGGGAGCTAAAAAGACAACGGAAACGCAGCTTGAAACTCTCAGGGAAAACTACTTCCATCTCGAATCCCAAACCCAAACTGCCATTCAAGTGGGAGAGCAGAATGACGATTTCTTCTGCGAAGCGTGGTCTTAAAGTTCGACTTTCCCATGCATCGTCTCCCAAGGAAGTTTCTGGAGTAGGAACTCTACCGAAATCAGGAATATATCAAGACAGAGGAAGACATGGAGCCCAGAAATGAACAGAGGAGGGAAAGGTGCAGGGAGGTCCTAGGATCGCAGTGAAGGGGCCCTTCAAGGCCACCTCCCGTCCGCAGCTGCGGGGGGGCAGAGCCTGCGGGGCGCGGCAGGGAGCCCAGCTCTGCAGAGACGCGGGGAACCAGAGCCCCGGGGAGGAGGCTGTGCTGCCAGCAGCCTCTGGGGGGAACTAGTGAGCAGGTGGCACCTGCGGCAAAGATCACCCCAAGGAGGAACACTGTCCGCCCAGGCTGTCCTGACCACACAAACAGGGAGCCCCGGCTGTGAGCAGGGAGGGGCCACGGTGGGCTTCCGGCTGCGGAGGAGGGCAGATGGCAGAGGCAGACGCGGACTTGGACTTCTAGTGTGTGTATGGGAGCGGTTAGGAGCTCAACCATCTAAACCTGAAAACCTGAAAAAAATCAGACTGGAAACGCTATTTAGAAAGGAAATGAACAATGAGCTCCTGCTGCAGAGCACAGAGCATGACAGTCGGTGTCCTCCAACAACACACAACGGCGAAGAACATGGAGAGGACGGATGTTCAGCTGCATACTTTGCCGTACACCAGAAACTACCGCGACATCATGAATCAGCCACGCGTCAATAAAAAATTAAAAGGAGTTAAAAGTGTAAATGACACAGCTGGAGAAAAGTTGGAAGTGACTGTCTATGGGCTGCTGTCTACGGCATGGTGTCTACGGGACGGTGTCTGCAGGACGGTGACTACGGGGGCTGCTGCCACGCCCTGCCTCGCACAGCCTGATTCACCCGAGGGCCTTGGCGCCCTCCCCACACACTCCCTCGTCCCCTTCTGCCCCGGGTCAGGAGAAGGGCAGCCAGCGTCAGATTGACCATCCTGGGTAGAAGTTGTGGTTAAAAGTCCTTCAAGGAAACCCCCAGACCAGGGAACTAAAGACCGCTTTGCCAGGCGGTGAGCAGGGCAGATCACCGCGCTACGACCTGTCCTGAAATGAAAATGGAAAGAGACTCACCCAGAGCCCAGTGCAGAGACTGGCCAAGGGTAAGAATGGAGTTTCCAGAAGCAGAGACGCGGCCCAACAGAACAGGAATGGACGGGGCCCTCCTGAGAGAGCAGTGGCGGTGGCGGCGGCGGCCTAGCAGGGGGCCTCCCAGGATGGGCTCAGGGGCCCCAAGGGGCGAGACTCACCTTGCTCCCCCTCCCCCAAGCACCAAGGCGATGGCGTTGCCAGTCAGCACCCGTGCCAAGCGGGAGAAGTCCGAGTGCCGGTCTGGGGGCCTCTGGCAGACCCGCTCGTACAGCTCCACCTGAGAGAGAGGCATGCGGAGGCAAGAGCTCTCCAGGCACGGCCGGCGGGTCTCATCGACCTTGCCAGCACCTCGGAGCCCAGGCTCCCCTGGGAGGGCGGGTGGGTAAGCGGGCCAGTGGGTCACATACCCACGGGCCTGGCTGGAGCCCGCCAGCCCCCAGGAGGAGCACGCCGTGGACACCGGGGTGCAGGTGCTGCTAGAGGGATGCTGTCCCCCAAGCCTCAGGGCAGGCTAGGCTGGGGCGAGGGGCAGTCTTTGGGTGCCCACCGCAGCCGCCAGGCCTGAGGACCCCTAAGGAGGAGGCAGAAACCTGAGGCCTCAGATGAATGTGAGGCCCTCACCCATATTTCTGGGGTTCTGGCCCCCAGTGGCCCAGCTGAGCGGTGCCTGGACTGTCTGGGGCCGTGCCAGTGCCCTGTGGCCCGGGAATCCCAACCCTCAAGCTCAAGGAAACGCCCGCACAGCAGGCGGTGAGCACGCAGAGACCTGGGGCTCAGATGCAGCCAGAGGAAAACCCCCGCCAGCTGGGCAGCCCCGTGCGCACCCAGGCCTCACCAGCTTGGGCAGGCTCCTCCGGGAGAAGATGCGGCGGGGGCAGCAGAGGTGCAGGTGGCCGGAGCACCAGCTGCGCATGTTGAGCCAGTCCACGGTGCGGGCCGGCGCCGGCCCGTCCTCCCGGTGTAGCAGGACCAGCTGCTTCTGAGCGCGCACAGCAGAGCGCTCCAGCATCCGCTCCAGCTGAGGGAGAGCAGGGCATTAGGTGGCCCAGCAGAGCCCTGGGACTTGGGCAGGACAGAGCTGAACCCAGCGTGGGGCCGTCTACAGGCGGCCCCACGCTGGATGCCGCCTCGCCGGCCAGCCCAACAAAGCCTTGGCAGGTGGTGCCTGGTTCTGCAGCCCGGCCATGGTGTGCCCAGCTCTTCCCCTGGGCAGAGGTGGCGCAGGGCTGCTGGCTGTGTGCTCCCCTGACACAGCCTCATGGGCACCTCTGCACCCGTCTTTGGCCAACACTCTCCCGCATGCAGCATCACCCTTGCAGAACCAGACCCCCTCAGGGACGAGGAGTTTCCAGCTGTCCCAGGACCACGGGGCGGACGCGTGTGATGAGAGCAGAGGGAGGAGGTGGGGACAACACAGCTCCGCTTCGCCCCCGAGACGTCGGAAACACACGGCACTGACAGTGCGGGGGGGACGGGCCTCAGGCCTCGCCCGTAGCCTCGGGCCTCCGGGGAGGGCAGTCTGGCAGATCCTGTTCAGCCTGAAGGCACACAGGCTCGGCGACACGGCCGTGACGCCAGTGGGTGCCCCGAGGCACCCCTGCACATGCCTGTCATGAGGTAACTTCGCAGGCTGCTGGCTGAGGCCAGACCTGGGGGTCACTCACGAACAGGACACTGAACAGCTATAAAATGAGTGGGACAATATGGACAAAACTCAGAAGCATAAGCGGCGAGGAAAAGAGGAATTTCAAAATGATATGAACTAGGCCACTGTTGGAGTTCCTGTTGTGGCTCAGCGGTAGCGAACCCAACTGGTATCCATGAGGACGTGGGTTTGATCCCTGGCCTCCCTCAGTGGGTTAAGGACCCAGTGTGGCGTTGCCGTGAGCTGTGGTGTAGGTTGAAGACACGGCTCGGATTCTGCATTGCTGTGGCTGCGGTGTAGGCCGGCGGCTACACCTCCAATTCAACCCCTAGCCTGGGAACTTCCACATGCCAGGCGCGGCCCTAAAATGACAAACAAACAACCAACCTAGAACACTGTTTATGTAAAAGACAGAGCTGTAAAAACGTGAAACAGGGACAGAGGCTCTGACTTCATAAGAGGCCCCCTCAAATCTTGGCCACTCACTTCGGGGTCCCTGCCCTGCTCCTGCTAAAACAGCCAACAGAAGAAAATACAGGAGACTGTTTTTAAAGCTTGGAGAGCAGATATCTGGGTGTTTGCTCTTATTAGCCATCCCTTCCTGAGATCTGGAAATACTGCATTCAAAGGAAAAGAGAGAAACGGGGGGTCTGAGGAGAGACAGTCCCCACCCCAGGCAGGACTTGCCCAGCCTGCTGACCTGGGGTCCCGCCCGCTCAGCCCCCGTCACCCGCGAGGCCAGCTCACCTCACCCACTGTGGGCTCCTGCTCACCCAGGCCCACGATGAGGATGCAGTCGGCCTGCCGGATGCAGCGCTGGGTCCAGGGCGTGAGCGTGCTGTCCGCCTGGTAGAGCACGATGCGGTGGACGTCCTCCTGCTGCCCCAGCCAGCTGGACAGCCGGTACTCGTGGAGACTGGAAGGCAGAGACGGGGGCGTGGACACCGGGGGGCACATTTCAAGGCGGAGCTGGGACTTGCTGGGAGCAGGCAGCTCGGCCAGGCTGTTCCTCCAAGGAGGCCGGCGTACCTGTCCAGAGCAGCAGTGCCAAGGCGCTGTTTTATGTTGTCACTGGTCAGCAGCAGGATGGGGCCTGAAGACACAAGCAGCACACAGGGAAAACTGTGTGGCCGTCCACCTTGGAGGACAGGCGGGGGCCCTCCTTCTCCCAGAGGTCTGCCTTCTGGAAAGTGCCTGTGGCTGGAGGCGACATGCCCTCTGGCCCTGAAGGAGACCTTCTGGACAGGTGAATCTGCAGGTGTATCCGCCATCCCGGGATGGGGGCTGCTCTGAGCTCAGTCTCTTCCACACGGGAAGGGGTCAAAGCGCAGCAGCACCAAGACTGCATGTGCACTGGGGCAGGGAAGCGCAAGCTTGTAAAATGGAGAGTACATTTCTCAAACCCAACTCCGCCCAGCTGGCTGGACTCTACTCGAGTGTAACTGACCAGCAGCGTGACGCACGTCTTCTCGCATTCTGTCTCTGGGCTGCTCAGCGTGCCTCCTCCTAAGAGCCACTGTCCCCACAGACACAGTTCTCAGCCAGGAGGACCAGCACCGGGATACCGAGCGGGCCACCAGGGGCTGGGACAGAAGCTGAGCTGCGAGGCGCAACGTGTCGGAAAGCTGCCTTGCACTGTGGGGGACCCCTGAGGATGCGGAAGTCCTGCTGCCGCGGGAGGAGCCGGGCTGCTTCCTCGCAGCTTCCTTCTCACAGCCGCACTCACGGCTTCCGAGGGCTCGTGATGAGAAGGAGAGAGGCAGGAAACGGCGCACCTGCAGGACCTGCTTCCCAGAGGCACGCAGGACAAGGCGAGGGGCACAGGGCGGTACCAGTGCTGCTGGGCTGCCTGTGCACCTGTGTAGCTCTGACTCCAGTGGCAGAACCCTGATGGTGCAGGGAAGGGACCCCCTGGAGCGGGTGCCACACACCCGCCACAAGGAACACCAATGCTCCCCAGTCTCCACCAGAATACCGAGTGAGAGGCAATGCTTCCTGATGCACGCCACGGGCCAGCACCAGCCGGATGCTGGATGCCAAAGCCAGGGTGGGACCAAGACACCACTAGAGACTCAGATGAGTAACCCCGACGATAGAGAACCCTCAACAAAGGGGGGGGGGGGGGCGGCCCCAGCTCAGCAGGACAGGACAAGGGCTACAGGCCAGACCAAGAGGGATCTTCTACTGAAGGCAAGACCGACTCAACCTCTCAACATTGGTCAATGTAATAAATCACATCAACAGAACAAAGGGGGAGTGTGATCACCTGCCCGGAGCCCCGTCGTGGCTCAAGAGTACCGAGCACGACTCGGAGCCACGAGGACTCGGGTCTGATCCCTGGCCTCACTCAGCAGGTTAAGGATCCCGTGTTGCCCTGAGCTTGGTATAGGTCGCAGACATGGCTCGGACCCCGCATGGCTGTGCCTGTGGTGTAGGCTGGCAGCTGTAGCTCCCATTGGACCCCGAGCCTGGGAACCTCCATGGGCCACAGGGGCGGGCGGCCCTTAAGAAAAGAAAAAAGTATCCGCGATCATCTCAGCTGATGCAGAAAAAGCACTGACAAAATTCAGCATCTTTTCATGAAATAAATACTCAACAAACACGCTGGAGGCTAGACACGAAAAACGGAAGCTAACAGCCTAGGCCGAGCGCTCCCCTCAAGCAGGAACACGGCAGGAGGCCTGCTTTCACTTGATGCTGCTAAGACGAGACGTCAGGGCCACCCGAGGCCATCGGCGGATCAGTGCAGTCCCGTCCTGATCCCCGGCTTCCTGCAGGAGCAGGAATTCACGCAGACACACGCGCTCAGTCTGGGTGTGGCTGCGGTTATGGGGCCCAGGAGGGCGCATGGCTCTTCCTTTACGATTTTTGCAACTACCCGTGAGTCCATAATGATTTACAAATAAATATTTTTTAAAACGGAATAAATTTTTTCTGAGTCCACACACCTCCACTGTGCACTGGGCATCTCTTGCGTGTGCCCTGGTCAGTATGACTGGCATCAAAGGACAAGGAATGGAGTTTTCCACGTCTGGAACATGTGCCATAAAGCAAAGACCAAGCCTACAGGAAACCAATGCTCTCTGTAACTGAAATGTTCACTTGGGAGGATAACTTTATTTCTTTTTTGGCTTTTTAGGGCCACCCCTTGTAGCATAAATTCCCAGCAGGCTGGGGTCAAATTAGAGCTGTAGCGCCGGCCTACACCATAGCCACAGCAAGGCCAGATCTGAGCCACGTCTGCAACCTGCACTGCAGCTCACAGCATAACCCACTGAGCAAGGTCAGGGATCGAACCCTCATCCTCATGGATACTAGTCAGATTTCATCACCGCTGAGCCATGACGGACTCAGAATAACTTTCAAATATTAAATATTTATAGTAGCATCTTCAATTTTATAGATCATTTTTGGCACTTATCTAATGCCTATCATCAAGTGTCTATTCAGGTGGGGACATTTTCGTGATATTAAGATATGCACTCTTGCCACAATGTGCTGTTTCACGAGAGTAGTATGACATTCATTGCACCTATTATTTATATCTTTTTTTTTTTTTTTTTTGCTTTTTAGGGCCGCACCTGCGGCATATGGAGGTTCCCAGCCTAGGGGCTGAATTGGAGCTGCAGCTGCCAGCCTACAGCACAGCCACAGCAATGCAGGGTCTGAGCCAAGTCTTCAACCTACGCCACAGGTCACGGCAACGCCGGATCCCCAACCCACTAAGTGAGGCCAGGGATTGAACCCACAACCTCATGGATCCTAGTCGGATTCATTAACCCCTGAGCCATGAAGTGAACTCCCATATCTTTTTTTTTTGGGGGGGGGGTCTTTTGCCTTTTTAGGGCCGCACCCAAGGCATATGGTGGTTCCCAGGCTAGGGATCTAGTCAGAGCTATAGCTGCCAGCCTACACCACAGAGCCATGCGAGATACAAGCTGCTTCTGCAACCTGCACCACAGCTCACGGCAACGACAGATCCTTAACCTGCTGAGTGAGGCCGGGATGGAACCTGCAACCTCACGGTTCCTAGTTTGATTCATTTCCGCTGAGCCAAGATGGGAACTCCTATTTATATCATTTTAAAAACACCCCTGAAACCTTCCGAATAACCCTATCTCGGAAAATTAACTTCTTGCCTAGGGCTGTGGCCACTCGCAGTCCTGGAGAAGCGTATAGACTCAGTGTCACGGATGCGCGACACTGCGATGCGGGAGCTCCTAGGAGGGCTCGGGCATTTCTGTCCCTTGCTCTTGAGTCCCAAGGCTTTACAGCCATCGGGAAGTCGGAAACACTGCCTAAGCTGCCTGACCCCAAGCGAGGGTGCTTTCCATGTGGTCAGGCAGCTCCTCAGCCACTGCAGCGTTCCCCCCAGTAGTGGAGCAGCTGCCACGCTCCCCTAGGGGGCTCAGATCCCGAGATGGGCTGCCAGTGGTGGGGTTCGAGGTCTCTGCACCCCGGAGACCCCCCCGCTCAGCTTGGAGGACCAGCGTGGGGTGAGTCGCAGCGGCTCCCGTGAGAGAGTTTGCCCGTCGGGACTGGGAGGGACCCGTGTCACTGTGACATCCCTCCCAGCATCGCCCCCCTCCCTCCACCACCACCTGCTCTCCGGGGAGAACCCAGAGGATGAGAGGCAGGAGGAGGAGCCGTCCGGCTGGACCTCTGGCGGCCTGGGGCCGGGCTTACCGATGGCGCTGAGGGCGTGCTTGAGCTCCAGGGCGAAGGCGGTGAGGGGCACGTCCTCCGACGCGGGCATGACGGCCACCGTGGAGAGGTTGCTGGCGGGGTTCCCCGAGTCCCACTTGCTGCCCACAGCATGTAGTCCAAACTGGTGACCTGCACGGCACAGGGTCATGCGTTGGCCCAGGAGTCAGGCTGCTGCCAGAATGGTTCTGTTGTCCCTGGGTGTTTCTAGACACAAGCGGCCCGCAGTCTCCAGCACGAGAGCCCTGCCTTCCCCACTGAGATACAAACCACCACGGTGCCCTTGCACTTCAGGCACACCAGACTGGGCCCCCCGCACGGAGCACGGACGCCCGAGGAGGCCAGAGAAAGTGCAGGTGGAAAGGAGGGGCCTCCTGGAGGCCTCCCCACGCCTGCTCCAGGCACCGTAACTAGACAGAGAGGTTTAGAAGCACACGCCCTCCTACGGCCTCGTCTGCCTGGGACTCCAGGGCCCGGGCGAGGCGCACAATGACTGGGGAGGTCAGGGCGGGGTCCTGGGCGCCTGTCCCTGAGACCACAGGTCCCGCCGTCTCCAGATGCGAGGTCAGGAAGCCCCCCAGCTGCAGGGACTGAGGCAGCAGAGCGAGGGGCCATGAGCTCACGAGCCCTGTCAGAGCGTCCCCGGCCCAAATTTATTTCCAACAACAGTGTCACTTCTCGGCCAGTGGCATCTCCTGTCTTCATGGCGGTGGCTGAGGGGCAGCATCAACCCTCCTGCTGGCCACAGCTCAGCCAGACCCCATTTTCCGTGGCTCGCTTGCTCTGTAGCCTGCTCCACACTGCTCTCCTGGCCACCAGCCCAGCTCCTGCACAGGCCCCCCCGACCTGAGGTGCACAGCCAGGGGCCAGATGCAAGCACCGGCCGTGCGGAAAGGCCCCGCTCTGCCAAGAACGCCTCCATCTCTGACTCTGCTAGTCTCGTCCTGGCAAGTAGCAGTGGTTCCTGAGGGGTGGAGTGGGAGTCCCTGCAAGGCCTGACCCAGAAGCCAGAGTGGCAGAGAAAGGGGGCTGCTAAGAGCTAATCTGGGAAAGACCCACTGGCTGCGTACCAGGCAGCAGAGGGTCGCTTTCGCGGGTGTCCCTGCAGCCTCTCTGCAGGGAAGCCCCTTCCTCTCTGTCCTTCCCAGTGGCCTCTGACGTGAGCGCCTCCATCTGGGCAGGACCAAAAGTGGGTTCTGGTGCCAGCTCCTGATCCTGTTCTCTTGGCCGTGAAGAAAGGCACGCAGGAAGATCTGGCTCTGGCCGCCTAACCGTGGTCCCCAGTTATAAGGGGACCCAGGGAGCGCAGAGAAGAGGGCAGTCTGGCCAGGGACCTAACTCTACCAATGCGGCAAGGGCCGCAGTGCCACTGCCCTGTCCCGCCACAGCCAAGCAGGGTCCATCTCGCCCCTTCCCCACTGGGTGCTGCCTCCAGGGAGACGTTCTAAGACCCCAGCCCTAGGCAAAGACAAGTTCCTACGTGGAGCTGTAGGTACAGGGCAGTGGAGCCCCCACCTCTCCACGCCCTGCACTGGCAACAGAGGCAGCACCCCCACTAGAGAGGGCAAGGTGGAGGAAGGTGCTAAGTCGCCTGTGCAGTCCTCGTTCACCCGCAAGCAGCGCACATGCGACACTGGCCAGAACTGCACAGCGGAGGCTCTGAGAACAGATACCAGCCAGCTTCCCGATGGCTCTGGGCGGCACACAAGCAAAGCAGACCAGGGGCGCGGCAAAGGCCTCGAGCATTCAACGCAGCCCGGGAAAGAGGGCCAGGACCTGCTCTGTGAATAGAAGTGCGCTGGCGGCCTGCTGAGACAGTAGACTCACGTGGCACCAGAGTCCTCTCAGTCCGCAGGACACAAAGGGTACAACCCAAACCCCCAGGCGTACCAAGAGCCCGGAGAGTCTCTGCCTGGACAGGAAAATACCAACCAACTGGCAACAGGAAAGAGAACCTGGAAATTCTGGACAAGGCAATAAAGCTGTGCTCATACCCAGCTGGAAAAAGCAGTCACGAACAGTCTTGAAGCAAATATAGAAATGTTACAATTGAAATAAAAACTCTCTGGAGGGGCTTAGGAGCAGAATCAAGAAGACAGAGGAAAAGGCCAATAACCCTGAAGACGGATCCAAAAAACCTCTTCAATCTGAACATCAGAGGGACAAAAGAGGTTAAAAAATGGGTCGTGTCCCAGAGACTTTGCAGACACGAACAAGGGTTCAACATCTGCCTCTCTGGAATCCTGGGGAGGAGAGAGGGCACAGGACGCAAAGGGCATTTGAAGAAGTAAAGCCTGAAACCTTCCCAAATCCAGTAAAAGATAGAAATCTACAGGTTCAAGAAGACAAGTAAACCCCAAACAGAACAAACCCAAACAAATTCATGTCCAAACACTCCACATTCAAATTGCTAAACACTAAAGACAAAGGAAAATCCTGACTGCGGCCAGACAGAAGCGACGCATGACCTACTGGGGACAACTGGGGTTCGGGCTTTCTCGTCAGAAGCAATGGAGGTCAGGAGGAAGCGGCACAAAACGTTTACAGTCCTGAAAAAAAGGACTGTCAAGCCCAAACTGCACATCCCGCAGAAAGCATCCTTCAGGATGGAGCTGAAGCAGTCTCAGGTGAAGGGAGACCACAGAGTCCACAGCCAGCAGACCTGCTCGGAAAGGACTCACGTCAACGGGACGTCGTCAGGCAGGAGAGAAGCGGTGTCGGGCGGGGCCCAGAACACCAGGCTGAGGGAAGCACTTGAAACGCTTTCTGCGTTAGAACGCAGCAGTTCTAACACTGCTCTTCAAGGCAGACCCAGGGCTCCGGGCAGGGCAGGGAGGCTTGGGGCGGTGGGCGGGGCTCCCAGGCGCCCCCTGGGCGCGCACCTGTGGCACTTCCTTGCTGGAGGCTGCCCAGGATCTTCTCGCCCAAGAGATGAATCAGCCGGGTCACAACCTGAGGGCAGAGAGAGAACAGAGACCTCACTCACACGTTTTAAACAAGAAGCCAAGAACCTTGGGCCCTCGATTTCAAAACTGACACGGCCGTAAGCCACTCCGGGCCCTGGGCGGTGGTGAGGCCGCTGCCTGGTCGCAGGCAAGCGTGGAAGCCAGGCGGCCTGCAACAGTGGTCCTGGCCCGGCCTCTCCTCTCACCTCCAGGCAGGAAACGCAGGTCAACACCGGGAAAGCCACAACCACCTGCAGGCAGGGCCGCTGGGGGGTGTGCGGGAGGGGCTTCCGCAGAGCCAAGGGTGATCACAAGCTGCGGAGCACCCGGCCGGGCTGCACGCTGCTGGTGTTACGTGAGATCCAGGAAGCATTGCGCTCTACATATAACAGTGCCATTTTAAGTAAACTATTTTTTTTTTTTTTGGTCTTTTTAGGGCCACACCTGCGACACATGGAGGTTCCCAGGCTAGGGGTCCAATTGGAGCTACAGCTGCCGGCCTACACCCCAGACAGAGCAACGCCGGATCCTTGACCCACCAAGCAAGGCCAGGGATTGAATCTGTGTCCTCATGGTTCCTAGTCGTGTTCACTTCCGCTGAACCCCCCAAGTATTTAAGATTGGAACACGGAAATAGCTGTAATTTACTTTTACATGCTTTTGTATAAGAACAGAGTTAAAAGTTTGTAACTGCCGAAGTGTGCGGGCAGCAGAGGATGTACGTACAGGAAGCCTGCTTCTGTGCCCTTGCATGCAGCACAGGGTCCTTCTGATAAAAGAGAAGCTACTGTCAGTTCAGGAGACCCTAAAGTATCCAGGCAAACAAGGCGAAGGCGTAACAAGGCAATTTGGATGCCAAGCCCTCTGCCTCCCCACATCACCCTCTGGCCTACTTCCTGGCCATTTGCAGCCGAGAGCTTGGGGGCTGATTCTGGAAAGAGATGGCTCCGAGACCTTATGCTACAGTAGCCAGCGGCCCAGCTCCTGCCGGCCAGCCTCCAACTGCAAGCTAACTCAGAGACCCTCTCTTACCCCTGGAACGCCAGGGCCAGAGACCCAGGGATGCAAGAGAAACTGTCCAAATTTTAGGATGTGAGCCAAAACACAGTCAAACACAGTGATCGAAAGAGGAGCTAAAAAGGAGTCTGGTTTATAGACAACTACTCTAGCATCAAACTATTAACTGGGGCTAATCTAACAAACCACATTTTATTACAGAAAATTTCAAACATACAGTAGAGAGAAGTACAGTGGACCCATCAGCCAGCTCCAACTGCCGACTTCACACACACTCCCCCAACTCTGCAGATAACCCCACACACAGCATTCTCGCCATTCATATTTGAGTTTGTAGCTCTAAAAGATAAAAGCCTTTAAAAACGCAACAATGATATCATTATCACACTTACCAACTCACAACAGTTCTAAGCGAAAGCTAATTTCAAAAGTGACGCTTTCTGCGTCAAGTGAAAAAGGCTGCCACCAAGCCAGTGGCCCCAGGCGAAGGCTTCGCCCTCAGACCTCAGGGAGACGCACGTCCCACAGGCGCCATCTCCGTCCAAGAGAACCGCGCTGTCCGAGACCGTCGCGGCGGTTCCCCCGAGGAGCCTGCTGGGCTCGCCAGCTGTGTGCGGCCCGGCCAAGGCCCCAGGGCTTTCCCAGGGAAGGCGCGCCCACCCCGGGGGAAACACCTGGCACCTGGGAAGACGTGGCTGTGGGCACAGCAGGGCCTGCACGCTGCTCAGGGCTGCGGCTTTGCCCACTGCCTCACTCTTGATGACGCTACTGGCCTAACTGGGAGGCTGGCTGGTTCCATTTTCACCTGAGACTCTGCCTACATCCCTTCCAAATCCCCCCTTAGTTTCCTCGGAGTTTTCTAGTAAAAGGATATATGCTATCTACAGATAGAATATTTACTCCTTTTCCAAATACACATCTGTTGTCTCATCTTTCTACCTTTCCGGGGTAGCTGACAAGGAGGCTGGCTTACTCTGGACTTGACTTGGTGGTGGTCAAGAAGCAGTCTTTGTTATTCTGAGATGATGTCCGTTCACTCTCTTGTATCTACCTATCTATGGACCCATCGATTGATCAATCTATCTATCTTCTGCCACGACATGCGGAAGTCCCCAGGCTGGGGGTCAAACCCGAGGCACAGCAGGGAAAATGCCTGATATTAACCTGCTGCACCACAAGGACACTTCCTGATGGGCCCCAATCACACACAGAGTTATTATAGCTGATCTGCTAACATTTAGAGTTGGGTTTTTTTTTGGTCTTTTTAGGGCCACACCCATGGCATGTGGAAGTTCCCAGGCTAGGAGGTGAACTGGAGCTGGAGCTGTGGGCCTGCACCACAGCCACAGCAATGCCAGATCTGAGCCGCATCTGCGACCTACACCACAGCTCACGGCAACACGGGATCCTCAACCCCCTGAGTGAGGCCAGGGATGGAACCTGCGTCCTCATGGATGCAAGTCAGATTCGCTAGTGCTGAGCCACAATGAGCACTCCTAGAGGATTTTTATAGCTATGATACTAAGAGAAATGATTGGAGACCTTCTTTTCTGTGATTTTTATCAAGTTTTGGTATTCAAGAAAATAAAGTTAACTTCATGAACAAACTGGGGGCCATTCCACTTGTTCACACACAGGCTCAAGAGGCTGGGTCAGGCCTGAGCCTTCACAGCCTTCGGCCACTACTGCGACCTCGTCCAGGCAGCCCTGCTTCCTTCCCAGACCTCTGAGCGGCAGCCCCTCCATTTCCTTGGCTCCATTCTCATTACTTGGAAGTAGGGAGGTAAACACCAGAAAACCAGAAGCCTGGCTGGCTCGGCACTGCAGTCTCGCACTGGGAGAAAGCAGCTGCCCGGGAGCGCAGATGGGGAGGCATGGGGCTGGGCCTGCGTCCCCAGGCTGGCCCACACCCACTGGTCCTTCCAAGCCTGGAGCCTGCCTGCTCCAGGCTGCCTCTGGCTGAGCCCCACTCTGGCTCTGGCCCTCCCAGCGCGGACACCCCGCCCCCTGACGCGGCCCTCACCTGGGGGTACCTGCGCTTGATGGACGTCAGGGCCCCTGCAGGAAGCTTGGCCAGCTCTGAGTCTCGAACCGCATGCACCGTGGTCGCCCTGGCCTGGTGGGTGAGCGCCTCCACCTGGGGACAGGAGCCGGTGCTGGGGCCACACACTGACCCACCGACCTGCAGGCCCGGCCACAGAGCCCTGCAGCCCTTCCAGAGCAGATGGGGAACAGGAAGGGGGCTCAGCCGGCGCCCCGGTGCTGGTGACGGAAGTGTCAGTAGGAGCCGTGGGCCTGCTGCCAGTACTCCAAACAGGCCAGGCCCTCATCCTACCTACCAGCACGTCCAGGGCCTCAGAGGGACCACCTTCCAAAGGGCCCCTCCCCGCGCCTCCACCAGGCCAGCACTCTTCCTGGAAGGAGACTTCTGGGAGGAGATCTTTGGGCTACTCTCCTCCATGTGCTGCAGCCCAGGCCCGGGCCACCCCGGAAAGGCAGTCCCCTCCTCCCCCCAACCCAGGAGGGGCCGGCCTACCACGCCGACGAGGTCTCCGCGGCCGTACTCCCCCGCCAGGCGCTTCTTGCCGTCGTCCTTCCGGATGACGGCGCGCAGGCGGCCGCTGAGCACGATGTAAGTGCAGTCGGACGTGTCCCCCTGCCTGCGGGACAGAGGCCGCTGGGAGCAGTCGGGGCACCCGCCAGAAGCCCGAGGCCACCGTGGTGGCAAAAAAAAAAAAAAAAAAAATCCAGTCTTCTCACTAAACTTTCTTATTTGGGAAAACAGTTACATTCCATTAAAAATATGGATACTAATATGCGAAGGGTTTATTGGGATTTTTAAATAAATGACTTTAACTTTTCTTAGTTTTCATTTTTAATACCAGGAAAATTGGTAGCTATAACCCAGGTCTGAAGGGGTGAGCGTGCATCTCTGAATTCAGCCCCACGTGGTCAGGACGTGGAACTGCGGACGCCCACCTGAGAGCACGCAGCACGTCAACGCCGCGGCTGCGTGTGGACCGCACGGGAAGGGGCCCCGAGGAAAGAGGGCATGTCTGGTGTGTGCGTGCACCGTTTCCACGCCCGGGCAGCACAGACGGGCGCCCCGCGGGCCTCACCTGTATATGGCGCGCCCAGCCTCCACCTCCATCCAGTCCAAGGCAAAGTCGATCTGCCGCACGAAGGAGGACACCCGCTTCACCACCGAGTGCGCCACGCTCAGGACCACGGCCGGCTGCCTCCGCATGATGCTGTGGGCACCCCAGAGTCAGCCCCGGCCCCCCGCGTCCCACGGCCAGTCCCGCTGGCTCCACCTCTTCGCTCCAGGCCACAGCCCCCCCAACTTCACTTTCAGGCGACACCCACTTAGCAGGCGGCATGGACACCACCAAGGGCCAGGACAGCACAGCGCCTGGTCAGCTGTCCACTGCATCGTGGCCAGGTTCGCCGGCGGCCAGCGGCCAGCGGCTGTGGGAGAGCTTGGGCGCTCCCCCCACGACGTCCTGTGGTGCACAGACCACGCCTAAGGCCCCAAGCCTGGCAGCGAGTCAAGCCCCGGCCCCCACCATGTGTCACGAGGACCAGAGCGGGGGGCGAGGGGGGGCAGGAGGGCTGAGAAGGAGGGTGTGTCCGAGAGGTCGGCGGCAGGGCTCGGGGGCCTGGAGCCTGGAGAAGCACGGGGGGAGGTTCAGGGGGGCTTGGGCAGGAACACCCGTGTTCCCGTTTGCTGAGTGTGAACAGGGCTGGGGGTGAGGGGGAAGCAGGGCGCCCCACTATACTCTGGAGGGTTCTGGAAGGCAGAGCAGGGGGAGTGTCAGCTCACGGGCTGCGGTCTGGCTGGGCTGGGCCGCGGAGAGAACAGAACAACGGGCTGAAGACGTTGCCCGTCGCCGCGCCGAGCACATCGGGAGCAGGAGCGCCCTGGGGAAGGTGCTCACTAAAGGTGGGCTGCGGATGGCGGGCGGCGGGAACCCGCTGCCCCAGGCGCCCCGACTCCGGGAAGCTCGCCGGGAGACATGCATTTGTGCAGAAGGTCCCTCCAGGTATCAGCCGGGAGCTGCCCCTCAAGGCTTTGCCCGGTGAGCACATGTACAAGGCAGGCCCACGGGTGGCCGTGGAGACACGCGTCACAGACAAGCTCAGAGGCCTCGCGGGAGCCCAGGCGCGGGGAGGGACTCACTCGTAGAAGTGCGCCTTGGAGATGGAGAGGAAGCTGCAGTCCCGGTTGGCCCTGATGGTGAAGATGAGGGGCTCGCCCGTGAGCACGGCCAGCTGGCCCACCATCTCGCCGGGGCGTGTGACAAACAGGCACGTGTCCTCCTCGCTGTCGATCTTCCGCTGGTACACGTGCAGCAGCCCCGAGACCACGAAGAGGATGCTCACGTCCTGACAAAGCGAGGGACGCTGGCCCCAGCCCCGCGAGGTCCAGGGCCCGGCGCCAGCGCAGCGGCCGCACGCCTCCCCTGCACCCGTTCGGCTCCGAGACGGGCCCTTCCCACGGGGCCGAGCCATTGCAGGGCGACAGCGACCCCGCCTCGGGGAGAGGGCGCCACGCACCAAGCGTCCCACTCGAATGTGCAGCAAGGGCAGGGGCAGCCCTGAAGGTTCTCCCCCAGCGGGGGAGCCCCGCCCACGCTGCTGCCCCACTCGTGTCCCACAGATGTGCCTGTGAAGCCCGTCCGATGCCCACCCCACAGCAGGGCCTTCCCATACCTGCGCCCCCTACCCCAGCCTGACCACCTCTCCCTGGTCTGAAAAGGGCCCGTGGGGCAGCAACAAAAATGGCTGCTGTGTTTCTCAGGGCTCTGGGCTGCCCCGGGGCCGAGGCTCAGACCCGGGTCTGGGCAGCTGGGGGGCGGCCGAGGCCAGTTTTGCTCCAGCTGCTGCCTCGGTGCTGCAGAAGGCTCTGCAGGGCTTCCCACGCAGCCCAGACTGGCCAGTGCCTGAGAGTCGGCCACACCTTTCCCAGCCACGGAAAGAGGAAGTTAAGGGGGGGAGAGAGCGGCTATGGGGGGGTCTCAGCGGGAGATCTCAGCCCCTCACACACCTGGTCTCCCTGCCTCGACACCACCGTGCCCCCCGGGACGTGCAGAAGTGTCACCCGGTTATCCAACAGCGACGGGTCCTGGGAAGGGAAAGACAGGATCAAGACAAGGAGCCTGGAGACAAAGCGGAGGCCGTGCGGCCCCTGTGAGCCGATGGCCACAGCCACAGGGCACAGCCCTCAGACGACGGCCACGAGGACAGGCCTGGAGGACGCCACCAGCATCAAACCAGTGACACGGGCACCGGACGACAAACATCAGCAGACACAGCAGAGTCAGAAATGCATACTGACATTTTCCCGAATTTACGCAGCAGAGAGAGGATTTCATTTCGGTGAGAAAGGCGATTTACTTAATGAATGGTGCTGGCCTAACTGGCAACGATCCTGGGCAGGGCGCCCTTTCCCTACCAGCCCCCCCGGCCGGAAGGGCCTCCCGCACTGGGCGGAAGCACACCCAGGGGCTCGTGGGAGAGGGCCCTGGAAAGCAGGTGCCCAAGGGCGTGAAAAATCCAGTGTGTTTAAGGCCACGGTTCACAGTGAGAGCAGAACAGAGCCACCAGGACAACTCCCTGGTCACCACTGGAAGATGACGGACCCAGTTGTGAGTTCCAAGGGCACACAAACCCAAGCCTGGGCACGGGGCACAAACCCAAGCCTGGGCACGGGGCTGCCAGCCTCCCACAGCAAAGCCTGACGTTTTGTGCCTCCTGACCAAGAGCAAGACCTGTGCCCTGGCCCCAAACTGGGGGAGGGGAGGAGGGCAGCGTCCACCCAGCTGCCAGACCACAGGGGCCTCTGGGTCAAGGGCAGACGGGCTTTGGAGAGAGCCTGGAGCATCCGTCACCAAGCGGGCTGGACCCCAACCGTTTACAACCATTAAGAGACAACCTCAAGTCTGAGCTGGCCAACTGTCCAAGAGAGGAAAGGAGTAGGTGTTATTTTAAAAAGCAGCCGGTGCCCTTTAGAGAGAAACACTGACAGCTTTGCTGAAGACATAAGATGGAGAGAGTCGCTGCACGGTGGGGCCCGGCCTGGGGGCACAGATGAACCAAGACGGGCCCAGCTCATCAACACCCGCTCCATGGCGGGTCCTCACCTTCGTTCCATTTTCCATCTGTTTTGCTTGAGTTTTTCCACAATGAAAGTATTTTAGAAGAGAGACTGGAGAAGCAAAGCACCAACAGCAACGTGCAGACTCTTTCGAACCCTGATTGGTATGCCAGGGACAGGAAACTCGAGACGATTCACGAACTTTCCGTTTCCAGTCCTGGGAAGGCACCACTCACCCTAACAAGGAAAACGCTGAAAAACCTGGAAAGTCGACGGCTCCAACTGGACCCAGGAGAGAAGGGCAGTCCCCACCCCTCCCCCGCTGGAGAGGTCGGGGTCCAGGGGGTCACGGCCGCCGGAGCAGAGCCTGCAAAGGGAGCCTGCACAGGACCAGGGCAGGAGAGCTGCTGGAGGCACAGGGGAACGAGTCAGAGATGAAAACTCCAGGGACCCGTCAGCGCCCTGAGTTACCCCTCCTAGAACCGCAGCCAGGCTCCCACAGCAAATAACGACGACGACGAGTCCCCTGGCACCTCCGGAAGGGGAGGAGAGCAGAACCACCCGAACCTCAGGGACCCTAGGGAACAGGAGCCAACAGGCCGGGGGAGAGAAACGCAACCCAGCACGCTCTCAGCAACCTGTGCTGCCAAAGGTCAGGAGGCAAACTGAGAAGCGCCCAGGGGGACAGGCCCACGAACAAGAGACCTCGCCCTAGGAGCACAGAAGGCGTGCCCGCCCCCAACACCTCAGCGCCTCTTCACTGACGGCCTGTTTACCGCAGCTCCTCCACCAGCACCCGACGTCCGGCTATCGAGAAAAAACTATAGGGCGAAAAAAAAGCAGTTTGAAGAGACGGAAGAAGCACCCGAATCAGACGTGGCAAGGACGTAGGAGTTATCTGGCAGGAATTTACGATACCTGGGGTTACCATGCTAAGGCTCTAATGGGTAACGCAGACGGCAGGCAAACACAGATGCGCACGTACGCAGAGACGGAACTTGTCAGAAAGAACAAAAGGAAACACTGGAGACCCAAGTCGCTCTGACGGAGATGAAGGGTGTCCTCAAGGAGCTTGAGCGAGCCTGGCTCAGCCTAGAGGAGAGTCTCCGAGCTTGAAGAAATGACGGTAGGAACCTCCACACTGAAAAGCACACAGGTAAAAACGGAACAGAATTCCCAGGGACTGCGCGGCAGCCACACGAGGTGCAGAGTGTGGGAAGGAGGCCTGCAAGGGAAGGGGGCCTGAAAGGAAAGGAGCTAGGCACGGAAGACGACTCGCGGCAACAGCAGCCGAAACCAGGTCAGACAAAACCGCAGGAAGCTCAGAGAGCCCCGGCGGGATACACACCAAAGGCCGCACGTAGGCAGATCACACCCAAATTACCGAAGATCCAAGATGAAAAACCCTGAAGGAAGCCGCGGGTACCACTTTATCTACAGGGGAAGCAAGATAAAAAGGACCTCAGACTTCCCAGGAGCCATGCAGGCCGAAGAGGGCGGTAAAGTGTTGAGAGAAGCCCCATCGAGCTAGAATTATGTACCCTGTGAAATTATTCGTCAGCAGTGAAGGGGAAACAGAGACTTTCTTAGACACACAAACATTGAGGGAACATGTTGGCAGGAGAGCTGCCTTCCAGAAAGGCTGGACGTTGCCTGGAGAGAGGGAGAAGGGTGCGGGTCAGAAACGCCGCCCGTCCGCCTAAAGCAGGAAAGCGTGCCCGGGGGGAGGCGGGGGGGGAGCCAGGAACGTAAAACAAAACCTGCGCTGTTCTCTCCTCCCTCACCCGACGGGTGAGCTTGTTCAAGCAGGCGCAGCGACGACGCCTCGGAGTATGTGAGCTCACACGCGAGCGCGACAAAGGACAGCCAGGGTACAGAGAGGACGGGGGAGGACCTGGGGTCAGGCTGTTCCCACAAGGCAGGTGACCTGTCCGCAAGGCAGCGTGGTGCCAAGAGGGAAACGCTCTCTTCCGCTACATGCCGAACACTCCCGACCCCTCCAGCTCGCCAGCTCCCCCGTGTCCCGGGCTCCATTCCGACACTACCTGGAGTTGGCCTCTGGGCCCACGCGTTAGGAGCGCGGCCCCGGGGATGTCCCCAGCGTCAGACGCCCGTCGCAAGGACAGCGTCCCCAGGTCACCCACCCTTCCGCCCAACCTGGCCACAGATCAGGCGGTCTCACAACCCTAATTTGCCAGAAGGGCTCATGTAACTCAAGAAAACCTAAGTTTACTGGTTTATGACATAGTTGACCCTTGAAGAACATGGGCTTGAACAGCCTGGGTGCCTCACATGTGCATTTTCTTCCAATAAATGCACAGAGAACTACCCGATCTGCAGCTGGTTGGAGACCATGACTACGTAGCTGACCGTGAAAACACACCGAGAGTTTCAACTGCCTCTGCCTGGAGGATGAGCACCCCAGCCCCACACTGTCTAAGGGCCAACGGCGTAATAAAGGGTGGGGTAAGCTCACAGATGAACAGCCAGAAGAAGGGGTACATGGTGAGGTCTGGAAAGATCCTGAGCACAGGAGCTTCTGTCCCTGTGAATGCGGGTACCCCCCCCAACGATGTGAATTCTACAACTCCGACTGGACCCCTAGCCTGGGAACCTCCATGTGCCGCAGGTATGGCACTAAAAAGACAAAAAAAAAAAAAAAGTCAACAAATAACAAATGTTGGAGGGGGTGTAGAGAAAAGGGAACCTTTCTACTCTGTTGGTGGGACTATAAATTGGTACAACCTGCCTGGAAAACAGCATGGAGGTTCCTCAGAAAACTATATATAGAACTACCATACGACCCAGCAATCCCACTCTTGGGCATACATCCAGATAAAACTTTCCTTGAAAAAGACACATGCACCCGCATGTTCATTGCAGCTCTATTCACAACAGCCAAGACAAGGAAACAACACATATGTCCACCGACAGACGACTGGATTAGGAAGATGTGGTATATATACACAATGGAATACTACGCAGCCATAAAAAAGAACAAAATAATGCCACCTGCAGCAACATGGATGAAACTAGAGACCCTCATACTAAGTGAAGTCAGTCAGAAAGAGAAAGACAAATACCATATGATATCACTTATATCTGGAATCTAACATACAGCACAAACAGATCTTTCCACAGAAAAGAAACGCGTGGACGTGGAGAAGAGACTTGTGGTTGCCGAGGGGGAGGGGGAGGGAGTGGGATGAACTGGGAGTCTGGGGTTAACAGATGCAAACTCTTGCATTTGGAGTGGATGAGCAATGAGATCCCGCTGTAGAGCACAGAGAACTAGACCTAGTCACTTGCGGTGGAACACGATGGGGGATAATGGGAGAAAAAGAATGTCTGTGTATGTGTGACTGGGTCACTTTGCTGCACAACAGAAATGGACAGAACACTGTAACCAGGTGTAATGGAAAAAATAAAAATCATTATAAAAATTCAAAAATAATTTAAAAATAAAAGAATCCGACTGCAGCAGCTGGGGTTGCTGCAGACGCACAGGTGTGATTCCCCAGCTGGGAGCAGTGGGTTAAGGGATCCAGTATGCCACAGCTGCAGCACAGATTCAATCCCTGTCTGGGAACTTCCATATGTCATGGGTGCAGCTGAAAAAAGAAAAAAGAAAAAAATTAAATCAACAATTAATGACCTTCAAAACTAGAAAGTACCAGGCCCAGAAGAATTCACTGGTAGATTCTACTAAATATTCAAGGAATAAATTATACCAATTCTCAATCTCAATCTCTTTCACTAGAGAGAAGCAGAGTGAATACCATTTAACTTATTTTATGAGGCCAGCATTTCCCTAACACAGAAACCAAAGACATTCCAAGATAAGAAAACTACAGGTGGAGTTCCCATCCTGGCAGTTTCCTAGCAGAAACGAATCCTACTAGGAACCATAAGGTTGCAGGTTCAATCCCTGGCCTTGCTCAGTGGGTTAAGGATCTGGTGCTGCTGTGAGCTGTGGTGTAGGTCGCAGACACGGCATGGATCCTGCATTGCTGTAGCTGTGGCGTAGGCCAGCAGCTATAGCACCGATTGGACCCCTAGCCTGGGAACCTCCACATGCTGCAGGTGTGGCTCTAAAAAGCAAAAGTAATAATAATAATAATAAAATAAAAAATAAAAATAAATAAGTACAAATAATAATTTGAAAAAAATAACTACAGGCCAACATCTCTCATGAATGCAAAAATTCCCAACACTTAACAAATTGAATCTAACAACATGTAAAAAGAACTATACATAATAACCAAGTTGGAGTTATCCCAGATATGCAAGTCTGGTGCAACATTCAAAAATCAATTCATGGGAGTTCCCACTGTGGCGCAGGTTAGTGGGTTAGTGATCCGGCTTGCCTCTGTGGAAGCACCGGTTCGATCCCCTGCCCAGCACAGAGGGTTAAGGATCCAGCATTGCTGCAGTTATAGCATAGGTTGTAGCTTCAGCTTGGATTTGATCCTTGGCCTGGGAACTTCCATACGGTGTCGGGGGGTGGGCAGAAGCAAAAAAGGGAAGAAACCCATGCCCGGTTTTATCAAAATGAAACTGCAGGGATCCAAGGACAGAGAGACCATCTTTAAAGCAACAAGACAACAGAGTTCCCACTGTGGCACAGGGATCAGTGGGTCAGGGACCTAGCGTTGCCATGAGCTATGGTGTAGGTCGCAGATGCAGCTTGGATCCTTATTGCTGTGGCCATGGTGTAGGCTGGGAGCTGTAGCTTCAATTCAACCCTAGTCTAGGAATTTCCATATGCCGAGGGAGTGGCCCTAAAAAAAAAGCAAAAAAAAAAAAATTAAAGCAACAAAACATTGCTCCTTTTCAAAGGAGGAAGGGCCAGCACACCCTTCCCCGCAATGACCCTGGGAGCTGGAGGCAGTGTGCTGGCTCCAACATGCAGCTTGGCACGTAAGCCCTCCTTCAGGAGGAGGGCAGGGCACTGCCTGAGAACCAGCACACGGCAGCATCAGGCCCAGTGCAGGAGGAGATTCAGGCACCCCCAGCTTTGGCCTGAGGGTGACCTAGTCGAGATGCTATGCCGTGTCATGCGTGTAGATGGCAAAAACTTGATGAAAACCCCCTTTCTGCCTGGAGGGCCAAGAAGGGAGACCCCCGTGAGCTGGGGCATGTGGAAAGCAAGCCTCTGTTTCCTGCTCTCTGTGGGCCCTGGGAGGGCAGCCCCAGGTGCCGAGCGCCACGGCCCTGTGCGCTCCCCAGATCAGCAGGAGAAACAGGACGGAGGACCCAGACAGACCAGGTTTATGACAATGACAAAGCAGAGCAGTGGGAAAGGCCGGCACCTGGAGTAAGGCAGGACACCAGGGACCCCCTGGGGCGCGGGAGGCAGTCTGCAGAGCCTCCAGGATCAAGATGCCATCCTGGCAGGCACCGTGGCCACCCCTCCCTGTGGACATGCTGCCTGAAGGAAGAGGGCCTCTGGGGACAGGCCGAGGTCTCCGGCCACCCCACGCCAGCCAGAGAGAAGGTAGGAGAGCCACTCACATCCAGCCTCATCAGGGTGAGCAGGTCCTTCTTGGCAGCGCCGAGGATGGCGTCGGTCTTCCTGCTGGGGATGGTGTCCTCTGAGTCGCTCTCCGGCAAGTGGAAGACCGCAGGAGGGGTCTCTGCCAGGACCACGCTCTTCTTGGACTTGAGAAGAAGGCAGGCAGTGTGATCGGAGGGGTGCGGCTGGGGAGGGTGTAGGAGGCCCAGCCAGCAAGGACACCACCTACCTTGCTGGCCAGGGCACTCCCGGGGCGCTCCTCTGAAGGTTGGGAGACCCTGGTGCAGTCACGTGCTGTCCTCTGGTCTGAGGTGGCACCTGCTGTGGCTCCTACACACAGGGAGGGGGACTCAGGACACAGTGCTGGCTCCTCAGGCCCACTGGGCCCTGGGCACCCACCAAGGGCAGGCCTGGCTAAGCACGGCCGGAGCCTGAACACAGACCTGGCGGGTGAGACTAGAGACAGACCAGCTTCAGGCACCCACAGAAAGCTGCTGTCGGAGTTCCCGTCATGGCTCAGTGGTGAACGAATCCGACTAGGAACCATGAGGCTGCGGGTTCGATCCTTGGCCTTGCTCAGTGGGTTAAGGATCTGGCGTTGCCGTGAGCTGTGGTGTGGGTCGCAGACGCGGTTCGGATCCTGTGTTGCTGTGGCTCTGGCGTAGGCTGGCGGCTACAGCTCCGATTCAACCCCTAGCCTGGGAACCTCCATATGCTGCGGGAGCAGCCTAAGAAGTGGCAAAAAAAAAGACAGCTGCTGTCACTGCTGCACGGAAGTGCCAAGGGTGGGAACGTCTAGTTCCAGGTGAAAGTGGAGAGGAGCAGGGTGGGAGTGGACCACAGCCTGAGCCCCGCCACCGAGGAGGCCGGGGCAGGGGAGGGGACCTGGAGGCAGGAGTCAGGACTGGGGGCTGCCTGTGTTGAGAGCAACTTTGCCCCAACACCACCCTTCGTGGCAAAAGAAAAGAGGGGTTATTACCAAGAACTATGAAGACCAGTCTCCACTAATTTTTTAGAGGTTACGTTTCTAGGAAAATACTTAAATATGCATAGCTATTTTCTTATCGGATTAGACTTTGAAATGTTTAAAACAACACAGCAGTTAAAAATAACTGTTTTAGGCCCTCTTGAGAAACTATGTTTTCATGGTATTTCTTGTTATATACATTAATTAAGAGGTGTGTATTTCTATATCACAGTCTATAAAACGTAAAGTATTGAGTATAATTGGCCAGTTCATTGCATTTGTTCCACGTTGGCAGAATCCACGGACGTGGAAGGGCTGGCTGACTGTGCCAACGCCCTTCACATGAGGGACCTGAGTGTCTCTGGACTGTGGTGCCCGCTGGGGCTCTGGAACCAATCCCCGTGGAGGCTGAGGGATGGCCGAGTGTACCTCTGGCTTCTGCCAGAATCATGTCTTATCAGAGCGTATTATCTACTCAGGCCAGAGGAAAGGTGATCCAGCCTCTATAAATGCTACCTGGGTATATTCATGGAATTGGATAATTCATATTTAAATTCTGTTATATTAGATTGCTATTATTTTGAGTTATCTATCGTTTAGGCTTACTTTAGTTGAAAAAATTCACTATATATATACTTTTTGCCTTTTCTAGGGCCACTTTCATGGCACATGGAGGTTCCCAGGCTAGGGGTCCAATTGGAGCTGTAGCTGCCGGCCTACGCCGGAGCCACAGCAATGCGGGATCCGAGCTACGTCTGCAACATACACCACAGCTCACGGCAACGCCAGATCCTTAACCTGCTGAGCGAGGCCAGGGATCGAACCCGCAACCTCATGGTTCCCAGTGGGATTCGTTAACCACTGCGCCACGATGGGAACTCCACTACACACATTTTTAACATGGTGGGTCAACTGGACAGCCACGTAGAAGAAATATATCCTGACCCTACTCCCTTCAGACGAAAGACTCGATTCTGGATGAATGGGTGTGAAGGGTAAAATGTTAGACTCGGAGGCAGATTTCCTAAACAGGACCCAAAACGAATTAACCACAAAAGAAAAAATTTGATCAGTTGGACTCCATTAAATTAAAAAATTTCTTTTCATCAAAAGACACCATTAAGAGCATGAAAAGTGAGCAGAAAACATTTTTAAGACATACATCCAGAGTTCCCGTTGTGGCGCAGTGGTTAACGAATCCCACTGGGAACCATGAGGTTGTGGGTTCGATCCCTGCCCTTGCTCAGTGGGTTAAGGATCCGGCATTGCCGAGAGCTGTGGTGTGGGTTTCAGACACAGCTCGGATCCCGCGTTGCTGTGGCTCTGGCGTAGGCCGGCAGCTACAGCTCCGATTGGACCCCTAGCCTGGGAATCTCCATATGCCGTGGGAGCGGCCCAAGAAAAGGAAAAAAAAAAAAAAAGGCATACATCCAACAAAGGGCTCACACAGGGAATATCTAAAGAACTCCTATTAGTCAAAGAGAAAATGAAAGACAACCTAAGAGAAAAAACGGGCAAAAGACAGCGCAGCCCCGCCCCAGTGGGGCTGGAAGAGTCTTAGGTTCCTGAGTGTGGAGGGTCGGGTAAGAGCCTGACTGCAGGCCTGGCCGCAGGGCACAGAGGGGCCAGACGACACAGGTAGCAAACTGGCCACGGGAGGAAGGCTTCCCGTGAGGGTGCGGCCTGTCAGCCACGCGGCTGTCAGCGGTAAGGCGGGTAGGGGATCTCTGTTGGAGCTCGCAAAGAACTACTGCAAATCACAAGACAATTCAGGAACCCCAGTGGAAACAGGCGGAGAGCATAAACAGATGCTTCTTAAGGAGGGAAACCAGACAGCTGGCGAATACACCGAGAAATGGCAGAACTTGCCGGCAACCCGCAAAACGCAAGACAAGACACGTTTTCTAGGGACACAGCAGCAAATGGGGATGGCGATGAGGAGGGGCCAGGCCTGGGGGCGGGGCGCCGACAACGCCCTGCCTGACACGCTGAGGCCACAGCAAAGGTCCCTGTGGTGCGGGGCCTCTGGGAGAGGGCAGGGAGCACTGCTGACCAAAGGGCAGAGGGACTCTCAGCAGAAGACAAAGCAGACAGCAGAGGGGGCAGGGCTGGACACCTCCTGGGCACGAGAGCCTGGGGGCCGGCTGGGGGACAGAGGGGCCGGCGTTCGTGTGCCGGCACGGCTCAGGGCAGAAGGGCTGCAGGGCGGACGCTGCAGCAGGACAGGAGGGCAGCAGTGTGCAGAGGGGCACCGAGAGCCAGAGCGCAGAGCAGGCTGGTCTGGGGGCACCGGGGGCTCTACCTGGTGGAGCCAAAGGGGCCCTGTCACCTTCCTGGGCCTTGCCTCGCTCATCCAGGGTGTCTTTGTGGACAGAAGGCAGAGGGGAGGAATGGCTCCTCTTCAGCACAGGCCCAGAGGCCATGGCACGGCTGCCACCACGATCTGCTGGGAGGCCCGGTGTGAGGCCAGGCACCGTCCACAGAGGCACTCAAACCACACGCCTGGCGGCGGCATGGCCTCTGCGGGCCCCGCGCACCTGCCCCTTCAGGCCACACCCTCGTCACCTGCACCTGCCCAGGCGAGTGCCAAGCGAGGCCCTGCTCTGCCCTCCGCAAGATCCCCCAGCTGAGCACCCCGCAGGCACACTCCTGGCCAGGCTGCGGCTGTGAGCACTCGGGGAAGGGCAGGCTGTGGCTGCGCTCGCTCCACCTGCTCCTCCAGTGAGTGGATCCGGAAAACCTTCCGGAAAACACCCTGAGCAACAGGCTTAGTTGAACTGCAGGAATTTTGTGAGCCGCTTGTTACAAACATCCGTTCATGTGGCTGCAGTCACCTTGGAGGTGACGTCTGGCGGAGAAGCCTCAATGAACAATTCTTTCCCCCAAATCCAGGCACCCCCCTCCCCCGAGAGCTCAGGGCAGCGCAGTCAGAGGGAGAAGCTGGGGCTCTGCCCCACTTGGCTTCTCTCTGGCTGGGGAGGCAACGGGTGACCCAAGGGGAGGGCAGGGGGCAGTACCTGGGTCGCCGGGCTCCAGGGGCCGCAGGGGCCGCTCCTCAGCGCTGCAGCACGGCTGTCTCCTGGCCTTCCCGGCAGCCACGCTGGCTACGGACACGAGGGGGATGGCCTGGCTCTCCTGAGACGGGGGCGGGGGAGACGTGGGGTGGCCCCAGGAGCACTCCAGGGCCATTCCCCTGGGGCGCCAGCATGAAACCCGAGAGCAGGAGCCATGTTGCGGGGACTGAGAGGAGCCACTGATTCACTAGGATGCCAGCGCACAGAAAGGAGAGGGTTTAGGGCAGTAAGGCCCAGCTGGCTTTGATCCTGGCAACTCTACCGCATCTAAATAACAGTCAAAACCGCCAGAAACCTCACTCCTCGTCACGAAGATAAAAAGGAATGTAGACAGCGAAAGCACATGCCCTAACACATCATCAGAACCGGGAGAACATCCACGTGCACGGCAGACCCCTGGCAGCGAACGTGTGCTCGGCCGCGAGGCGCCTGCGGGCCCGTGCGAGTCCGCGGAAGACGCGGCCTGCAGCAGCCCCGGCTCCCGGGCCCGGGACGTGACGTGGGCTTCCCCCCAGAGTCTATGGGGCGAAGGGGTTCCTCCCGTCTCACAGCCCCACGGCCCTGACAGAGGGAGGGTCAAGGAGCGCCCGCAGGAAGGAGCCCGGGGCGCAGGAGGGCACAGCCTTCGCTGGCTGCCAACCAGCCCAGCGTGGAGGGGCAGGTGTGCTCCTGGAGCAGGAGGGTCAGAGAAGCTGAATCCAGGCCCACCTCCAGACCCACCCAGGAAGGGGCAGCAGAGGCCGGCCAATGGGAAGGCCCGACTCTGGCTTCGGAGGAGGAGGCCCCGCACCAGAGACCTAGCGGGTGGAAAGGCTCTCAGGACTTGGCCCAGGAGACCGCGCCCTGGCGTGTCCGCTGGCAACAGCCTTTGGGTAGAAAACACACCGCCAGTGCCTCTCAGATTCCCGGGGCTGAGGACCCGCGGTGAAGGCGCCGAACGCACTCACCGGGTTGAAGAGCTCCGTGGTCAGGCCCAGGTAGTTGTGCAGAGCCAGAAAGGTGACCCTCTGCAGCCGCACCATGATGATCTGGAGAGAGACAGGCCAGCTGAGCCCGCCTGGGCCTCGCAGGCAGGGAAGCCCCGGCAGAGACGACTCGCCGCGGTCACCCGGGCTGTTGGCCCCGGGCACAAGGAAACTCCACGCTATTTGCGCAAGTTCTCTGTAAATCTAAAATTGCTTCAGCGTTCCCGATGTGGTACATCAGATTAAGGATCCAGCACTGTCCCTGCAGTGGCTGGAGCCCCGCTGCTGAGGCATGGATTCGATCCCTGGTCTGGGAACTTCCATACGCCACAGTTGAAGCCAAAAAACAAGCTGAAATAAAATAACTTCAAATCAAGAATTTTATTAATAAGAAAAGAGTTCTTTGGGGTGTGACGGGAAATCTGAAGACGCCTTTGAGTTTATCAATATGAATTTTTACTTCAAAATATGTTTAACAAAATATTTTAGAAACCACCTTACTTCTTCCTACACCCACCCAGCACCCACGCCACCCACACTCAGTCCTACCAGTGAGGCGGACCCCGCTGCTGCGGCATCCTCATGGTGAGACACTCGCGGTGCTGGGCTGCCCCTGCTGAGACAGCCACAGAAGCACAGCTGCCTGGAAAAGCACTGACCTGCACCACTCTCACCAGGGTTTCAGGACATTTCTCGAACACTCCTTGAAAAGCCACAGCTGGGAGCCGGAGGACGGTGGATGGGACGGCAGCACGGGCTGACACCGTTTTGTAAGGTGCCGTGTGGCCCTGTAACGACACCCCTGGTCACTCTGCTCTGGCCGGTCCTGAAGGCTTGGAGCCCAGCTCTGCAAGTCCCCACTCTGGCCTTAAGGATCAAAGCTCTCAGGACCCTACTCCCTTGGGCCTCCTGCAAGGCCACCTGGAGCTAGGACCCCCAGCCAACACCCTGCTGAGCACTGCCTACCACCAGCAGGCCTCATGAGGCCAAGGACGGAGCAGGCACCATGTGGTTGCTCTCTTCTGGGAACTGGCCGGTGCTCGAGGCATCTCCCCCCAGGTAGTGACCTGGGTCCTTCCTCGTTTGCAGCTCTGAGTCCTGCCACTACCTCCCCTCCCATTGCCAGTTCCAGGCCAAAGTTTTCACAGCTCTGCCCGCCTCCCCCTTTTCCCTATAAAAGCAAGTTCCCCCTCCTGCTTCTCTGAATTTGGCTTCTGTCTGCCCTAGTTCCCACATGCGGAGCCACAATTCCTCTGCTTTCTCTCTCTCTCTTTTTTTTTTGTCTTTTTGCCTTTTCTAGGGCCACTCGCGTGTGGCATGTGGAGGTTCCCAGGCTAGGGGTCTAATCAGAGCTGCAGCCACCGGCCTACACCAGAGCCACAGCAACGCGGGATCTGAGCCGCCTCTGCGACCTACACCACAGCTCACGGCAACGCTGGATCCTTAACCCACTGAGCAAGGCCAGGGATCGAACCCGCAACCTCATGGTCCCTAGTCGGATTCAGCAACCACTGCGCCACGACGGGAACTCCTCCTCTGCTGTTTCTGAATAAACACTTTTGCTGGTACCATAACTGGCTATCACTTAGCAAATTGGACATGGATGGTGTCAGAAGTGGGATCTGAGGCGGTGACCCCGAGGTGACAAGAGACCCAGGAGCGGAGCTCGGTGCCCACGCGGAGCCCTTCCTGCTCATCCCTTCCGTGAGTCTCCTCTTGGGCCCGACGTCTGCCCTCCCTGTGTTTTGAGCTCTCAGACCTTACTCGGGTCTGGAAAGGCTTTGTTCTTTCAGGGAGAGGTTTCGTCCTTTCCGGTTCAAGGCGTCGTCCTTGGGGCACTCAGTTGTTTTCTGGGGCGCCACGGTGAGGTTCTTTTGGGGACCTGAGCTAACTGGAGTCCAGGAGCATGGTCTGGCCCTTTTGGAACCTGCGCTCGGACTCTAGCAGTTTGGGGGGTTCCGGGAGGCCTTAGGGAAAAGATCCCGACCTGAGGGCTGCTCTGTGGACGCCCTCCCTCGGGGACTCCGGCAGGTCCATGTTTAAAACCTACGGACCCCGACACGCTCGTTTTTTCACTAAGTGAGAGGAACAAACTCAGAGTCGTCCGGAATTATCACGGCCACCGCGAGGAACTCTCCATCGCCCCAAACTTGCTCTCTAGAGAGTAAACTGGAGGCCGTGGCTCTACAGTTAAACAAAATGAATGGTGTGTGTATTTCCACGGGTACCTGGAAGCTTCCAAACACACACAAGAGTCTAAAATTGCCTCTTTGCGAGACCCCACTTCGAAAGTGGACAAAACACGTTCCAAACGTAGAAAAGAGCAAAACGGCCTCTGAAGCCTCAAGCCCCTTGAGCTCCCTCCGGCAGTTTCCTGGTCACAGAGACGAGCAGATGCCCTCTCCGACTCCAACATCATGAGTCCTCACCAGATTTTTAATAACGGGCACTTTCAAGTCTTTCTGTCGTTACAGGGGTTGCCTGACTCCGATGCTTTTGTACGTGGGTTTCATGGTTAAAGAGATTCACGGAAAGGACACTGACAAACACTCTGGCGCACAGCTTTTTGACACCTCTGAGATCGTAAGGCCAAACTGGTGAGAGCTGCTGAAGCTCTACTGGAAAACCCATCGCTGAATGTTTTGTTCCGCAGACACGAAGGGCCCCCTTTTCCCTCCCCGTGAAGCTGTGTAACTCAGAGCGGTTTGGGAAAGTGTCTCTCGAGAGTTCTGAAACTCTCGGTAGATGTTCTTGCTTCTCACGGCAGTGGATGCCTCCGCCCAGGTCTGACGCGAGGCTGTTCTCCCTGGAACAGGACACCCAGTGCACGGGGCTGCTGCCTCTTTGATCCACAGCTGATAAAGGGGGAGCCACGCTTCTGGCCTGTAAAGGCCTCGTTGCTTCTCGTGAGCAGAACCGGGCTCTGGTGGGCACGCCGTTTGCAGTGCGCTCCCGGAAGGCCGAGACCCCAGACATCACCTGCAGCCCGGAGGGTCTGTGCACCCACCGCAAAAGGCGCCTCCAAAAGGACCTCCTCCGGCCTCTCTGGAAGGGCCCCGGCAGGTCCTGCTGACTAGCCCCTGGGCCACCCAAACACTCCAGCGGGTGGACTCCTGGGTCCAGCGCCGCCCCTGAAGAAGGCCCCGAACCCCAGGTGGACCTGCCCGCTGTCCAGTGACCTGAAGAGAACCCCCACGGGGACCTGAAGCGGAGGACATCCGAGGCCGACAGCTTTCCCAAGACGTCTGGACCAGGCCTGTGCACCTCGCCCTGTTTCCTCCCTCCCTTCCGCGGGAGGGCCACGCCCTCGTGCCTAGTTCCCAGTCCCCGGAGAAAGGGGGACATCGGCCCTTTGGGTCACCCTGTGAGTAATGTCCCTGGGGGTCGAGGTGCTGCCACACAAACCCACACGTACCAAGGACGCTGCAGAACGGCATGGAATAGGATGCCACTTATGAGCTAGTCATGAAAAATTGCACCACATTTTGTAGAATACCAGAGAAAATTCAGAAAGGAGAAGCTGAACAGCTTAGGCTCCCCTGAGACCTAGCGAGCCGGGCGCTTACTACCTCCCTGGGCTGACAGCTAGCATGCTATGCACTGCCTTGGGCTTTCAGGTACATCTGAAATACTTCATGACGAATCTGGAAAAGGTAAAACCACAGGGGGAGGAATTGGAGGAAGATGCCCAAAAGGTACCAACTCCCAGAGCTCCCACCGTGGCACAGTGAGTTAAGACTCGGACTGCAGCACCCTGGGTCACCGTGGCAGAACAGGTTGCAGCTGAGGCTTTCGTTCCATCCTGGCCTGAGAACTTCCCTATGCTGTTGGTGTGGCCATAAAATAATAATTTAAAAAAAAAAAAAAGGTCCCAACTTGCAGTTCTAATTTAAGTGAAAGCTGGGGATGTGCCATACAGCACAGTGACTACAGCTCACACGGAAAGATCTACAAGCAAGCTGCTGAGAGCGGCTCCTCTAAGAGGTCTGTCACAAGGAGAATTTTCTTTCCCTTTTTTACTGTACCTACATGAGACGATGAATGTTAAATCAACCTATTATGGTAATAATTTCGCAACAAATATAGTCAAACCACCATGCCGTATCCCTTAACTTTCATAGTGATGTGTGCTAATTATGTCTCAATAAAACTGGAAAATAAATAAAAGAAGAATCAAAGTTGTATCAGTGCCAAAAGAATCCACTGTTACTTCCGCTGGAAAAACTAGCAACAAGGCCTACCTCCCGTTAAAAGCGGTAGTTGGAAGGCAAGCCTCTTATCTTTGTTCCCTGGAATGCACAGGAGCATCTCTGACTTGTTGAAAAGACACAGCCCCCTTTTGAAGACCAAAGCCGACCGCAGATGGCACATTCACAGCATTCCGAAAGCTGATGGAAACTAAAGGGCTGAGTGGCCACTAACAAAAAACAAAGAAAAAAGGGGCTGTCCAGTGAAAGCAGGAAGGTTCTCCCGAGGGCAGAGCCAAGAAAACACTGCTCCTGGGAGGGCCAGATCCCCTCCAGTGCCCTGCAGCTGCCCCAGTGCTCTCCCGAGGATGCCGAGGCGGACGGGTCCAGCACCAGGACAGCCAGCATGGCAGAGGGAGGTGTGTGCCCTCTTGCAGCTGGGCAGGACAGGGTCCACCTGGATAGGGGCCCCCAGACTCCTCTCTGGACTCTGGCCAAGCCTGCCACGCAGCACTCTGCCCTAGAGAACCAGAGAAAAGCCCTACAGACACTGACCCGTGCCCCCCAGCCCACCACCTTTCTGCAGGGAACCCCAGGGGAAAAGCCCTGAGCACATGGGCTCACAGCCAGCTTCAAGTAGCTCACGCTACCTTTCTTTCTATAATTAACCCATACAACCTCGGCTCAAGTGGAGGTGGAGAACACGCCTGGCAGCCCAGACCACCTTCTGCCTCCTCCTGAGCCCTAGCCAACCTACCCTGAGCAGGTAACACGAGCCTGCCTCTGTCATGGGGTGGGCAAACCACAGCTGGGGCCAAGTCCCACCACCACCTGATTTTGTAAATGAAGCTTTTCTGGCAGACACCCACAGGCTCACTTGGGCTAGGCTGGCTCAGCTGAGCGGCTGCCCTAGAGGCCAACGGCTTGGCCCTCTTCAGGGGGCTGCTGACCCCTGCACTGTCATCACCGCTCAGCCTCACTGGTGCCTGAGCCTCTGCAACGGCCCGGCCTCTGGCCCCACGGCAGGTCTCACGGCTCATCTGCACTGGCTGGGTGGCCAGGTCAGATGTGGGCTTCGCTCTCACGTAAGTGGACTGGTTGGAACAGGAGAGGCCCAGATCTGAAAGACGGAGCAAAGAAACAGAGACAAGGAGCTCAGAGGAGCCACAGGTGACAAAGGGAGCAAAGAGAATTTCGTCTTACTTCATCTATGAAAAAAATATCAAGAGGAAGAAAAGCTCTTGAAATCAAAAACCTGATGACAGGAGAAGAGGGAGCCTCCTGCGCTGCTGGCGGGCGTGCAAATCCGTGCAGCCGCCACGGAGAACAGCATGGAGGTTCCTTAGCAGACAAAATACAGAGCTACCACATGAGCCAGCAACCCCACCCCCGGGTGCACATCTGAAGAGAACTCCAATTTGAGAAGACCCTGCACCCGTATGTTCACTGCAGCACGACTCACAACAACCAAGACAGGCCAGCGGCCTCAGTGTCCCCCCACGGAGGGACGGACAAAGCGGATGTGGTACCCGTACACAGTGCGATATGACTCAGCCGTGAGAAGAGTGAAATAACGCCATTTGCTCATGAGTGACCCGAGCGATTATCACACCAAGTGAAGTCAGTCCAAGACAAACAACCTATGCTATCGCTTAGACACGACAGCTAAAATATGACACGAGTGAACTTTTTCACACGACAGAAGCAGACCTACAGACAGAGAACAGACTGGTGGTTGCCAGGGGGAAAAGGGCTGGGGGACGATAAATTAGGGTTGGGTTAACAACACACACTACCATATAGAAAAGAAGAAACAGGACCTACTGCGTAATCCCCTCTACAGTCAGTACCCTGTGATGGACCGAAACGGAAAAGAACGGGGGGGGGGGGGTGTAGTCCAGTCACTGTGCTGTCTGTCCCCCGCCCATCAACCATACCGCAACAAAAGCAACATGACGACGGAAATTAAAACTCAGTGGAAGGTTTGGAAAATAAAGTTGAAGCGATCTGAAGGATAAAATAGGGGGTTTTCGCAGACGTATTTGGGGCTCACTGCCCTCCTGGGACAGCGGGACACGGGGGCAGGGCTCGGCGGCCGCCGCCTCTGGCTGGAGCTGCCCCTGCCTGGTTGGTGTCCTGTCGCCGGAGGCGCTCCCGTGCGCGACCCCCAGCAACGGGCTGGCCTCCAGCTGGACGAGTCGTACCAGTGCAGCACCCCCCCACCCCACCCCGAGGCTGTCTCCTTGCAGCCGAGCCCAGCCTCCCCCTGGGTCTGCCTTCTGCAGCCTGAGCTTCAGCTCCCAGCCCCAACCCGTCGGTCCGCCCGCCCGGCCCTCCTCCTGCCTCCTGGCGGGAGGAGCATCTCAGGCTGGGAAGGGCAGGGTGGGGGCGGCTGACCCGTAGCTGCCACCCTCCTCCCAGGCCCCAAGGCTCCGCCTCCTTCCTGCCTCACAGATCCTGCCCGAGGGCAAAGGCCTGACCCGATTCCGTCCCCCTTTTTCCTCTTCTCCTTGTGCTACCCAGCCTCATGGGGGGTTAGTGTCCTTTTGGAAGTCTGAGGCCTTCAGCAGGCGTTTTGTGAAGAGACCCACTGGTATTTTTAATGTTTTGTGGGAGGTGGTGAGCTCCATCCTACTCCTCTGACGTCCTGATCCCCTCCTACACGTTAATTTTAGCCAATAATCATCCACTGGTTTCTAGTTAATCTAGAAGGATGTCAGGAATGGTGTGACTTGGCTCCCAAATCAAAATGATGGGGTCTGATGTGGCAAGGCTGAGACCGTGTTTCCAGTGCAACCTCGCAGAGCAGGAATCAGCACTGGTCAGCCCCCCCCCCCCCCCCGCAGCTGGCTCAGGCTCTCTGCCCCCCCCGCTGGAGGTCACTGTACTCCTGAGTGTTTTTCCATAAACATGAGCAAAGAGGGTTTAGCCAGGTAGACAGGCAGCCTTGATGTGTCTCCCTGCCAGCAACCCAATCTGAACCCAGCTTCTTTTGGAGCTGGCAGGCTTTAGATCACTGTATCCGATCCATGGCTGAAATTCTGGAAGGGGAAACATGCAGTCTCTGTGCGTCTCTGGTATCTATGTGTGTGTCGTAGCTGTGGTCCTGTTGAAGTTAATTTGGAGAAGAGCTCTGTGCAATTACTTACAGGATACTAAGTACTCACACAAGTACATTAAATTAATGCCTGGTATTAGCTTAAGCTTGTTGGTTTGATTAATACAGACGTCTTTAGAGCCATCCATATGAAGTATAATACTTCTGTCATACCTAGATTTACTTGAGGCTATATAAAACCTTATTACATTACAAGTTCGCCAACAACGAAAGTGACTGGGAGTGAAAAACTTAAGGAAAGTCAGTGTAAATCAGAGAAGTGCTTTTAGGTAAACTCTGCGGGAATAATGACGGTTTAGGAATGTCAACGTGGGGATGCTCTCTCCAGATATTTGGTAAACAGGACATTTTGGAGTTGTGCTCAACTAAGTTGGGTGATAAAAGTTTGCTGAATAGCTGGGTCATTCCCAAAGAAGACCCTGAAACCTTAATTCCCTTTACAGAGAAACTGAAGGTGCTTGGAAGTGGGCCGCGGCAAGGCTTGGATTTGGTCTCTCTGTTAAAAGAGAACAAGGTTTTCTCAAAATGCTGGGGTTTTTTGTTTTATTTATTTACTGTTTTTGTCTTTTGTCCTTTTAGGACTGCACCCGAGGCATATGGAGTTCCCAAGCTAGGGGTCAAATTGGAGCTGTAGCCGCCAGACACAGCAACCAGATCCGAGCTGCGTCTGAGAACTACTCTGCAGCTCACTGCAACGCCAGATCCTTTACCCACTGAGGGAGGCCAGGGATCGAACCTGCGTCCTCATGGGTACTAGTCAGATTCGTTTCTGCGGAGCCCCGGCAGGAACTTTGAAATCAATCCAACTGCTGTGTTTGTGGTCAATTACCTGCATCTGGTACGTGTGATTTATCTTGGTGGGTTTCTCCCATCCAAGGCTCCTTTTCATTGGCTCTTGGCTTAGCCTGCTGGAATAAATTTCCAGATGGCCTGGGGATATACTGGGCTGCAAAAAATGAAGTTTTTGACTTGATTCTCACTTACGAGATTACTCATATTACAAGCTATATATTTTTACGCCCTGTTTTACAAAACTGTTTCTTGCATCTCCAAGCGGTCTGACTGAGCCTCTGATAAAGCGAGACTGGTGTTGTACGACGTCAGTGACCACAACAGTGCAAATCCAGACACAGGAAGCAGCGAGAGGGAGGATTCTTGGGCCACAGCAGAGTAGCAAGAAAGGAGGTCCCGAGACCTCTGGCTGCTGTCACTAAGGCCTGGCCCAGGACTAGCACACCGAGTGGCCTGTCAGCGAAACCTCTCCCAGACCCGGGAATGAGCACTCCCAGCAGCGTGGAACAAAACGGTTATGAAATGCCGCCCAAGCCGTGGTCGGGTTTCTGAACATGAAGGGGACTTGCTGACTACAAACTGCCATTTCCACCTACCTCCACGAGGACTACATCAGGAGCCCTGCAGCTGCTGACCTTCAACCCCCGGAAAGAAGTTCAGGGTGGAGCGCAGGAACGAGACACCGTGCGCTCTGAAAAACGGGCAGGATAGCCCTTCAGATAGTTCGGTATTTTCAGGTAGGGATTTTTATGAGCCCAAATTCTCCCATCTTCTCGTACCTAGAAAAGCACTAAAATCATTAACAGTGACATTTGTCTCAGCCATTAAGGAAAAGACTATTGGTGTTCCTGTTACGGTGCAGCTGAAATGAATCCAACCAGGAACCATGAGGTTGCGGCTTCAATCCCTGGCCTCGCTCAGTGGGTTAAGGATCCGGGGTTGCAGAGAGCTGCAGTGTAGGTCGCAGTCACAGTTCAGATCTGGTTGCTGTGGCTGTGGCGTAGGCCGGTGGCGACAGCTCCGATTCGTCCCCTAGCCTGGGAACCTCCATATGCCCTGGAGGTGGCCCTAAAAAAACAAACAAACGAACAAACAAAAAAAACAACAACAACAAAAAAAGAAAAAGACTATTGAAAGTCACAGTGGAGTAGGAAGTTCCCCTGTGACCCAGCAGGTTAAGGATCTGGCATTGGTGCAGCTGTGGCACAGGTCACAACTGCAGTGTTGGTTTGATCCCTAGCCCGGGAACTTCCACACACCATGGGTGCAGCCAAAATAAGAGAAAAAAAAAGTCACAATGGAATAGCTGTTCAGACATCCAAGGTAATATTAGACAACATGGGTATAATTTCAGACAACTGCTGAGTCTTATAAGCTATGTCAGACTTGATGCCACCAGTTGTTCTCAAAACAGCATCAGCGAAGGACAAATATATACATGACCACGGCAGTGGTTCCACTCCTTTGGACAGGGTGGCCCGCGCTGACTCTGGACTATAATAAAAACTGCTACCAGGCCTAACCTAGGTCTCACCCTGCTGGGTGCCTTGTCACAATCCTCCTTCCGCTGACCTAGTCTCTTCCAGAAGCCAACGGCTCCATCTTCGGACGATGCTCCAACAAGGTTCCCAACCCATTTACCAGAAACTCCACTTTTCCTGAGCCCTTTACACTAAGCTTCTCAAGATTTTTACTCGAACCACTTCTAAATGACCAAAGTGGCTTTTATCCCAATCTATCAGCACACAGAACGCTCGATGGATCAATAATCCTAGGTAGAGCCAACACATCATCCCTATTCATCACGAAGCAGCTACAGAAGATGAGACCTTCGCCCAAATGCCAAAGACGTGGCACTGCTGATCTGTCGGGGGAAATACGGAAGCTGGTTTTTAAGCAAAGCCACTTTATGTTAACCTCAGACTGACTAATGAGTGGCCTTGAATCTCAGCCAAACAGAACCATCATGTTTCAGCCCTTATTTGCATGTTGACAACTGAAAGAGGACAGCAGGAAGCCAGGTCCCTTTTAACCAGAGCCCAAGCCACCACCCGAGGGCGACGAGCTCTCCTGCTCACTGCTCCCCTTAGCAGTGTAGGCAATAAATCTCTTCTAACCTACTTCTAAAAAAAAAGAAATAGGAGCTCCCATCGTGGCTCAGTATCCATGAGGATGCAGGTTTGAATCCTGGCCTCGCCCAGTGGGTTAAGGATCGGGCATTGCCATGAGTTGTGACGTAAGTTGCAGACGCAGCTCTGATCCGTGTTGCTATGGCCGTGGCATAAGCTGGCAGCTACAGCTCTGATTTGACCCCTCGCCTGGGAATCTCCATATACCACTGGTGTGGCCCTAAAAAGACCAAAAACAAATAAATAAAATAAAAAAAGAAAGAAAGAAAGAGAGTATAGAATAAAAACAATCCTGGATCTGCAACATCTCAAAATGCTATAAATTAGGAGGTCAGGATTAACATATACACGCCACTATATACAAAACAGACAACCAACAAGGACTTACTGCACAGCACAGGGAACTATGCTCAGTATCTTGCAATAACCTGAAAGGGAAATTAATATGAAAAATAACACATATATGTGTGTGTACATAACGGAATCACTGTGCTATACACATGAAACTAATACAAAATTGTAAATCAACTATACTTCAAAAGAAGAAAAAAGCAAACCAAAAAACCTCTCTATCTCCCTTGCAACCTTCTCAAGAAGTAGATAGAGGCTTTGCTCCACAAAACCAGCAAGGAGACCAGAAGAGGAGGCAAGAGCACTGCCCAGGAGGAAGGAGGAGGCTCCAGGGGGACTGGACTGCATGGCCTGGAAGGTCAGACGGGGCAGAGGTCAGGGCCCAGGGGCCTCTCCTTGACTCACAGAATCCTGGGCCAGGGCAGAAGTGCATGCAATGTGCAGAAAACTAACCAACTGAAAAGTGAGGCAACTATTAGCTCCAGGGAAAACAGAAAGGAATTTCACCCCAGGCCCCACAGGCTTGGCTGTCGACAGTGTCTGCAAAGGCGGCACAAAAGGAAGGAAAGGCGGGGCAAGTAGGGCATTTTCTGCGGCAGGAAGTTGGCATGAATCTAAGAAGAATTACAAAATGGCAGGAGTAGCAGGTTGTGCAAAGGAACCTGAAGGAGCTGAGAGTGGCCCTTCTGGGGAGGGGGCACTGGGACAGACAACAGCCGTTCGCAAAACATCAACTATATTTTAAGAACTTGCCCACGTTGCTTTGATAGGAATAGATAAAAATTCCTAAAAACAACAAACACAAATGTTTGGGGAGGCAAAAGTGAGGTCCTTCCAAAAGACCATTTAACTGAAAATAGAATTTTTTTTCTCCCAGACATCATGCCCATTCTCTTCTCCCCGCCCCCTCCCCCCAGGAAGCAGGACCCCTCCCCAGGGAGGGGCACTGACGCTACATCAGGAGGAGGTGACTGCACCAGGCCCTGCTCACAGCACACAACCCACGAAGCGGCCCCAGATGGTGCTCAACCCAAAGTCACATGATGTGAGGACCAGCCACGGAGCAAGCAACAAGTGGAGAGCCTCCACGGCCGTTGCATCAAAGCCGTTATTTGCTTACGGAGGGTGCAGAGCTGCACAAACCCCTCATTTACCCACGTGTGGATGGACAGCCTGCCTAGACCTCCTGGCCTCTCAGGCCCGCGGCACAGAGCCCCACAGAGCACCCCCTACACGTCCAGGTACCCTCTCCCAGCACAAGGCTCAGGCTGCACTGGGCCAGCCTTGCTCGGAGGAGGTGCGGTCCTTCTCAGCCTGGCCAAGTGTCTCAGGACGACGTGCCAGGTCCTGGGGACAAAGATGTTGGGGTCCCGTGAGTGCCTCCACCCCAGGCCCCCAAACAGCTCAAAGTACGTGTGTGCCTGGCTGACAGAGCAGGATTAGCACACTGGACAGCCCCAAAATCTCTGTTTAGAGCCTGTCACCCCTTTGCCATGCGAGATCGGAGGAAGCCCACAGAGGTCCCTCCATGCTAAGAGTCACCTAGGTCCCTAGGCTCCTGGCCCTGCAGAGATGCATCCTTGCCGAGGTCCTGCTTAACTGGTCTAGAGACACCTCTCCACAGTGTTGGGAGAAATCAAGGCCCATGGTGGCTCAATATATAGCTAAGGGAGTTCCCGTCATGGCGCAGTGGTTCACGAATCAGACTAGGAACCATGAGGTTGTAGGTTCGATCCCTGGCCTTGCTCAGTAGGTTAAGGATCTGGCGTTGCCGTGAGCTGTGTTGTGGGTCGCAGATGTGGCTCGGATCCCACATTGCTGTGGCTGTGGCGTAGGCCAGCGGCGACAGCTCCGATTAGACCCCTGGCCTGGGAACCTCCATATCCCGCAGGAAGCAG